>NW_015539892.1:285609-308325 GCF_001515605.1 Sinocyclocheilus anshuiensis | reverse complement strand
TATTACGCAGCGCCTGAAAATAGGCTAACTTCCGTCAACATAACCAACGTGACCACCTGCTTGCACAGGGAGCGTGCTGGGGACTATTTTCAGGCGCTGCGTAATATCATTGTGCCTGCTGCACCCATAGTACGGCAGCAAAGTTCCTTGATTATTACGCCGGAATGAGAGTATAGTTCCTAACCATATCGGCCTAGAAAATCGCAACTTTTCATTTTCCCTCGGTCTTAGTACACGATGTAACTACAGAAGAGTCAAGTTTTAAATAGGACAAAATATTGAAACTCTTTGGTCATTTTTGAGCGAGATGCTAACGGTCTAATCAGATTAAATGATCTATGCTAAGCTACAGCTAAAAGTGCTACCGCCAGACCCGGAGATCGGCTGAATGGACTCGAAAACGGTCAAACTCAACTGTTTAACTCTAGGGGAGTTGGAAAATGAGCCTATTTTCAAAAATAGTTGTGTTCCTTTAAGTGTTCAAATACTTTTTGGGAACGCTGTAGCCTATATTTATCATGTATAACATTTGAACATTTCCTCACTGTTTTGACAGATAATTGGCATGATCTTCAGCATGGTTCTATGCTGCGCCATTCGGAACAGCAGAGAAGTTATTTAGGTTCCTCGCGGTTCCCCTCTCACCCAGTTGGACTGTTTCAAAGCCCGCCGTCTTTGACCTCATCAGACCATCACATTCAGGCTCGGGAAACGGGTGGAGGAGCTCCCATGAGGCAGTGTGGGTCTTGTGGTACTGTTTTGTGAACAGCGTTCTATCTCTGATTGTTTCTGTCTTTTCTGTTACTTGCATTGTTTGATGATGACCTCCACTGCATGGACTGCTACTGTAACTGCATTAACCTTTACATTTATTTTGTCTTCAATGATTTATTACCGAATCATCACAAGGAGAATCTTCAGTGTACATCTCGCTTTTTTCAAACTTGGTCTCACTTAATAGATAGTTCTTGAGTTACCAGTTAAGAATGAATGAAACGGACATTTACTTGCTGGTGTAAATAAGCTCTCTGATGCATCACTGATCAACTACTTTTCATGTTATTTATTGTGTGAACTAGACCAGTGGCCTCATTTATAAAGCATGCGTACGCTCAGATTTGATCTTAGAATGTGCGTACGCTTAAATCCACGCCAACGCTCATATTTGTAAAAACTGTCTTTGACGTGGAAAAGTGCTTAGCGTCACGTCAGGGTCTGAGCAGACGTACGCACTTTCTCTTGTTCGAGTACTGCAGGTTTTTGGAAATGTAAGCTGTTCTTGCAGCTTGCTGTTCTAAATTAAAGAATTTGGATGATGACTGGTGATCTTTTACATGTTAATGACATTAATTAGGAGTCGTTTACAAGCAGAGAGCTGAAACCATTCATTTGCCCGCAAGTTCAAGATCATTAGCGATTCATTTTATGAATCACACGTATGCATATTTGAGAGATGATCGTAAGATCAATTTTAAGATGTTTCTGCGCAACATTTTATAAATGAGGCCCCAGGTTTTCTGTGCTAATAGATAATGGGTCATGTTTATTTTGCTGTTAATGTTTGGTTATTGTAATTTTGCCACATCATAAAGAAACTGAATGAAGCTGAGAAATGGATTGAGTCAACAAATTCAACACGAACTCAAAATCAAAACCTATTTACTTATATCGTTCCTAGTTTTGTGAAAGGTTCATTATTGCATGATTTTCTAAACGGAGCTTCATAAATTTATCAAAAGTCAACTTTTTTTTTTAACTTTTTGCCCTCACAGCTATTGAATGGGCTATTGGTTAATGTTAACCAGAAAACAAATACTCTCGCAGTCCACCTTTTGAAAATCTTGCCAATAGTAATTTTATGTTGGTTAATGGTAATGTAATAATGATTATAGCAATAATAGAGATGAAAAGCTGTTACTGCTGAGAGGAAACTCAACTTTCATCCTCCGTGTTCCAGACAATAAACACCTCAAAATTGTTTGATTCATGTTGACTTTTTCAAGTGTCACTGGTTTAATCTTTTTTTTTTTTTAACAGATTTTTTTTAGTAACTGGTTAATACATATTACTTTCCTTACTTGGCTGATTTTAAATCTGTGAAGGGCAAACAACAGTTTTTAGGGAGATCAACAAACGTAATTTTCAATACTGCTGTACAATTGCAAAAACCCAGCCCAACCAAAAACATGGCTAAAGTAAATCAACCAGTTCCATTTCTTTTTTTTTTCTTTCTGCAACAAACGTAATTTTCAATACTGCTGTACAATTGCAAAAACCCAGCCCAACCAAAAACATGGCTAAAGTAAATCAACCATTTCCATTTCTTTTTTTTTCTCTTTCTCTTCTGCAGGTCTGTTCAGTAATGTGACCCACTAGTTTTATTGATCTGTGTGCCTTTATAACTGACAAAGCCCCATTATAAACATGTTTGCAATTACATTAATATGCACATTTTTGTAGTGGCTCTTAACATCAAGTAGGTTTTTTTTTTACTCTTTCATAGCATTGTGTTGCATATAAATGGCTTTGAAATAAAATATGGTCACAGGTCATGAAAGCCTGAGCAACATTAAAACAGCTCACACAAGTATACTTTTTTTTTAATTCTTTGTTTGTAATGTTGAATTATACCATTACATTAAACCATGTTGCATTGAGGTGTCATTGTAGGAAGATGTTAATACTGTCATCAAACATCACAGCACTTATACAGCCTTTTGCTCAAGGCTAGGTTCCTCAAACTTTGTGAAGAGTTTGTCTTAATTTAAGGCAAACACATGACCTAAAAAATAATGACCTATGCTTTGTGATTAGAAATCCCTGGAAGCTACAGTTGTAACATGCTGGACCACATAACGGAAAAATAAAAATAAATGCACATCTTCAAAGTGACAAAATATTGCATAAATACAATATGCATCATGTTAGGCTGTTTTAGGTAGTCATTGCATACTGCATTTTAGACAGCACCTTGTGTACCGTCCCCAAAATCAGCTCAAAGACTGAACTGGAGCAAAATGTGCATCTGATGAAACGAAACGGAAGTCAATGACATTCCCTAAAACTATTAACAATTTAGAGTTACAAGGTCTGAAAGCTTCAAAAGCATTAAGTAACCCAATTGTTTAGACACTGAAAACAGTGGCAGGAACAGAAAAACAGAAATAAATGAACTTTGAGTAGGAAAAAGGAGACTATTAATACAAAAAGAATTGTAGATATATAGATGAAAAAAGTCAACATAAATCATTAGTGTCATTACAGTGACACCAGTCTCCCCTCATTGAGGGGAAACTTTCACATATGCTTCTAGAAAAGGTAAGCACGTCTTAAGCGCTCTCCTCCAGATGTTATCCTTACCAACAAGTGCAAAATGCTGGCCACAGCCCATCAAATAAGCCTGTAAACCATAGAGGAAGTGCGGTAAGGCTGGAAAAAACTTTTAACCAGAGTAGAAGTTGTCGTTCTCTCAACAACTCTACCATCTTGATTAATGTTTATCTTTTCTTGTAAATGTACAGTTGGTTGTGTAGCTGCCACAGTATGAGAGGTACTGGGGTCTGTTCAGTCAGAGATTAGCTTTAGTGAGGACTGGCTCATGATAAACTCTCCCACGCCGATGAAGTACATGACCTGCACGATACCAAACAGTGGTGCGATGACTAGAGCCCTGCAGCCTGCTCCCTTCAGGAAAGCAGACGGGCCTTCTCGCTTCATGACCTTGCTGTAGGAAAAAAAAGTGGTGCGATGACTAGAGCCCTGCAGCCTGCTCCCTTCAGGAAAGCAGACGGGCCTTCTCGCTTCATGACCTTGCTGTAGGAAAAAAAAAACAAGCAACGGTCACAGGCGGTAGATGATATACTCACATTCCAGAATTAGAAATCGGTTAAATCGTAACATTTAAAACAAGTTATTGGACTGATGCGTCACCTGAAACAGTCAATTATGCCGCTGTAGGTTTCCTCGTTGGCTCCTTTGCTCAGAGACTGCAGCCTGGTCTTAACCACTGCCAAATCAAATAAAAACAGTGAGCATGTGCATTTCCTTTTAAAAGTGCATCAATGAAATGGGGCTAAAGAGGACCAAAACAACTCTTACCATCACATGGGTTAACGGCAACAGCAGCTGTGGAGCCTGCAACACATCCAGAGATGAATGACCAATAAAATGGTGCAGCTGCATCAGGGGAGGGCTTACCCAACTTGTTCAAATTTGCAAAGAGAGGGAAGTAGATGATCGAGAAAGGTACATCTCTATATAAAAAAAAAAAAAAGAGAGAAAACAAGGCATTTATGGTCTCATTACTGTGAATGTTTGCATTTATTGTTGTTACAGTAAAGATTATACGACGCATTACCTTAATAGAGTTGCACCAAGGCCTTTGTAGAGCCCCTGAATGCCTTGAGAGTGCAGTAACTCTCTTGCGATCTGGGTGGCAGATACGGCTCTGGGTGAGGTGTTGGGCACCACGTTGTAGGAACGACTCAACACCGCGTTTGTGGTCACCAGTCTATTGGGTGGAATTATGCCTGGTTTTCTCTGCTGAGCGGCTGTGAAGAGGATCAGAAAGTTGTTGCTACAGCTAAATGACTGAGTGAGTAATACAACTAGACTGATCTCAAAATGTACTCCTATTACTGCGTGCCAAATGACACAACTGACCAATCAGAATCGAGACCACACAATAGGCTAGATTTCATTGCTTCATTAAGCACAAAGAAAAGAAAAAAACCCTACCTAGTCTCCCAGCATCCTGTAGTTGAATTTTCAGCATCTCCATTGGAGTAGTGATGATAACCTGGCACATGCCCGCAGCACATCCAGCCAACATCTCTCTAAATACAGTCAGCCCTCTCCTGTAACAAACAAGGCAATGGTTATATATGTATATAAAAAAAATTGCATTTGAACAAGCACTAAAAAGTGCAGAAGCAGAAAACATACCCATCTTTGGAGAGGTGGCAACGGAAGAAGTCATTGGCAGCCAGTTTGATGGCCTTCTCAGGAGTGACGAGTGTAAGATTAACCGCAGCACCTAAAAGACAAAAAAACAGGGTTAAAGAAAACTACACCACAACTGAACACAGATCAGCAAACACATTCCCCACCACCATCAAACCAAAGATAAATCTACAACATGACCTTATCAAATACCATTCAAACTGATTACAAGATAAAATGCTACTGAGAGACTGTAAGAATATAAGCATAGCTTATGAGAGAACTGTGAGCTGATGATGGAGGGGGATTCTACATAATGTGAACAAAACCAAAAGAATTAACTAGTATATAAACAAACAGAGGACAGAAAAATAGGATAGAATATTCACATAAATGTAGTGAGACAAAAATGAATGCAGGCACATTCCAGAAAGAGACCGACATTAGGGCTGTGCAGTATCACAGTATAAAATATGGAAACGTGTTAGCAGGTAGATTTTGCTGTGCTGTTTATGCAGTGTTCAATCTACAAACAATAGAGAGAAATGCAGCCTATTCTCCAAACTGTCGCAAACAGCTGCTTCCACTGAAGACCGCTTTGTGTAGTTTTGATGTGTTGCACATGTGCTAACTGTAGTTTAAATATTAATCAACTGATGTGAGGTCACAACTATTTCACAACAGCTTCAAATATTATTATTTATAATGCACTTTCTATATTATATTTATAATGTACTGCTGTACTGAGTGTTTTTAAACTCAAGTGATAAATGAAGTGAAGAATTGTTTTTACACTGATGCCAGACATCTGGATTTGTTGTGCATTCCTCAAGTTTGCATACTAAAGAAAATAATCCATATAAAACAAAAGAATTAAGACTAAGTAACTTTAATTTGTAAATTATTCATAACAAAAATGTATAACTATATAATTTTGTAAGAAAACATTTTGGGTTGAATTTAGGCAAAAAAAACCAAAAAACATTTACAGTAATATAAGTATTTGGTCATACTGCCCAGCCCTAATTGAAACCATGTTATTTTAAGATGCGCCTGTCTTTAAAGACAAAGCACAGCGGTTGTTCACATGATCAAATAAATTTTTTTTAAAAACCTTAAAAAAAGACGAAGTAGATAATGAGCGTAAGTGGTGACGATGATGATGATGATGAATATATTATCCAACAAAACATTCTAGATGTTAACAGAACATGGCAAGATGGGTTAGTACCGATTGAGACAAGAGCAAGGGCAGTGAAGAAAGAAAAAGAAAAAAACTACAAAGAAACAAGAAGCAAAAGTAAATATCAATTCAACAATTATGTATAAACAAAACAAAAAATTGTGCCTAATTGTAAGAGCAGAGTGAGTAAGAACCATGATAAATGATTTGCCTCCAGCGTGGCTGCGCCTTATCGGCTAGCCTTCACTATCCCAGCGGGGACCCATGTCTGTAACATGAAAAACACAGATGCAAACAACAGCATTCCTCACAGAAATGGAGACCCGGCACAATGCACCGACTCCAATCTCCTCCAAACTCCACAGATAGCACTCTTCAAGAATACTTATATTGGTCTACTGAATAACTGAAGCCAAACAACTGATCTACCAAATGTAATAATTACAACATGTTTGATTTGCTTCATTTAAATTGAACCCTCTGATGCATTAATTATTAAATCTCATTAAAAAAAAAAAAAAAGTATCTTCATACTTTAAAACACCATAACCATTTCCAATTTATTAATTGAGTATATCATTTTCATGAGTTTAAAATAAAATGTGTATTTTGAGAGATTGGTCCATTAACATAAGCTAATGGTAAAAATTAAAGAGGTAATTATGTGAGATATGTTGTCAGGAATAGGGAGTCACGTAGAATTATGGCTGAAGGTCAAATTAAAATCGCCTCATGGTGGTTTGCACGTAACATCACACCTTGAATAGTTAAAATGCTACTATAGTGCACGCCATTCATCAGAGGGTTAAAAATAAAGGGTTATGTACTACTCTAGGCTGTTATTGAGGCCATTTACCAGCCAAAGTATACTCAACAGACTTCCAAAAAAAGAAAAAGTTGAATTAAAAGTTAATTCTTTAGACGTTGGGAAAGTGCTTAAATATTGCTATTTCAGTGCTACAAGTAGCAAAAAATCTATTAGTTTGTGTTTAAATACCACCATCCAAGCTATTCTAGTTCATTCTCCAAAGTCATATGGACTGGATTCTTGAAGCCTATTCAGGTGTACCCATCATGCCATATAAGAGGATATTCTAATCTAAATAGGGCATAACTATACTTTAAGGCACTTATGAATAAATAGAGTGAATCTTACCTCTATACATGCCAAAGTATCCCTCAGATCGTACTGTTTTGATGAGGCAGTCAACCCTAAAAAACAGTTGTGTTAACATGGGTCAGCCTACTTTTGCTTCAACAAATTAACCTGTATTAGCAACAAAAGCTACGTGTGGTATGTTCAGTATGTGTTTAAATCATGCATGCGACACGGTCTGGCCTCAATCCTTATAAGGCTTTGCAGTGACCGTAGTGGCTGAACCATCATGTCAGGCGGAAACTACGCCTGGCCTGACACATTCCACTAGGATTAACTACCAATGCTAATCAAAT
Organism: Sinocyclocheilus anshuiensis; assembly: GCF_001515605.1. Lineage (NCBI taxonomy): Eukaryota > Metazoa > Chordata > Actinopteri > Cypriniformes > Cyprinidae > Sinocyclocheilus > Sinocyclocheilus anshuiensis. The sequence continues at coordinate 300,749 of NW_015539892.1, read as the reverse complement.
CAAAGTGAGGAATGACAAGCAGGAGTATCTAATAATGGTGTGTGTGAATTAAAATAGAATGAGGAATTTAAGAATAAGAAGTGGAGAGCTCTTACATGCTCTTGTAGACTTGCTGGCCTTGTCTCTGGTTCTGGAGTCTAGTCTTGGCCAAATCGATGGGAAACACGCAAGTGATCCCAACGATGCCAGCAATGCCACCATTGATCAGTTTGGCAGGGAGGCTAAAGGAGAAATGTACAAAATGAATCAAAACATGGCTAAAAAAAAAATTATAATAATAATACACACATACATGAATTCAAGGGGGCTTTTGTAAATGTATTAATATATAAAAAACATAACTAATTCATTCTTAACTATTACTTAACATTTAACTACTTATATTGCTATTGTCTGGCTAGTAAATTTTTTTGTTTACTCGCCAGACTGATAAATATATACATACACGTATACATACATACACACACACATATACACACACACACATACATATATACACCCAAAAACAACCTAATTCCTAAAATGTAATTAATGATTTATAATATCCTGTACCTGATTTGTTGAGACATTGTGTGATTTGTTGAGACAAGTTTCAGGAATGAGATGAGGATTGAGTTTGATTAGAGCTTCTTGCAGTGATCAGTGAAGGAAGTTCAGACCTCGAGAGCAGAGACCTGGAGTAAAGACACAGTGATCAATGTTAACTGACTGATATAAGCCTTCTACACGTATTCTACAAACGGAAACAAATAACTTCCACCTCACTGTCATTAAGCTCTTCCTACGCATCGCGTGACGTTTTAATCCACCGGCCAAAACACTGAGCCATAAGGTCAGACGAGACTGACTCACTACCGTGTAAGTATTTATATATAAATACACGTGTAATATATGTGTAAGGCCAATAAATAAGTGTGCGAGCGCATGTAGGCTATGCCTGAACGCATGTGTTCAGTCAGGGGGTTTGGCTATGTGGCGTGTAATTGTCACTGATGGGAAGTCCGACTCATTTCCGCGAATCGGCTTTTTCGAACAGTTTGTTTCAAAGCGCGGGCAGTTCTTTTACGTCCTGACGCAATTACGCAATCACGTGGTCTCTGACATCCCGCCAATTGAATACTTTAAAACGTTTCGGTAAAGCCATACATATGCACATTATGCAGTTTATTAATAAGGGTGGTTGTTATTTACTCGCTAATTGCTCATTCAAACTGATTTTGTGAACCAGCGCAAGGAATTTAACAAGATAACTCAAGACCTGACACGTTTCAGTGACATTCCTCTTACACACGCCCATTGCATTAGGTTTGCAAACAAGCTCAATTTCTGCATGTTTTTTCTTTGGCAATTTTATAACCATTTTTTTGTTTTGTTTTGTTTTTTACAATATCGTTCCCTATTCTTAACATTTTGTGGCTGTTGCATTAAAGATAAAGATACAGATAGATACAGTATTAACAAGACAATTAAGTACATGATATAAAAAAAAAAATGTATAAAACAATTCTCGAAAGCAATCTTTTGAACGCGGTTAAGGAAATTCAGTCAGCATTTCTAGAAAAGCGGAAATGAATTACCCGGTTTCGCCTAACGGTCAAAGCTGCAGGTTAGTTAAAGTTACACGGCAAACTAAAACCGGTTTAAATAAACGAAAACACTTGAGAGAACAGTTACCTCCAACCCCGAAGATATTAAAATATTACGAGTCAAATTATTTTATTACCGGTAAGTTACACGTTTGGTCAGTGAAGAGCTTGCTGCTCAACATTTCTATTTCTGATATAACGTTATTTCTACTATTTAACTTCTATATCAGTACTAGAACATAAATCTGTTTTACGCTTTTTCAAAAATAAACACTTACCTCAGAAATGAGCCGAAATCGTTCAAATATTTGAATGAGGTTCCGTATTCTAGAACATTCCACGACGAGGGACTTTGAATGAGTGTTTGAATGGAAAATTCCTTTCAGCTTTAAAATAGGAGGCGGGGCGTTTGTGCCGGGTGTAAATTTACTTGTCCAATCATGCCTCAATATATTTGTATGCCCACATTCAATTTGCAGTCAGTTCTAAGGACCTCCTACTAGGAGTCAAAGCCGAGGGGTGAGAGTGGACACGGTGTCAAATTACAGCGGCCATATCGAAAGAAAGGGTATTTTAGTTCTGTGACGTTTCTAGAACAGTAGTTCAGTTTGTTCTAAACACAATATGTATGAATAATAAAAGATAAATACATATTTATGGTTATGATTTATATTACTTTTCATAAAATATATACATTAAGAACAGGATGGCACAAAGAAAAACATATTAACATAGAATATAAAATACTACATTTTAATTTTTCTTTTACATTTCTTCTCTAATTTTGATATTTTCTGATTCTCTATTAAAAAGAGCGATATTGACAATGTGTTTGCCCCATATAGTTTTCCCAGGTAGTTTTTTTTTTTCTTTTGAGAATAGCAGACAAAAATATAGTGGATGTGTTCTCCAACAATCACAGAAACGACTAAAATGATACTTTCTCAGACACCAATTCTTTGATTGGCCCGATTAGCATTAGAATGCTTGAGTCGAAATGGTAAACATTGGGAAAAGACCAACATGAAAACAAGCTTTTTCCATATTTTCCCCCTGAAACCCTGTAATTACAAACCGTGTTGTGAGACACAATGTGTTTACTTGTTTGGTGTAAGTAGCCTAACTGTGATTAAGAGATGTAGCACACTGACACCCTCTTCCTAGAGCATGATGAAGGTAAATCCCTGTAAGCTTCTTCTCAGTGAAACTCCAGAAAGATCAGTGATCGACGTGCTAGGCTAATCTTCGTTTCTCAGGTTGACAGTTCTAGTAATAAAGTTCTAATTTAAGTGAACAGTTGTCTGATATGCTTAAAATAACAGACAATGAATGTACGGGTGTTATATTAAAACTATCAGGCCTGCAGCTGGTGGTTATCACTCACAATAACAGCTTTATTTAGCTCATAACACGAGAACTATTGATCAGCTCTAATTTAGATGACTACATTGCAGAGCTGTATACTTGTGTCATGCTGTTATTTTATCTTCCAGACTTTTCTTAAACAGATTTTTTTTAGAAGAACCTGTATGAAGGTTATTTAGGTCATCTTAAAAGGCCAGCTTGGAATGTAACTTAAAGACTCAAATTTGAATGCAACTTTGCGGAACTTCAGCAACAACAGCCCCATTGAAATTCAGCCTTGGGCTTCTCAGCCTTTGGTTTATGTTCCAAGTCTAGCCAGTTTTAGCAAGACGAATGCAGCACAAAAATTCCACTGGACTCTGAGCACAGGGGTCCCTCCAACTCTGCAAAAGACTGCTGAGCAGCCAGATTCCACCAGCTTTATTGTTTGATGTATTATTATATCAGGGCATTGGATTATCACAACATAGACTCATGCACTATTGTCAAGAAAGCATCTGTGCCATTCTCATTTGATTGGCCAGATTGTGACCAAGCCGACAGGAATCCTTGAATAATATGAAGGGGATCACAGTGGAATGGCCGTCTCTACATATGAATGAACATGATTAAAGGAAAACTAACATGGATAAATAATGAAATAACAACCGAAAGATGGAGAACAGCCTCCATGCCATTATGTAATCCATGCACTACAAATTAAAATGTATTGATTTGTACATGTTTGGACAGGGAGCAAAAGGAACATACAGTATGTTTTGTCTTAATTATATAATGTTTAGTAGTTTTCCATAGTTAGGGAGGAGTAGGTCATGTTTGTACTGGTTGACAGGACACTGACTGAGAGGCAGGACCTAATATATTTCATTTGCTGTCCTGCCATGAACCCCAAGCATGTGACCATGGTGTCAGTTCTAGACACCACTCTTCTATAACTCTTCTTCTGCCTTCTTCTGCCACATAAAAAAGAAGAATATATTATTGCGTGACAGCCATAAAAGAAATACGTAGTAACGGCTGGTTACAATTTCCCATAAAACACAATATGGCCTATAAAGGCAGTAACAAAAGGACTAGAATGAATGCTAACTTGGGTTAACCACCCTTTGAGCTCGTAATATAAATAACCCACAGCTGTTTGCCTCTCTAAATATGCATTATCTTGGAATGAGTGCTCATTTACTACACACAAACACACCACAATGACGGCTACTTCTTGGACAATTAAATGTCAATGACACTGTATGGTGGTTCAATACAAAGCAGTTCTTTTAATGAACAACATTTACGCAAAACAATGCTTTACCAAGTGGCACAGTTTCAGAATCGGTATTTAAATGGCCTTTTCAGCCTCCCAGTCATGCAGCTCAGCTTATCAACATTGGTTTAATCAATAGCATGCGTTTTAAAGCGGGATCTGTTTGATGACTAATGGCAGACAGGGTGAATATTTTGGAAATCGGTTTAGCATTATTCAGTCATTTAGTTTTGTAGTTCTGGCCAACCCTGATCCCATGAGAAAATGTAACTATTTTACGAGGTGAAGATTTTGTATGAATTCGTACAATGCGATTCGCACAGAAACATGCAATTTTAGAAAAAAGTAAGCCAGAAGGACCACCCCGAACCGTTAGTGGGACGTAAACATATTGTATGAAAACGGACGAAAGAAACCAGACAAATTCATATGAATTAGTCACCAATTCGCCAAAATGTAAAATTGACTGCCATGAGAGTGTGATGGTTCTGGGTCAAAAATTACTTACTTCACCTTATGTTTTGCTTTAATCCACTGCATGACTAACCTTTGTCCTTACCACCAACTCGGAACCACAATAGAGTATGAATGAATTTTGCACAAATTTGTACAATGCAATTCACTGAAAATGTACACTTACTAGAAAAAAGTAAGTATGAAGGTCCATAAACCTAACCATCAATAGGACACAAGATCATACAAACATATACAAAAGAGAGTGTACAAATTCTTGAATTAGAGACCAATTTGCCAAAACATACAACAGATATGGATTGGTGGTTCTGGGACTGAAATTACTCACTACATCTCTTGTTTTGGTTAAATCTATTACATGACTAGCCCTTGTCCTACAAACAATTGGAAACCACAAAAGAGTACAAATGAATGTTGTATAAATGTCTAGAATGTGATTCGTACGGAAACATACATTTTTTAGAAAAAAGCATGAAGGTCCAACTCTAACCACACCTGTAAACCTAACCATTATGAATCATATAATCATATAAATATAAATATATAAATATACATATAAATCGTATGAAAATGTACGAAAGGAATCATACAAATTCATATGAATTAGCTACCAATTTGCCAAAACGTAAAACAAATACAAATCGCCATTAAAGTTTGTTGGTTCTGGGACTGAAATTTCTTCACCTCTCATTTTGCATCTATTGCACGACAAGCTTTTACAGTTTACTGGTAGCCACAAACGAGTATGAATAATTACACAGAAACAAACTGTTAAACCATAAACACAAACAATAATGATAACTCATTTTTATGGAAGGATTTTCACTCTGTATTTTTTATAGAAGCACTGCCAATCAAACACTAAAACGTAACTAAAGTTTACAGAATTTATATTATCCATAAAATCATAAGTATTTGAACCCCATTAAAAACACACCTTCTTTTTAACCACTTTTGGCCTCATTAAAGACATCATATGCAGGATATAAAATACAGCAACCATAATGTGTTAGGTAACTTTGTGACATAAGGTTTACTCAAAGATTACCTAAAAAATAACTGCCCACAGTCAACTGCTACAGCACAAACACTGTTTTTAATTTAAGTTTTAGCTAATTAAACTTTACTCATACTGTTCCCAATATGCCTGAATGTAGTTGTTCTCAGGGTACAAATGACGGACAGGTTTGGAGAATTTCATGCCAGCGTTGCTGGTTTTGTAGGCACATTCATCACTGTGGGTGTTACAGGTGCTGCAGTGGCAACTAAGGGCCACCGGATAGGTGACGTGAGGATCTGCATGTGAAGGGCAGCCGGGCAAGATGGCAATCCGGTACTCTACTTCTTGATACGTGCAGCCCCTCTGAACCAGGAAACGAGGACCAACCAACTCCTTCACATTACTGTCCTATAGGATGAATGTTGTGATGCAGATTTAGCCCCATTGTCACTAAATCAAACATCTAGGTTATGAACTAGAATATCCCAGATTGTTTCTTAACATAACAGATTGTGAAATAGATTGCATCCTCATATTTCCAAACCCATATGACCTTTGTTCTTCTGTGGAACCCAAAACAAAATGATAAACAATGGAAATACATTTTTTTTATCTCTGTTTGTGTTCCACAGAAAGAACTCCGTCATACAGGCTTGGCAAACAATAACAGAAGTCATTCAATCATTTGTGGAAATCAGCTTGTCGTGCTGCAAGCTGGGACATTTCTCCTTGGATCCAGTTCTCTATACATCTTCCTCACCGCGTCCACTTACCCTGGAGAAACAGAAGCCCATGCAGATGGTGGTGTTGACAGCCACACAGTAATTGCACTCCTGTCTCTCGATGTAAATGGTGTACTCAGTGGGGGCACACATAGGCATGGCTACCTTCATCAAAAATCCCAGCATGCCAACCACATACACAGGAGACATAGCTGGCGGTATATCAGGGTGTCTATTAAAGAGATGGAGAACCACAATATAATGAAAAATAAATACTAAAAATCACAAAACTAGACAGTAAACCAGGCAACACGAATTAAAAGTCATCCTGTGAGTGGTGCCCAATTCTGACCCCTGCCAGATTATTACCCCCCTAATATTGATAGGTTTAGGGTTAGGTGTGGGGTTAGGATTAGGCAATCAGATAGCAATTTCAACGAGAGGGGTAATAATTTTGCAGAGGGTCAAATATGGGCACAACCCTGGCACTTGTTGTGGGTGGTTGCTGGTGTATTGTTATGCGGTTGTGTATGCTGCCTTCCAGTACCTTCGAGGCTGGCGTTTATAATTGCGCCATGTCACACATTCAAGTTGGAAACATAACATGGAAGTAGTATAAACAAATGAAATACACTGTGAACAATAAACCACATAACTACATATGGATTCAAAAGGATGAAAATACATTTCTATCTATCTACTTATTTTTACATGGAATCACAACTAAATGTAAAGCAAAACGTAAGAGTTGACTTGCTTTTTTGACCACTGATCTATCTTTATATAAATTATACACATTATCTATATTGTCTAGATCTAATATACTGTAGATCAGTGTTTTCTCCACATGTCACACATTCAAGTTGGAAACATAACATGGAAGTAGTATAAACAAATGAAATACACTGTGAACAATAAACCACATAACTACATATGGATTCAAAAGGATGAAAATACATTTCTATCGATCTACTTATTTTTACATGCAATCACAACTAAATGTAAAGCAAAACGTAAGAGTTGACTTGCTTTTTTGCCCACTGATCTATCTTTATATAAATTATACACATTATCTATATTATAATATACTGTAGATCAGTGTTTTCTCCATGTTTTCAATTGACGCCTCCTCAAATGTCACAACTACACAACTTGTATCATGTAGAATTCAGAGCTTCTCACTCGAACAATTTAAAACAGCGATGTGGAAAAGGAAAAACACGTTGCGAGCCCACTAACCCGAATCAGCACAGCTTGGAATGAATGAAGAAAATCATTTCTAGACTAAAACTCAAAATACACACTGAATCTCATTTCATGTGTCTTTCTGGGCTTTGACTACCAGCTATGGAGTTTTGTCCTCTGTAGAGGACATTATGTTTTAGTGATTTCTCTGTCACAGTTTTAAGTCTGGATGTCCTGTACAGAGCACATTCAGGGCTGTTCAGAGATACCAAATGATTGGATGTTTCAGCATGACCACTCCCTCTCCTTGGATTTAAAAAATGGCTGACATTAATTTAGTGATCAAGTGTAACACCCTGATGGAAATATGATAATATTTTGTAATTATCATTTAAATCGGACTAATTTTCAAATTGTTTGTCATAAATCAACATCTCAGGAAAATGTTATGGGGTTTCAAATCAAAATATGACCTTCTGTTATGAAACAGGACGTCGATTTCATACATGTCCACTGTAGAGGACACCAGGACTTAAAACATGTTTATTACACATTTTGGGAGACACAACAAATTAATAGAGAAAAAATTATGTATCAATATTCCTATTAAATATTAGATATTATTATGAAAATCTTGCTAATATTTACTCCCATTATTGCACTTATTTGTTCATTCTATGTTGCCCCAAAAACACATGAATATGCAAATTAGATACAGTTTATAGATACATTTTATATAATGGAAAAACTTGTTCATGGCCATTTTACACACATTTTGCATAAAGAAAAATGGTTTTAAAAAATATCTTTCATAACATAGTTGAGAATCGTCTTTATATCAAATTTGGTATAAAAAATGAAAATTGATTTGTGATAAAAAAAAAAATCCCACTGTTTGCACTTATTTGTTCATTCTATGTTGCCCCAAAAACACATGAATATGCAAATTAGATACAGTTTATAGATACATTTTATATAATGGAAAAACTTGTTCATGGCCATTTTACACACATTTTGCATAAAGAAAAATGGTTTTAAAAAATATATTTCATAACATAGTTGAGAATCGTCTTTATATCAAATTTGGTATAAAAAATGAAAATTGATTTGTGATTAAAAAAAAAATCCCACTGTTTTTGCCTTTTCATGTCTATTCATGTATTTTTATTTCTTAAAAAACAGGACTTTTTAAAGTCCCGATGTCTTCTACAGAGGACATGGCATAACATATGAATAAATGTTTCTTATTTTTTCTTATGTTCTAAACAATGTAATGACATGACAAAATATTAAATTCACAAAACTGTTTTTTTCCTGGTAGTCAGGAGGTTCAACTTTTTGACTGTCAAACAGCACAGCAGTATTATAGTAAATCAAAGGACCACTTACCTGGAGGATCCAGTTCAGACTGCTTGTGTTGAGGCTGCTGTTCTTATACAAACACTGAACCTGATCTCCATCTGTCTCCATCATCATCTATTTTGCAGAATGCATAAAACTAACGCTTTCTAACCAAATCACCCGTATGCTGTATGGTCACCATTCAGGGCCCACTAAATATTCAGGGTGAATCTAAATTAGTAAGGTTTTTCTCCTCAGAGAGGCTGTTGCTGCTTTTCATATCCTCAGGTCTGTTATGCTTGAATATCAACTGAAGTCTCAGGTGTTTCTCCTAAAATGACTTATATATACACAAACAAAGAAAAACAAGTAGAATAGAAAGCTAGAGTTTTTTTTTTTTTTTTTTTTTTAAAAAAAAAAAAAAAAAAAAAAAAAAAAGAATTAAAATGAGCAAAATAATAAATACAATTTAAATAACAAATTGGCAGTTGTTATTTATTTATCGGTAAGTGGTTTTGATAGTATAGCTCTTGGTCTTGGAGGAACTTGATGATAAATATTTTAAGATATATTACTTTATAATAAAGTCTGTGACCTTTGATTGCAGACTTTGTATCTGAGGACAATTTGAGACATTGTTGAGATCTCAATTATTAGGGAAGGGTAGGAAAACAACTGAAAGAGATCTCATTTGCCATTTTCCTTTCCCACACAGCTTTTTGTGTCTGATCCAAAATCAATCTTGCCACTGTACGATAGCTTTGGTATAAGCATATATAATGTCACTTTTCTACAATAATTACAGGATTCATTTAATACTTTTTTAGTGTTCCTAAGATACTCAGTGTTAAAATATATCCTATGTCGGTCATGTAGCTGTATTATAACATGGCAACAAATGGGTTTCATTTAGTCATCTACAGTAGCTTGGCAGATCACACACCTGATCTTTAATAAAGCTACACTCTATCAGGTCAGCCAATTTACCAAGCTCTCATCATATAAATCTTTCAGGTTTTATCTGGGGTGCAAAGTTCACAGTATTGCAAATGGAAAAGTAAATGCATGCACAGTTTGCCTGCTGAGTGATATGCATCTTCGGCACTCAAACAGGAGAAAGAATGCCATTAAAAATGGTTTTGCAGCTTGGAGAACCTCTAACAGCATCACCATGACAAGATGTTTTGACAGTGTCACAGATTAACTTCCTCAACCGTCTCAGCACCATGCTGATTTACTGAAGTGAACTATAGGTTCATGTTCACTGTACACATGTGCCATTTAATAGTGTTTGATTTTACAGCTATCTTTTGTTTACTCATATCTCACGACATCCTATAGAACCATGGTTGCACATGCTGTTAATAATTGCTTCATCTTATCACCTGTAATGGTTCTGTCAAGCTGTAACTGAATGGAAAACAGCCCACTGTTTCTGATTTACCTGGAATCGTTGGACAATACTGATTCAACAGGACCTATGGGAAACATTTTAAACTAAAACCAAAAGTCTTCTTTCAAGTAAACTTCAAAACAGTACCAGGAACTGAAGAGTTTAACATGACCTGCTATGGGCACGTGATGAAATGGTACATTAGTCATATTCTGGAATTCTCCTGAAAAGAGCCTAGTTCTTCTTGCGGTTTACCTTGTTAGCTTATCAGTGGAGGGCAAATGAGTTAACTGACTAAGCGTGATTAAAGTCAGCACAAATTCATTAAGCAACATCGATCGAACTGTTCCTGCGAGATTAGGAATAAAAAAAACCCAAAACATTCACTTCCTTTTACAATATAACTTGATATGTCTTCTGGCCTTGAGGGATCATTAACCCAAGTTTTTTTGTGGTTGGTCCAAGATTACAGAAGACCTGACTTCTTATCAGTTATTGGCACTGACAGGAGCTACTTGGTTTCGTCTTCCTGTTGGCAAAAGCTTCGGAGGAATTTCCAGCTGAACATCACTTCTGACCGGCTTCATAGCTTTTGAAGGTCTCTCTGAGTGCAATTTCCAAACCATGACGGGCAGCGGAGGTCTAGTTGCGACATTCTCAGTATGGGACTATGTGGTGTTCGCCGGTTTGATCCTTTTTGCTGCGGGCATCGGCTTGTTCCAAGCCATCCGTGGACGCAAGGAGGCCAGCAGTGAAGAGTTTCTTCTGGGCGGCCGTCAGATGACCGCAGTGCCTGTGGCTTTGTCCCTCACGGCTAGTTTTATGTCAGGTATCACTGTTATTGGCACCCCAGCAGAGGCGTACATGTACGGCACGGCATTCTGGCTCTTCGTCTTCTCCTATGCCATCATGTCCACCATCAGTGCTGAAATCTTCGTGCCTCTGTTTTACCGGCTGAGCATCACCAGCACATACGAGGTAAGAGGGCAACACTGGGCACGAGGAGTTTGCATGAGGACAGAGACAGAAAACACCATTTGTGCCTGTGCTTGATAAAGAATCAATTGATGGAAAAATGAGGATCAGAGAGAGAGAGAGCGAGAGAGAGATAAGGTTTAAAGGAAGGTTATGTCAGGGTAGTTTATTTGTATGGATTTATCGCTTCTGACATTGTACCTTATTAGACATTTTCATAGTGAAGTGTTTTATTGTATAATCCAAAGTGCAAAAGCTATTGTTGGTTACTGTCCATGACCGCTGTACAAGATTTCCTTTTACTTCAACTTAAAAACTGAAGTAAAGTTACATTTTTAAATTGCCTTAAATTTGTAAGTATAATCAAATTGGCTGTACAAGTAATTTCAGGTTAAATTATAACTTAAAAAATTGAGTCAAATCTCGTAACTTAAAAACGTATAAAAAAAAAAACCTAAAAAAAAAAAAAAGTTGAAATTGGTTAAATTGTTTTGAGTTAAAGGAATGGAAAAATGTGTTTCCATGACTAATTGATAACATAATTATTTTGCAGTGTGGAAAAACAACAACCAAAAAAATTATGTAAAATAAATCTAAATTAAAACAAAAAATGTATAGATTTAGAGTTAAAATAAATACATGACGTATTTTGAAAACAGTGAAACTAAAAGGTTTAGATAATATGGCTTTTCAGCACAAGATTCTCATTATTAACCTTTAAAAACAACAGATGTTAACAGTATGCAATAGTTCATCATACAATCTGAGTTTTGTGTAATTATGTAAATTATATAAAGCAAATTTGTTGTTTCTTTGCCAATAATTAATTAAATTGGTCACTTGCTTTTGCAGTATTTGGAGATGCGTTTCAACAAGCTGCTACGAGTGATTGGAACCAGCATGTATATTGCTCAAACTGTAAGTTGGCTTTTAGCTTTTTGCATGACTTTATACATAACTAAACACAATTGCATCATCGTATATCACTTTTGGAAAAACAACGTCTATTTTGTCTATGCTTCTTCCATGTCATAATGTCGCTTAAGTGTTGAATATATTGAAGAATTTAAGGTAAAAGAGATTCTTGTCCAATCATCTAATGGGTATTGTTATCTCTCATAGGCTTTATACACAGGCATGGTTATCTATGCTCCTGCACTCGCACTTAATCAGAGTAAGTAAATAATCGTTTACACTTATTAATGTTTGGATGAAAGAAGTCTCTTATGCTCAGCAAGGCTGCAGTCATTTAATAAAAAAATAGATTAAAACTGCAATGTTGTGAAATATTATTGCAATTTTGATCCTTCAGAAATCATTCTAATATGCTGATATTTTACACAAGAAACATTTTTTATTATTATCAATGTTGAAAACAGTTGTACTGCTTAATATTTTTATGGAAACTGTTTTTTTTTCAGGATTCTTTGATCAAGAGAAAGTTCAAAAGAACAGCATTTATTTGAAATAGAAACCTTTTGTAACATTACAAACGTCTTTCCTGTCACTTCTGATCAAATTAATACATCCTTGTCGAATAAAAGTATTATTATTAGTTAAATCTTACCCCGAACTTTTTGTAGTGTTTCAACACTGACAAAAATATGAAGCAGCACAACTGTTGACAACATTGATAATAATAAATGTTTCTTGAGCACCAAATCAGCATATTAGCATCATTTCTGAAGGATCATGTGACACTGAAGACTGGAGTAATGGTGCTTTGCATTACAGGAATAAATTACATTTTAAAATTGAAAACTGTTCTAATTCTAATAATTCTTCACAATATTAGGGTATTTATCATCAAATTAATGCAGCCTTGGTGAGCAAAAGAGACTTCTTTCAACAACATAAAAAAATGGTATTATTAAAATTTTTTGATGGCATTGTATATCAAATCAAATAAAGCTTACATGTAAATGCATAAGGGTATTTCTTCAATTAGAGGCACTTTTCTGCCCCAAAGGATGATAGGAAATGAAGACACATAAATATCTATAAGTAAGCTCTCGTGTTGCAGTCACCGGTCTGGATCTGTGGGGAGTGCTAGTGGCAACAGGGGCCGTCTGCATCATCTACTGTACCCTGGTCAGTAACATAATTCAGTTTAATTGCAATTTCACACACTGTTTATGGTTGAAAAAAGAAAAGTGTCCCATACACCCCTGCCTATTTTCGACTTTTGCATAAACTTCCATGAAAAATAAAATCAATAAAATCAGGCTGTGAGAAAAGCTCCACTTTTCATGGAGACTTGAAATCACCAACATTACTGTCTTTTATATATATTATTCTCGGCCTTCAGGTGCTCATCTAAACTATGGTTTGCACAGAAGGTCATCCTGCAATGTGTTTATCCATTTGTGTTTTATGTGAATATGCTTTTGTTTACAGGGAGGGCTGAAGGCAGTGATATGGACCGATGTGTTCCAGATGATCATCATGTTGAGTGGGTTTGTGGCGGTAATCGCTCGTGGAGCTGTGCTGCAGGGGGGATTAGGAAAGATCTGGAATGACAGCTACCATGGGGGACGTTTGGAAACGTTCAGGTAAAGAATTCTGGTCTAGAAAACTAGATCACATACAGTACTTTTCAAAAATTTGGGGTCAGTCAGATTTTCTTTTTTATGAAATGTGTACTTTTATCTAGCAAGGATGCATTAAATTGATCAAAAGTGACAGTAAAGACATTTAATTCAGATTTCTATTTCAAATAAAAGCTGTTCTTTTGTGCTTTCTGTTCATCAAATAATCCTTAAAAATTAAATGCATCACAGTTTTTACAAAAATATTAAACTGTTTTCAAAATTGATAACAATAAGAAATGTTTCTTGAGCAGCAAATCAGCATATTAGAGTGATTTCTGAAGGATCATGTGACACTGAAGACTGGAGTAATGATGCTGAAAATTCAGCTTTGTATCACAGGAATAAATTACATTTTAAAATATATTACAATAAAAATTTGTTGTTCTAAACTGATAATATTTTTACTGTATTTTTGATCAAATAAACACAGCCTTGTTGAGCATAAGAGACTTCTTTCAAAAATATTTAAAAATTCTTACTGACCACAAACGTTTGAATGGTAATGTATTGTTAAATACAGACAGACATATGTAACCCTGGACCACAAAACCAGTCTTAAGTAGCACAGGTATATTTGTAGCAATAGCCAAAAAAACACTGTATGGGTCAAAATTATCAATTTTTCTTTTATGCCAAAAATCATTAGGATATTAAGCAAGGATCATTTTCCATGAAGATATTTTGTAAATTTCCTACCGTAAATATATCAAAGCAATTTTTGATTAGTAATATGCATTGCAAAGAACTTCATTTGGACAAATTTAAAGGCGATTTACCCTCAGATTCCAGATTTTCAAATAGTTTTATCTCGGCCAAATATTGTCCTATCCTAACAAACCATACATCAATGGAAAGCTTATTTCTGTCAGGACCACTATCGTCAAAGATGATTGACAATTAGCATACAGTTTGGATTGGCGGTATGGTTCTGTTCTGGGCAAGGACTCCCTGTGCATCCATGCAGCCTAGCATGGATGAAAGCAGGGAGAGCAGCGATAAGCCCCCAGGGTAAACAGAACAGAACCAACATAAATGTATTGCAGATATCGTTAAAGTTCAATAATTTATGTACACATTTTAGAATTAGTCTGATTCAAAGGATAATCAGAAGGCTGAATCCTGACTGACAGAGGAGGAGCTGGGGATGGAGGTGGGTAATTAGCTATTGAGCAATGCAAAACTGCTGATAATACTGAGGGACCTTATATATGAATGCTTAGATAGGTGTCGTAGTCCCATAGGTAGATGGG
>NW_015539892.1:278448-284454 GCF_001515605.1 Sinocyclocheilus anshuiensis | reverse complement strand
CATTTTAGAATTAGTCTGATTCAAAGGATAATCAGAAGGCTGAATCCTGACTGACAGAGGAGGAGCTGGGGATGGAGGTGGGTAATTAGCTATTGAGCAATGCAAAACTGCTGATAATACTGAGGGACCTTATATATGAATGCTTAGATAGGTGTCGTATTCCTAAAGGTAGATGGGGATCAGCTGAGAGTCAGCTGATGCGAGCTTGACTAACGTGATCTGCTAGAACTAACACTATGCTTGATTTATTCAACTTTCAGATGGTGTATAAATCTCAATTTCGAAAAATTGACACTTAAGACTGGTTTTGTGGTCCAGTGCCACATATATTCTAACAAACCTCTCAAATGATTCTTCAGTTTTGATCCTGATCCTTTGAGACGTCATAGTTTTTGGACAATTGTTGTTGGCGGCAGTCTGATGTGGGCATCCATGTACTCGATCAACCAATCACAGGTCCAGCGCTACATTTCCTGTAAGACATTGACTCAAGCGAAGCTGTGAGTATATTCACTCAAAACATGATATTATGAGACTTTACTCATGCTCTGGTGCAAACCCTAGTGTTCTGTCAACATTTGCCCACACAGATCTCTGTATTTGAATATGGTGGGATTATGGGTCACAGTAAGTTTGGCCATGCTCTCGGGTCTCACCATGTACTCCATCTATAAAGACTGTGATCCTTTCACCAACAAAGATGTAGGAGCTTCAGACCAGGTAATACAAGTCCCAATAGTGGTGTCTTAATCTTTACTCACAATGCTTACATTTAATCTGACCAAATCTAATGTTCGCCAGCTCCTTCCTTATCTGGTGATGGACATACTAGCAGAATTCCCAGGACTGCCTGGATTGTTCGTTGCTGCAGCTTACAGTGGAACATTAAGGTGAACTACAAATAAATGTCCACCCTGATCATTTTGGGAAAGGTTTTCTAACCAGGACCAAGGTCATCATTAGAAAAATCGTTCATCATTTGATTTTCTCTGACCAAGGTAAATTGTGAAAGCAGTGCCAAGCTATATACATATACATATATAATAACCACGCTAAACTATATATATATAAATGATAAAAAATTGGTAATTATGAATATTTTTATTAGTTATGGTAAATTTTTCCAGTTATAGTTTTCTATTTTAAACTACACTATATATATACTGTATAAATATATTTTTTATTATTTATATTTTAATATATATATTAAATATACTAATTATATATTTTTTGTATTTTTTATGATTATTTTTTTACTTATTAATTAGTTAGAATTGTTTTTTTTCAGTTAGTTTTCTATTTCTATACTATATATTTTATTGTTTATATATATATATATAGTATAAATTATATTTTTTACTTTTAATTATTCGTTTAGTTATATTTAATTTCTTTCCAATTATAGTTTTCTATATAAAACTACATTAAACTATATTAAACACATTGTTGATTATTTAAAAAATATTTTATATTTATTTAAAGCACAAAACAACCTGAAATATCAGAGTGTACTTAAAATGCTAATTTAAAAATTAGATTAGAATTTAGCTGACAAAAAGTGTGGGATCCTTTGATTTTAAGTCATGGTGTAACACTAAATATGAATTTTGTTGATGTCAGGTTATGTGTCTGGTTTCAACAGTACGGTGTCGTCGAGTATCAACGCTCTGGTGGCTGTCACAGTGGAGGACTTTATGAAGCCAGCATGGCCCTGGCTGACAGAGAGACAGCTGTCCTGGATCAACATGGGCATGAGTGAGTTTCAGTGCAACAGCTGTATGGTTGAAGCAGGTGATGGTGGGGGATGATGGACTGATGTTTTAATGCTGTGCTGCTTATCTCTAGGTGTATTCTATGGAGCTGTATGCATCGGTATGGCTGGTGTTGCGTCCTTGATGGGCAATATACTGCAGGTAAATCTATTCTATACACAAAGCCAACGTTTTGAGTGTAATACTGCAGTAATGTCCCTGAAAAAAGTTTTTCACTCTATCAAAAGCACCCTCTGCTGATGACTGACTGTAATGTCACGCTATGAAACCCTTCCTCCACAGGCAGCTATGTCCATATTTGGTATGATCAATGGACCTCTCTTGGGCCTTTATATGCTGGGCATATTCTTCCGCTGCATGAACTCTACTGTAAGAGCTTATATCTTAATGTACTCATTACTATGTTTCAAGAGTCATTTTGTACATCGTTTTAAACAAACAATTAACCAAAGTGTCTTAAAAATGCTCCAAGTAACGTTTTCCACAACAAGTGTGTGACAAACCATTTGTGAACGGTATTTTTCCAATAGCTTCAGTAACTAAAAAAAGTTTGCTTTTTACATCATTCTACATCCACACCAATAGTGTTTCAAGACCACTGTCATTTTAACAAAAGTACTTAATGCACTTTTAACCATAATAAAACTTTGATTTTTAGATTTGATGTACCTCAGATTCATACAGATTAACTGTGTGTTCCTTCAGGGAGGTTTAGTTGGTTTGATTTCTGGCCTGACTATTACGTTATGGGTGGGAATTGGAGCTCAGTTGTATCCTCCTTTACCTGAGAAGACCCTTCGGCTTCCCTTGAGTGTGGAAGGATGCTTTGCACCGGACATGAATGAAACCACCACTATCACACCATTCAGCACAGTCCTACAAACCACAACTCCACAGTAAGCAATCCTATATTTGTATAGATTTACATAACAATTCAAAAGGTTGGGGTCGGGGTCTCTTATGCTCACCAAGCCTGCATTTGTTTGATTGAAACACACTGATACAGTTAAATTGTAAAATACTATTACAATTTAAAATAATTTTTTATTTTCATATATTTTAAAATGTCATTTATTTCTGTGATGTCAAAGCTGAATTTTCAGCAGCCATTAATCCAGTCTTTAACATCCTTCAGAAATCATTCTAATATGCTTATTTGCTACTCAATAAACATTTCTTATTATCAATGTTGAAAAACAATGTACGTGCTTCTTAATAGTTTTTGTGGAAATGTGATACATTTTCAGGATTCTTTGCTGAATAGAAAATTAAAAAAATATATAAATAATAAAAATAATTAATTTTAAATAGAAATCTTTTGTAACATTATAAATGTCTCTATTGTAAATTTTGATCAATTTATTGCAACATACTGACATCAAAGCTAACTGCAACTTGTCCCATGCCATTCTTCAGGCCAAGACCAGCTTTGGCAGACAACTGGTATTCTTTGTCCTACTTGTACTTCTGCCCTGTGGGCATAATAGTGACCATGATCACAGGACTAATAGTCAGTGCAATCTCAGGTAAGGGGACTCTTTCTCATCTTTTTGTAAGTGAGCCAAACAGTCAGAGATTGAACCTAAACTCCGAGTTATTTATTTCTTTACTTCAGGTGGCTGTAAGCAGGAGAAAGCTCGACCTGAGCTCTTTATTGGAAAATCAGATCTCATCTGCTTTGGATGCAGAAGCTCAGACTCAGAGGTGAGAGATTTCATTCCCAGTGCGACAGACACGGTACAAAAAATAAATAAAAAAAGATTTTTTATATATTGTGTTATCCAGGTCTGAAATAATGCTTCAGTTAAGATAATAATAATTAATAATAACATGTAAAACTGCTTTGCATTTAATTTTTATTTCCCTTTTTAGGTGTCAGACTTAATTGATGAGAAAAACCCCAAAAATATCCAGGGGCTGGAGAATCAAGTTTTCAGTGACAATGAAATTGCACTGAAAGACAAAGACTACAAGGAGAAGATCACTAAGTTTTAGATGTGAAAAACAAACAGATTTTTGGATATGATGTAAATAGTAAATTATGACTGTTTTTTGTATGTTGGAATTAAGTGATGATGATACATTCAATCCTTACAAACCTTCCCATAAGAGAAGCAAGAAATTAATGTTTAACATGTATTTTTATTCCAGTAGGCTACATTATACTGTATATGGGCTGTTCTCATAAACTCCATCAAAATTCTGTGATTTCAATGGTCAGGTTTTGAATAATTTACACAGGAATATTTAGTAAAAGGTTCTGTATTAAATCTAAATTATTTTGAAATAAAATTTGACAAATGTTTATGTGTCAAACTCACTGCGTAATAAAGTAACACTCAGGAAGGAATAACCACTGAAATCAAACAAGCACATCAGAGTGAAGGGTTAAAAACTCTTGGGTTACACACGGGTTAAACAATGGCTGAACACCTGCCTCCTCGATGCCGGTAAAGGAAGTCAGCCATTCAAGGCCGGCCCCCTCTACCTGTTTGTTTGACGTGGTGCTGTGCTGTTTTCTTCAGGGAGTGGGAAATGAATGGAGCCTGCAGCAGGTGTGGGAGTGTAATAACTGCTGCGAGCCACTTCCTGCTTTCACTACCACCGCTTCTTTCAGCTTACAGGTAGGCTCTGCTCTTGTTGTCCTAAATTAATACTGTTTTATACACTACAACAATTACACAAAAGAGGGTGTAGGAGAATGAAAGCGAGATGAGAGAAAGAGACAGGAACCGAATTAGTTTCTTTTAAAAAGATCCATAACATGTAGCTTTTATCACAATTATGCATATTGGATGTAAATTAAACAAAATTGTCTGTGAAAACAATTCAATTATGGGGGGCCACTTTAATTAGGGAAAATCTGTGATGGGTGACATTTATAAAAAGGGTCGCCCATGACTGTTTGTTTTGCCTATGCAAAACCTTGTGGCTCTTTGTTGTCTTCAGTTTCATCTCAGCGCCATTTTAGATGTAATGCCTCGTGTTCTTCTAACTTTCTGTATGTGTTCTTTTAAACAAAGTATGCACTTAATTTTTGAACCTACATATTAATGATTCAAATGTGTAGTGCTAAAAAAAGTATTTTGGAAAAGAGAAAAAAAACATTGTTTGAATAATAAAACACAAAGGAAGCCATGATGATACCCTTTTACCAGAAATACATGTACTTAGTACATGGAAACTTTGCAAGCACCTAACAGGAAACCACGCCAGCACCACATACAGATAAAACACACTGAATTCGGTTATGTGCTGTATGAAAGTGTATGTCTTATCTCTCTATCTGGAGTGACTTGTGCTCTGTGTATGTTTTTTTTTTTTTTTAAGGAGAAAGCAGTTGCAACAGTTATGGGTGTGCTAACTTTTCAGCTTTTGGTATGTGGCCAGCTAATATTGTTTTTGCTGGTCTTGAATAATATAATTGATGCACAACATACTGGCGAGTCACCATCAAGCCTGAGTGCTACAATAGCTTCACCTCTGAATGCAACAGGAAACCACACAGAAAATAATGTCTCAAATTCATCAAGCTATTCAGCACACAGTAACAGTACAACAACTCAAAACAACTTGACAACCCAGACGACCACTATTGTCTCTAACACTACTTTGGGACCTAACCAAAGCAATGTAACAGGATCAGCAGGGCAGCCAAACAAAACAGAAAATGCTCAGACAACCCAATCATCCACATCCTCAGCATTCAACATCAGTTCAACAGCTGTCACTTCTACAGACAACACCACACATAGCAGCAATGGAAGTGCTATATCAAAAACAGCACCAGTGACCAAACCAACAGCGATAACTTCTACCGCTGTAACTCAAAACAGCACAACTTCTTTGAATGAATCTCAAGGTAGGTCTGAACATATATTAGTATTAATAATGTAAACCAAATAATGAAATATGTTTCCCCTGCCTAACTATTCCTACCTGTTTTAAAGCAGGTGATGGCCTGAATCATTCAGAGAAATCTCTGACCATTTTATTCAGCATTCTGCTTGGTGTAATAGTTCTGGTAATTCTGGGGCACTTTGTGTACAAGTTCGGCAGGAGCAAAGAGAGAAGTATCCAATACACTCACCGCCGTCTCCACAATGAAGATACAGGTTAGGAAAACCTATTTTATTAAAAAAAAAAAAAAAATTTTTTTTATATATACAGTGGGTACGGAAAGTATTCAGACCCCCTTCAATTTTTCACTCTTTGTTATATTGCAGCCATTTGC
>NW_015539892.1:221575-278361 GCF_001515605.1 Sinocyclocheilus anshuiensis | reverse complement strand
AGAGTGAAAAATTGAAGGGGGTCTGAATACTTTCCGTACCCACTGTATATATATATATAGATATATATATATACACACACACACACACACATACATCATACACACACTACACATACATATATGTCTGTTTATGATGGTGTTTGCTAAGGTAACCATGATTAATAATAATAATAATAATAAAAAAAAAATACATATATATATATATATATATATATCCTATCAACCACTCAAAACACCTTAGAAATGGGTTAGAGTCTGGGAAAGTTGTCAGGCCAATTCCAACATCATGCCGTCAAGTCTTGCATGGGCAAGCACATTTAATCTAGTATATAGTTTACAGTAATCATAAAGATTAAATATTTACTATGAATAGTATTATTGTCTGTAATTTTCTTTCACAGGTGAGCCATTTGCAGTGCCAGATGACACGCTGGTCATTTCAGGAGGACTCTATGATGGCCCTCAGATTTACAACCCCACCATGACAGTGCAGAACGAAGAATTCCAGATAGACGCACCTGGATTTGCATCCAGACCCACTCAGTTCCGCTTGGAGTTTCTGAGAGAGGATCAAGACAGAGCAGACCCTGATACTTCCACCTTTCAGACATTCCATGCACATGATCAAGAGCCTTAGGATCTCAGCAACAAACCTCTTTTTATTAATAAAAAAATAATAATATAAAAAAAAAACTTTTTAAGCTGAAAATGTTACTTTTACTTGAAGCTTCTATGGAAAAAGTTTTGAAATAGTTACATCTTTTGAACTTTGAAACTGAAATGTTGAAATAATAAAATTAGTGAAGATAACAGAAAAACACAAATATAAATACAAATATTTGTTAAACACACAACTGAAACAAACAACAACTGTATCAGGAACCAGAATCTTTTGATAAACATTTTAAGGTACTGTATTTTAACCAAACATACTATGAAGAGAAACTGTGTACTGAGAGATTAGAATAAATAATATAAATACTTCTGCTTATTCAAACACCAATAGAAATTGTAAGCAATCAGAAGCTATTGTATTAAGAGTATGTGTACTCTAGTTTTCTAAAAGGATAATCACACATTTTTGATGCAAACACTTTTAAGCAAAGATTTTGTCTGTTGCGTTTTTTTTCTTCTTATCTGAATTGCTAACAGTGGTCCATCCAGCATCTCGCATTCTCTTTATTGCAGCCAGTTTCAGCACTGTTCCTGGAGACTTACATGGAAAAGAACTCTGCACCTGTACATAATTTGCAGATGACTGTCAAAACAAGAACATTAAGGAATCAATTTGGACAAAACTAGTCATATGTGATTTTTGCTTACCTTCTTGAACATGTCCAAACTCCCTGTGTCTTGGTCTTTTGGTTGCATAGGTTTCTTTGATTTAATAGGTCTTGGAGAGAAACTCTGCACAACAGATACAGGGGATTAAGAAAGAGTAACACAAACCACAATTGTAAGAAATTACTTAAGTTGACTGCAAATAAAAATGCAGATCACTGAAAACTGTTTGTATATAGCACAATACTAATAGTATGTGAATAAAATGAATAGATAAAATTTACCAGTATGTCATTGCTGTCTGAGTTGTCTGATTTAGGATCCAGCTTCAGAATGTTTTCCTTCCAAGACCACGCAATCTTAGGTGAGGGTGGTGTGCGAATTCTGAATGACTGAAGCAGAAAATAAACCCGACTCATATAAATGCTCAAGATGAATGATGAGCAGTGCAAACTGTTCAGGTTGCCCCCATACCTTTATTTGAGGTGTTGTTTTAGTTGTTTTGCTCCATAATGGAGTATGAAGGTCTTCATTCACTGTTTCCTTGAATCAATAACAAAAAACATCATCAACAAATGTTAGATGATAGAAATGAAGAATAAGAATGCACAAAATGGACAAAGACAATGGAAAAAAAACCTACAGCAGGAGTGTTAGATGCATTTCTTGATGGCGGTACATTTTCATCCTCTTTTAAAAGTGTATACACAGGCTTCTTAGCGGTGTCAGCTCTCTGAGTTTTAGAGCTCTTGTTTCTTCCCTTCTTAGGATTGATTTCAGTTACCTAAAACAATATTTTCATACTGCAGTGTTCACTTTAAATTGCCATGCATACTTATGGTGTCTCAATTGACAAGATACAATACCTGTTGAAGCGTGTCTTTTTCAAGAGATGAAACTGGTGTCCTTAAGGCCACCTTCTCTCCTTTGAGCTTTTCAAGTTGTTGTCTAAGATCATCCTTTTCCACTTGCAGGTGGGACAGCTCCAGTTCCTAAATTAATTGGTTATTTGGTTTTTAGCAGAGATTTGTTTTTCCAAAAAAATTTACATTACACCTACTAAAGAGATAAGGTGTCGCTAAAGTAACCTTTGATTAAATGTTTCAAAGAAACAATGGTAACTCAAGATCTTTCCAATGAATTTAGAAATCCATCTTTTGGACCTAGGACTCTTTTATTACCATCTCAGGCATCTAATGTCAAACTCTGTTATGCTGAGTATGATATTCAATGCAAGCAATGGATGGCAAGATGTCAGATTAAGCCATTAAAAAGGTCAAATAATTACCAGTGATGCTTTGCTTGCATTGACTTCAGCCTCTCTCATCCGTTTCTCACTTAGCTCCACATCTTTTTCTTCTAACATTTTGTCATACTCATGCTACCAAGAAAATAACAACAATAAAATGAATGAAAAGTGCTCAAAAACAACTGAAAATATTGTATAATTTGATAACAACCTTGTGCCTCTCCATCAAAGCAACCATGTCTGATATCTTCTGCTGGCATTTGATTTCTGTGTCATCTTTACTCTTCAGTGCCTCCGTGGCTGTTTCCTTCAGTTTTTGCACCTACAACCCCCCACCCCCAAATCCTGATGAGTTATTTGTGTCAGGTCTCGTTTTTTCAGTTGTTGCATTCAATGAAAAAACAAAACAAACAAACAATAAAAAAACAAAAAACATATCACCTCAAGGTTGAGTTGATCCTCTGAAGTTGATTTATCTTCAAGGTTAGAGCTTATTTTCTGAAGCTCCTCCTTGTAATGTTTCTTTATACCTTCCAAATCTTCTTTCAATGTAGTAATCTATGAGAAATATGTCAAATACTGTAACATGACCACTGTTATACTTATATATACAAGCATATATTTACTCAATTAAAATTTATGAGAAAACAGTGTATATGCATGCTTAAATCCTCTAAAGAATCACAACTGACTATCACTATCACAAATGAAATGAATTTTGGCTAACATCTCCAAGGTCCCGTTTCATACTGACTTTCAATATAAAGTTCTATTACATTATTCGATCATTTAGAAAAATAATAGTAAATGATCTACCTCTTTTAGACATTCCTCGTGAGCTTTTGTTTTGGTCTCTATTTTTGTTTTAATGTTTGTTAGCTGAAAAAAAAAACCCAGAATAAAATAAATGTAAAAAACGTTGTGTAAGCACAGTAGTGAATATTGCATATGTACAGTACTGTATGTCACAATATGATTTTTTATTTTTTTACCTTTGACTCCAGTGCTTTGATTTGTTTGTCTTTTGTCAGAAGTTCCCGCTTTGCAGTTTTGCCCTGTTGGGGTGATTTAACGAGCTATGGTTAGATATACAAGATGATACACCTCAACAAACTGAAATAATAAAACAGTATAATAAAGTATAATTGCGGCCTTATGTCCCCAAGAGGGACGAAGAGGATTAAGAAGAAAGATAATAAAGAGAACGCACACTCTCTTTCAATTGCTGTTGAACATTCTTACTCTCTTCATCCTGCCCAGCAATTTTTGCAGATAAATTATCCACCTGCTCCCTAGAATATGAAAATGTACATGTAAGGCATACTAAAATGATAAATAAACCCAAATTTGCAATGTTGCAAGACAAAAGTCTCCTCTAATCTTACTGAAGTTGTTGTTTCTCTCTCTCGAGTCTCTCTATTTCTGTCTTCTCTCTTTCTGCATTTGCATTGCTTTCCTGTAAAGAAATAAACCACAACATACAGCATTTGAGGATCTCTTTGTCATATTTACATCATATAGAGGCTTGATTTAATTTACAAACCATGAGATGAGACTGAAGGACTTTCTTCTCTAAAGCACCACTATCAACCTGTTGCTGAATGGTGTCCTTCTGCATCTGCAGGTCATTAAACTTCAATATCAGCTCCTCATATTTCTCCCTTCAAGGAAAAAAACAGTTCCATAAGATATCGAACGGATTTCAATGATACAATAGCAGAATGGGCAAAATACTTCATTTAATGACATTTACATGAACAT
This sequence comes from Sinocyclocheilus anshuiensis, assembly GCF_001515605.1. Lineage (NCBI taxonomy): Eukaryota > Metazoa > Chordata > Actinopteri > Cypriniformes > Cyprinidae > Sinocyclocheilus > Sinocyclocheilus anshuiensis. Next base: position 274,070 of record NW_015539892.1, on the reverse strand, counting down.
TACCATTTTTTCTTACAACTAATTTTTTTATACAAAATTTAGTGTACAAACTTGAAACACACATCTATTTGCAAAATTCAAAGAAAGATTATCTCCCTTACATATCTACCTATACCTACGGTAGACTATCTGTACAGTATGTGAAACAGTAACCAATAAATTAGAGGAGTAAGTTGGCCACACACATTTACGTGTTGGTTTCAACATTATAGGTTCAGTCTGAGATTTAGAGATTAATGGTATAAAACAAGACAGGCCATGATTGCTCTTACTTCTGCTGCTTTATGTCCCTCTCCAATCTTTCTACCTCTTTTGATGATTTACAGCTGCTCTCCAAAGCTCCTGACAATTGTTCCTCCATCTCTTTTAATTTAGCCTGGATGAAAGATGTACAGATTTAGTTTGAGCATCTATGTTATTCAATAATGTTCCATCATATTCTTAAACTCAAATAAATACATATGCTGTGTAATGACCTCCTTTAAAACAACTTCCTTTTGCAGCTCTTTATTGTCATGTCTAGCTTTTGTCAGGGCTTCCTTCATGTTTTTATTTTCTGTGATGACACTCTCTATTTCATCCTGAGAGGGGTGAATATTATGTACAGTATGAAGCACATGCAGCACTGAAATGACTGAAAATGAATTTTGCTGTTTCGATGAATGCTTAATGACCTTCTCCTCACCTTCAAATGATTTGCTTCACTTTTTTTCTCTTCAAGTGAGGCAATAAGCTGGAGAATCTGACCCTCCTTTGTCTTTAATTCCTCCTTTATAGACCAAAGTGAGTTTGTCTTTTCATCCTGTTATAGAAACACTGTGAGCTCGGTTTCATAAATGCAAAAATCAAAGAACATGAATACTTAAACAGAGAGGAAATAAATACCAGCTCATCTCTGAGTATCTGTATTTGCTTGCTATGGTTCTCTTTCTGCCCCTTGATAACTTCTGTATGAAGATAGTGTAACCATTTTAGAATGGTACAAAGCATGCAATGATATCATTATTCATTAACATACAGAGGCTTAACACACCTAACTCTCTGTTTTTGTCACTAAGTTCATTCACCAATGAGGTTATCTTTGTCTCAAGGTCTTGTGCCCTGTGAAAACAAAGGAAGCAATCAATAATGGATAAAATTAAATATTAAAGTTCTTTACCTGTGCTACTGGTTTGAGATTTACAAAAAATTATGTTAGGTCTTGTACTGATATAGACTCTTTAACGTACCTTTGTATCTCAGATGTTAGTGAGGACTGCAAAGAATTCACTGTGAGCTGAATCTCTGAAAGTTGATTTGCCTGTTGCTCTTTGATGTTGTTTAGTTTCTGTAGTTCATCGTCTTTCTCTTGAATAACTTTCTCATGGTTCTCTTTGCTTTGCTCCAGTTTGTAAGTTATGGCTCTCTGGTTTTCCTATGAACAGCGATACAATACATAACATAAATAAGAGATGCACCAATCGACCGGCCAGGGTCCGGAATCAACCGATTTTCCACGTGATCGGCACGGACCGTCTTGCCGATTCCGAGCCGGTCCGTTTTGACTTCACTGCTACACTCACATCCGCATATAAACATGTCATCAGCGTGGAAGTTCTTCACTGTGAGTGATTCACGCTTGTCTGGGACAAGCAGATTTTTTAAAGGGGCAATTGAGAGAGAATACTACTTGTCTGACCAGACAAGAAGCCTGATTAAAACGTCAACAACAACCATAACTAGGGAAGCACTGAAACTTGGCCACCACAAATGTTCACGCGAGAATGATTTTGATTTTATTGCATTCAGTGTAAACGGCAACTATTAATGTATTTGTCATGCCAGATGAGGCATAGAGGGAGAGGGACTCGTGCAGAAATCAAAACAAATGAGCACAACAGCACACACAAAATAACTCACAGAAAGTTATAGATGGATACCGCAGTAGAAATTTTTTTTTTTATAATACGTAAGAAAAATTACACGACCAAGATGTTTTCCTGAATATCAGAACGATTGCAATGTGACACTGATTTTATACAATAGTATATCACTTTTATACAATAGTAGTTCAATAAACAAGTGACCTACATTTTAGACTCAATATTGACTGTTATAGCTCAATTTTGCAAACGAAAATAGTTCCAAAGTCATAGCAGAACTGTATGTCTCCAAGCAACACACAGTGGTGTTTCGTTACTAAATGAATCCACGGTTTTGAACAAATCAAGTCAATGATTCAGTGACCCATTCATAAAGACAGTCACTTGCCTAGTTTCCAAATGAATCAGCCGTTTGAACGAATCGGTTGAATTAATGACTAAATGACTCACTCATTAAAACATGAGTCATTGGAGGCACCTACTGGTGGTGTGGCTTCATATTTAATAGTATCATTGCATTTTCCCCAACATTTCTAACTATGTTCAAATAAATAAATATATAAACATTAATGTTATCACATTATTTATGCATACACTGTAATTTTGCATTTATGGCACCTCAGATTCATCAAACAGTCTGTGTAAATACATGTAATGCCACTTCAGATGCAGCTTCTGTTTCCTCTGCAGTGGAATGATGGAGTTTGTTGATACTGATTTCATTTGAATGGTAACAAATCTACTTTCTTATTCTAATTCTATTAATTCTAACTGAATTAATTGAAACAATGTAAGAATTTGATGTGAAAGATGACACATACATTTAATAAAGTTAGGGAAAAAATGCCTATTTAAAAACATAGTGGGAAATGATATCTGTTTTGTTATATAAAGCAACTAATTTCTAACTCTTTCCAGTCACAGAACACTTTATTTTGAGAGTTGTTAGTCCAGACTGGGGGAATTGTAGGGAGTTGTAATGTTTAATCATTTCTTTCATTATGTAAATAATTTTTTGTATAGAAAAAAAAAGTAGATTTTTGTTTGTATAAGCTGTCAATTATAGTTCTTAGAAAGAAAATCGGAAACGGCAAAAATCGGCATCGGCAGGTCAGACCTACAAAAAAAATCGGAAATCAGAATCGGCCAAGAAAATTGCAATCGGTGCATCTGTAAAATGAATTATTTAATCTTTATGCACTATCCTTACAAGTACAAAATATCTGTAATAAAGCCCTTGCATAAGGACAAACCTCGATCTCCCATTTGAGTTGCTCTGTCACCCTGAGTTTCTCCTCAAGTCCCTCCCGGTCCTGTGTGACACTTTGAAGTAATTTCTGATGCTTCCCTAAAAACAGCGAAAGTGAAGGTAAATGACTTTTTGAAAAATCAAGAAAAAAGACTGATGCAAATGTTTCAAGCATTCTTACTTTCTGACTCCTCTATTACACTGCAGCTTTGCTGTGCCTCTTTGAGTTTCAGTGAAACATCTTTGAGATTGTTTTCTTTTTCTTGGAGTTTTTCTTGAAGCATAGCAACCTCAACAATTAAAGTCAAGGAACACAAAATACACATGTGTTTTAGTCACAACATGAACACAAAGACAGGTGAGTGCTACTGTATTCAAGATCTTTCAAAATCAAGATTATTCAAGCAAATGCTGCCCCCTTCAGGCTGAATGAGGTATTTGTAAGGCTCACGAGCAAAGGCACTAACCTCGTTCTCCTTCACAAGGCATTCACTCTCCAACTTCACTTTAAGATCCTCAAACTGTGTAAGGCATTCTCTTACTGTAGGATGTTAACAAAACAATGTTAAAATTATTGATTTCATTGTGTCAAATACACTATATACTTCAAATGAATTTAATTAATTTGTAAAAAAAAATAATTAGAAAAATGAATAAAAAATGAGCACATTTCAACATATCCTGCTGATCAGACTCTGCCTGCTTCCGAAGACTTTCAAATGCTACCACCATCCTCTGCAAATGAACAAATTACAGTGTCATGAAAAGGATTGTCCTAATCTAGGGTTCGGCCTATTGCCAACACTTCATGCATCCTAAAAAAAGAAAGACATTACCCGAATATACTCACTGTTCTGTATGAACAGATCATGAGTTTCTTCCCGTTCAGCCTCAACTATTCAGGCAAAATAAAAAACACATGATTGTCCTCTAATAATTGATAATGAATTAATATATTTAGTGATATGCTATATTATATTATAATATGCTCTCACACTTACACAGATTAATTTTCTCAGCAGATCTCTCAAATGTGTCCTTTAGTATGTTGCACAAATTTCTGGTTGCATTGCTTCTGCATAATAAAGAATATAATAATTTATAATATAATACAATTTCAAATAATATGTGCTTATATAAAAATTACCCATGATATACGTACTTATTTCTAAGGTCTTCATTTTCATTCAGTTGATCCTCTAATTTCATGCTCAGACTTTCATTTGCAAACTGCAAAGGACATAATTCATAATTCTGTATTTACTGAAGCAGACAAAAAAATAATAAAAACAAATGCACTACCAGCAAATGTGATTTACCTGAAGCTCTTGAATAGCTTTGCGCTGCGTCTCGATGGTTTTTCTGTTCTCCTGAAGCTTTCTGTCTTTTTGTGAAATCTCAGAATCTATTTTGAACTTCCACATTTTGATTTTCTCAGCTTCATCAAGCAATCTGGAGTACAGCTGGCTGGATCTTAATGATGTCTGTAATGCAAAAGCATAACAGCTATTAAACTGCTTAGATTTATTTACATTATGCCTTGCACTGAATTCATAATGTGGACCTTAAACCATTATAGATTACAAAAATAAACGAGTAATTATCAAAGCAATAAACTACAATAAAAAATGAAATAAGCATTTAATCTGACCTCCTCCTTTTCCATTGGCATGACTGCAGCCTTCTTCATCCCATCTGTAAGAACAAAGTATCAGGATTAATGTATTTACTACATTAAAACCATATTCATTACAGCACACTTTCCATTTAGACTATAAATGTTACCAGTTCTTGATGTCTTCGTAGGAAGCACCATTTTAGATGGAATCGGCAGGCTTGTCTCCATATCTGAACACTTGTTATAACGCTACAAACAAAATACACGTATCATCCTACAATTAAATGTTCAAACAGCAGTTTCAGCAGCTAGAGGTCAAATAGTAACATTATAACACAAACAGAGAATTTACAAGTGTACCAACCTGGTTTGAAGGAGAAAAACCAGAGTTGTCTTCAAACAAGCCTGTTTCCTGAGGCTTCACTGCGGAAATTTGATTCAAATGAGCTCTTGGGGGCACCAGCAGTTTGAAGTTGAATGGTTTTTGCATGCTGTGGAGTCAAACGAAATATATCACTTCAAAAATCCTTAGAACTGTATCCCGAATAGTTTTATTGTTGAGTTTTTTCCCTAGCTGAGAAACGTCAAGTCGAAAGTTGAGGCAGTTAAGCAAAGGTAATTATTCCTCACAAATTATCTGATTTCCGTTACTTTTCCACTATTATAAACTACGTGCATGTAATTAAACGTAATTTTAGAAACATTTCTTTACCTTTAAGCAAATCACCTAGCACTTTCTGAACGTTTTTATAATTAATACGACTCCGCTGACCAACGGCTTTTACCTGACGTCGGTTTTTGCCTCTCGCGACGCCGATTTGAAATGGTTTGCGCGGTTTGACGCGCTGAATCTGATTCAATTTAGCAACAGGAGTAGCAATTAAAATGAAGGCCCCATATCAGCCGGAACGTCCGAAATGTAATATTTATTTCCCCCTGGTTTGTTATAAAGAATGCTAATTATATATTATTATAATTATAGCATATAATTATATATTATAGCATGCTTCAAAAGTACATTAGTTTAATTCGGCGCCTCAGACACCTAAGGTAACATGAAGTTGTTGCATTTTCACATGTTATTTTCAGACTGGTGGAGATATTCTCCTGCCATTTGTTTTTTTTTCTTCTTATGTTGCATTTTTTTTTCTCTTTCTTTCTAAAATCCAGTTATTTCTGAAAGCATTGCTGAACCTTGTTCAGGATACCTGCCACATTCCTGAAAGGTGCATCCAACTAAGGGTTAAAGCTTGGTTTTGAATAGGTCAGATGAACATTTTGCAAAAGAAGTCAAAGAGAAAATAAGAGGTACTTACATCATCGTGAGTCTCAAAAGAACACCAGGGTTCACACCCAACAGATGTGAAGTCATACAACTTTTATTAAAACGAGAATCATTTTTAACCATTTTGCAACAGAAAAATTATATACATTTAAACTGGCTCTGATAGTAACTTATTTGGCATTTCAAGAACAATTTCCCATTAGGCTATACACAAATTGCCTTTGTGTTTACAGTTTTAAACAAGTAAATAATCTTTCATCACTAAATTGCTAGACTACACACACAGACACACATGCACAAGAATACACAAAATAACAGACACTGGCGAGTGTGCATGGATACTAACAAAACAATGCATTAACTCTTTTAACTTGGAAAATATTTACCAAGTTTTATGTTTAATTTGTGCATATATTTAACAAGAGACACTATTTGCATATCTACCGCTTTCACATTACTCTGTCTTTTTTTGTTGGAAGGCAACATTTGTTTCTTGTAGATTAATTCTTTATATACATGTATTTACTAATTTAATCTTTCTCTCACTCCCAGTGTACATAAAATGCCCTAAAACAGATGAGACACAGTTCTTGTCCTACAGTAAATGTATATGTTTTAAACTAAAGTTAGGTTCTAAAATAATAATAATTCTAAAATATCTATTGCATGACCATGTGCTCATGCAAGGCACTGAAAGGTTTGCATCACTGCCTCAGTAACCAGAATAGTCCAAGATGGATGTCTGTAATCAGATCCTCGATGTAGAGAGTGCAGAAATGTAAGAATCACCCAGAATAAAACCAGGATCAGCTATTGTCACACAGCATCCTCTGCAGTATTGTCATCGGTTACTTTCAGTGCCTCTACAACCTCTTTGCCAGGTTCCTCCTGCAGATTGGCTCTCTTGGATTCCTCTTTTGCTTCTTTATCCAGTAACCTGTAGTTGATGCCCATTCCGATGAACAGAAACAAACTGCCAGCCAGAAGGACAATTCCACAGGCCATGTATGTATACTTGTAGTCATGGTAGATGTCATTGAACTTCCCTGTGAGTGCATACAATAATCATAAAAAACGAGTCAGTGATCCAAGTGGGACCATAAATGCATTTTCAACAAAAAGTGATTCAAATGTAGGTCATACTTTTGGTTTCACTCACAAAACTTTTGCAAGATAATAATGCACAATGCCCTAATCTATTCCTCATTATGCATTTTAATTTTGCAAAGGCATGCAAAAGTCTTTTCTTCTGGGACTGCATGGTTAATGTATTTCCAAGATTTTAGATTAAAATGGATTTAAATGCATAAGGGAAAATTAATTGTAGGTCATGTGACCGTTCATTTTTGGTAAAAAAAGAAAAGAAAAAAAAAGTAAACATTTTAGCCTTCACTAGTTAATTTTAATTGCTTCTGTTCTGTGACAAATACCCTCTGTAGTCTCTCAATTAATATGAGGTCCTAAAAGCAGCATGCTTAATAAATAAAGCTATTTTTTGTCATTTGGTTTGCTGTTCAAAACTGGGCCATTGCACAGAGTATGAGACATAAACACACTCCATACTCACCTAGTAAAGGTGGCCCCAGTAAAACTGGCCCACATTCCACAATCGTCACCAGTCCTACAGCACTGGAAAAACGTTGAGATCCCACAAGATCCATGAGGGTCTCAAACAGCACTGAGCTCAGCCAGCCGAAGGCAAACCCAAAGAAGATGGCGTAAATCACGAACCCTGTGTAGTCTGTGGTCAGAGGGGCAAGCAGATGGCACACACCATTAAGGAGAATGGATGCTGCGAAGAAATGCTGCACCCTTGGTCTCACCCATTTCGTGTTGGCGACTATTCCCATTGAAGGTCGTGCAACCATATCTACAAAGGCCAGGACAGAAAGCAGAAAAGCCGCCTTCTCTTTGGGAATTTCCTTACTCTTGGCGTAATTACTGAGGAACACAAGAGGAGTGAAGAGGCCGAAGAACATGACCACGTTACCCAAAAGGTAAAGCAAGAAGCCACGATGCTTGAAGAGTGTAAGATGGATAAAACCATTGATGATCTCCATCACGCTCTTTTGCTCTCTGGCTTCGCTATTAGCAGCTTTAACAGCAGGTTGGGGTTTTGGCCCGATGGGCCTCATCAGGGATCCAGCTACACAACAATTCAGCAGAAGTCCACCCAGGATCAAGAAGCTCCCTCTCCAGCCGAAATGCTCGAAGAACCAGGTGTTTAGGGGAGCCAAAGTCGACAAGAAGAGGGCTACCAGCCATGGCAATACCATTAGCTATTGGGCGCCTCTTGTAGAAATATTTCCCAATCATTGTGAGAGCTGGGTTGAGATTAAATGCCAGTCCAAGACCTGGAAAACATCATAACACACAGTTCAAAATGAAAACTGGTCCCCTGGATGATATTAAAATGTGTCACAAGAGTGTAACATCACCAGGAGTGCTATTACTGTAAATTGCATGGGATAAGAGCAACGGTGTATGTTTAAAAAAATCATATTTGTTTTTAATTATACCTCCCACTACACTGACACAGAAGTATAAGCCTTCGATAGTATTGCAGAAAGAGGCACCAATGAGCCCTGCTCCTGAGAGGCAGCCTCCTAAAATCATAATAGGCCGATAAAAAGTTATTTTGATATTACTGTATTTTTGACCAAATCCAAATACTTAAAAAAAAAAAGTGTGATATAATAATAAACCACCTCGATGTGAAAATGCTTTATCTTAAGTTAGTGTACTTGTTTACCAAGGAGAACAACAACAGTGTTGTTGAAAAGCATGCTTGAGATTAAATATAAGATATGTGGTGTGTGAAGAAAAATCAAGGTAATAGTAAAAAAGAACAATGGTTTAAGCAACACCCAATTCCAAGTTATCAGGACGTTTAACATGGGACTTGATTTTATCCATTGGGAATTGATGGGTTTGAAAATAGTGAGCTTGAAAAAGATGGCTTGGCCTATCACAGGAACACTGTTTCAGAGGGGGGGAGCATGTTATTACATTATGATAAAAGATTACGAAGACAAAAATCTATCTGAAATAACATGCACAAATGCACTGTTCACAATAACACCAGGAATGTATACTAAAACAATAAACGGTCAGTTTTGATTTTTCATGACACAAGTTGATAGGCAGACATAAATTCAGACCACTAGAGGGCATTGCAGCTCTGTGGGGAAGAACAATAGAATTTGACATTGCATATTACCGCAGTAATCATCAAACTGCAAAGTTTGCTGTTTCCCACCATCATCCAGCTAACTGAGCACAAGGTGTTACCTGTGAAATGCAGAGGCTGAAAGACCAATCTTAAAATGCTCAACTAAATCATATTCCAGTTATGTTTCACCCTATGGCAAACTTTAGCCCTAACAAACCTGTTGTGATACTCCCCTACAGTAGCAAACACAACGATCCCAAAGGTATTTCCAGTTACGTGGGTGTTTTTAAGTCTTTCATGTACTGAGTCCAAATCCTATCATGAATGTAGGAAGGAAGCCTGCTAATCATGTGAAAACCGGGGAGTGATGGCGAGCGCCTGCGTCTTCAGCCTCCCAGTACAATAGGCTGCCTTGTTTGCCTCTCTAATCCACCACGTACAGCGGGGGAGCAAGTCGCTGCGAACATCATGTACGAAAGAACATATTAACACATTTATAAATGCGGAAATTCATTAGTGTCATGTACAAACCCTAGTTTACCCCACAACGACTAATACCAGTACTTTCACCAGATTTGAGCTTTCACGCTCCAGAAGAAAAGTTTAAGTAGATACATTTAGGGAAATAAAATCTAACTGTGATTTTTCTGATAAAAATTTTAATAAAAAAATTCCAGGTTCGCTGTGCTTGTTTATAGGGCTGCACAGTTTGACCAAAATGCTGTGATGATAGCAATATAACAATATAAAATAATAAATTAATAAATAATAAAAAATATAGACATTACTAAATAAAAGCAAAATTTGAAATATTACTCCTGTAATATTTCACTGTAAAAAAAAAAGATTATTTTACATTAGAGCTGAAGAATTACAATACTAATATGCTGTCTTAATTGTTTACATTTTCAAACGTCAAAATCATCAAACTTTTATTTTGATGGAAAAACGCAGATAAATTAGTATACTGTATATTAAAGCCTCTGCAATTCGATAATCACACTAAGCCACATCACGAATTTCAGTTTTATTAATTGTGCAGCCATAGATACATGTAAAAAAAAAAAAGCTCCTTACAAATGAGACTGAACACTTGCAAAAGACCAGATCAATATGGCAAACACTGTTGCAACCAATGGTGTGGGTCTAGGGCGGGGCTATCTGTTTAACCAACCAATGACAGATGAGTGGAATACTCAGGAAACCTGTATGAAAACAGTCATTATGTGACATTATAGTGATACATATGACACAGTTAAGCATTAACTATTTAACTTCCAAGGCAATTTGGAGCATCGTTACATTTTGCGCACTTTATTTTGTGCAGCTTTGGTATTAAAACTAGAGTAGATGCAATTAATGTGACTGTAAATGTGGTACAAGAATAATCAAGAATTAGACTTAGCCCTTGGGTTACAGTAAACAAAAACTTAGTCCTGACATATCAGATCTGTCCACATGCATGTAAATATCCACATATCTGGACCTCTCTTGCTCCAGGCAAACTACCTCTGGGCTGCTTGGGTCACTGACAACAAGCTTAAATGCACTTGAGGTCTATGTAGGAAGACGTCTTGGCCTAGAATGCCAAAACAACACATCCCTGGAAAAGAAACGAACACCTTCTTACAGTATTTAGCTTATAGGGCATTCAGACTTCTATGCAAACTGTGGGTGAGACTGTGGCTGTATTCAGTGAAATGAGAGCAAAAGGGGAACCATAACATGTCAGTCATGGCCAGCATCAAAGTAGATGCTAAAACAATGCAATTCTAATTTACTTGTGAGCAGGGGAATTAAAATTAATATGGAACATATTGCTACACAGACGTCTGATGTGCATAAGTCAGCATTAGATATTCACACAATTATGTCTTGCCTGCAAATATGTTAGTACAAACCAGTAGCACTACTTAATGCGATTCTGTACAGCATTGTCGTCAGAAAAAATTGCTGGATATTTTCCACGCGTGGATGGTTCTGTGATCATCTGGGTCATATGTTTGTATTGCCCCCTGCATTACAGAAGGGAATTAGCTCTGCTGGGCCAGAAGGATCAGTGTAGGAGTATGAGGTCAAATGTGTAGTCATGTGCCTCTCACATGCCATGAGTTCTCATGGCCATAATGTCAACCCCACCAGAATAAACTGAAAGGTCTATCTTTCAGAAACATCCTTATCGACTGCCTTACTCTTTTTCATGACAAATGTGAGGGCAAAAGCTCAAGTTTGAAAAAATCACATTGTACAACCTGAACTAACAAAAATTTTACATTAGAGCTGAAGAATTACAATACTAATATGCTGTCTTAATTGTTTACATTTTCAAACGTCAAAATCATCAAACTTTTATTTTGATGGAAAAACGCAGATAAATTAGTATACTGTATATTAAAGCCTCTGCAATTCGATAATCACACTAAGCCATATCACGAATTTCAGTTTTATTAATTGTGCAGCCATAGATACATGTAAAAAAAAAAAAAGCTCCTTACAGATGAGACTGAATACTTGCAAAAGACCAGATCAATATGGCAAACACTGTTGCAACCAATGGTGTGGGTCTAGGGCGGGGCTATCTGTTTAACCAACCAATGACAGATGAGTGGAATACTCAGGAAACCTGTATGAAAACAGTCATTATGTGACATTATAGTGATACATATGACACAGTTAAGCATTAACTATTTAACTTCCAAGGCAATTTGGAGCATCGTTACATTTTGCGCACTTTATTTTGTGCAGCTTTGGTATTAAAACTAGAGTAGATGCAATTAATGTGACTGTAAATGTGGTACAGGAATAATCAAGAATTAGACTTAGCCCTTGGGTTACAGTAAACAAAAACTTACTCCTGACATATCAGATCTGTCCACATGCATGTAAATATCCACATATCTGGACCTCTCTTGCTCCAGGCAAACTACCTCTGGGCTGCTTGGGTCACTGACAACAAGCTTAAATGCACTTGAGGTCTATGTAGGAAGATGTCTTGGCCTAGAATGCCAAAACAACACATCCCTGGAAAAGAAACGAACACCTTCTTACAGTATTTAGCTTATAGGGCATTCAGACTTCTATGCAAACTGTGGGTGAGACTGTGGCTGTATTCAGTGAAATGAGAGCAAAAGGGGAACCATAACATGTCAGTCATGGCCAGCATCAAAGTAGATGCTAAAACAATGCAATTCTAATTTACTTGTGAGCAGGGGAATTAAAATTAATATGGAACATATTGCTACACAGACGTCTGATGTGCATAAGTCAGCATTAGATATTAACACAATTATGTCTTGCCTGCAAATATGTTAGTACAAACCAGTAGCACTACTTAATGCGATTCTGTACAGCATTGTCGTCAGAAAAAATTGCTGGATATTTTCCACGCGTGGATGGTTCTGTGATCATCTGGGTCATATGTTTGTATTGCCCCCTGCATTACAGAAGGGAATTAGCTCTGCTGGGCCAGAAGGATCAGTGTAGGAGTATGAGGTCAAATGTGTAGTCATGTGCCTCTCACATGCCATGAGTTCTCATGGCCATAATGTCAACCCCACCAGAATAAACTGAAAGGTCTATCTTTCAGAAACATCCTTATCGACTGCCTTACTCTTTTTCATGACAAATGTGAGGGCAAAAGCTCAAGTTTGAAAAAATCACATTGTACAACCTGAACTAACAAAAATAACATTTTATATTATTTTATACTCAAGAAATAATATGATTTACTTATATTTGTTAGAAAAGAAAGGGAAATACCATTATACAACTTGAAATAACTATATATATATATTAATTTAATATATAAAGTATTGTTATTATTATATAAATGAATATGAATTCAGAAATGAAAAGTGCTCATCAATAAATGTGTATTCAAGTCATTGTAAGTATGAATTGCATTTTTAAATGTATTTTTTTTAATCAATTAATATTAAGGACAAAACAAATGAATGTCACATCATCTACCCACCCATTCATTTTGTGATTTTATCAGTAATCAGTTGAATTTTTTTGGTTATTGTCTATAATAATGATATACTGGATTGATTCATTACAAAAGACAAGCAATTAAGTAATATTTTAAACTTTTCTCCCCTAGAGCATGTGGAAAACAGAATAAAAGAAGCTTTACAATCCCTAGTTACTGTATGCTTTTACTGAATGGAAAATAGGAGCGTTGACTTTCTTCAAAATATATTTTTTTGTGTTCCACAGAGGACAAAAAGTCACACGGGTTTGGAATGACATGTGGATATGGAAAAAGATAAAAAGGAGTTTTATTTTTGTGTGAACTAAATCTTTAACTCGAATTGCAGGCTGGTTTATTTTTGCCTGTTTTAAAGGTTATGTATAAGCACACAAGCAAACCATAGTGACAGTACAGAACACTAATTGGCTTTTGCGTTGTAACCAAAAAGTAGCACCATACTGTCAGAAATATTCAAACCTTTATTTCTCATATCCGTAAAGGTTTATATTTTTTAACTCACATTTGATGTGCTCAGTAGCATAGAAGGTGAACATGCAATTTAGTCTGTCTCTGTGAGTGTGCTGACATCATTCAGTGGTGCTCCACTTTCTGAGACAAGTTTGCTATTGACGCTAGTCATCACAAGTCTGTGCGACTCCTGAGTTAGGCGTCTCATCTCCTCATCTCTCTCCAAGGAAAACATCTGACACTTGCAGAATAAAGAGCTGACTGAGAAGAAGGACTCCAGAGGGAGATAGAGTTGCCCATTCAGAGCTCAATCTCTCAGCAAAGCAGCCGGGTGGCTGATGTCTAAGCCTTGTCTAGCATGCCTCTCATTTCTTCCATTCAAATGAATAAGGGCCTTTCACTTGCACCACATCCATTGATAATCTGCATTACCTGTGCCATGATCTCAACACTGGCTTGAATGCATGACAACACAGCTTGATTTAAAAGTTACCCAAGGACAGAATTATTCTATTAAATAACTCTGGTTATGAATCAAAGCAAACATCTAGTGTGAGATTAAACCATTATGAATACAGAAATAACTTTTTATAATACATATAAAGAGTGCTTGAGAGTTTTAAGGGGAAACACTGTTTTAAACACTGCTTACCCCCTCCATACATGACAGCAAGCATGATGGAAGAGATCCAGGACACTTGACTGCTGGTGGTGTGGAAGATCATTTCAATTTCCTTGAAGAACACAGTGATGGACTTTGGGAAGGCGTAGGAGAAACCAATAGAAATGAAGGCACCAAACACTATGGCCCAACCCCAGCCACCTTCAGGAGGGGTGTATCCCACAGGACCTCCAACAACAGGTGCCATGGCTCCAGGTGCTTACAAAGCTCTCTCTGTAAAGAAACAGGGAAAATGAAGTGAAAAAAATAAAAATGTCAAATGTTTGGACATCAAAATCTCATTATAGTCTCATCATAATCTCAAGGCTCATTATAAAAACATTATTGACTGCATAGTTGAATGATGTCACCTAATTTAAACTTTAAAGAACATGACACTAGAAAACATACAAGAAACATACATTTGCATTCAAATGTTTGGGGTCGGAAAGATTTTTTAATGTTTTGGAAAGAAGTCTCTTATGCTCAATAAGGCTGCATTTATTTAATTATCAATACAGTAAAACAGTAATAATGCATTACAATTAATTATTACAATTTAAAATAACTATTTTCTATTTTAATATATTGAATCAAACATTCCAACAGCATTCCAACAGTCAAACAGTTTCAAATGCAGCAGAATTAACTGAATTCATACAAGCTCTCTTAACATACCTTGTCATTGATACAATTTTGTATTAAATTGGTACAAGATATATTTTGATTTAGCCCATTACTGCATCACTGGGCTGTTCACTTTGAATTTGGACCATCTGACAGTTTGATCATGTTGGCAGAGCATATCGTTCCTTTCAACTGAAGTGCTGTATGGTTTAAAAGGAAGTGAGAATGAAATGAATCACTTTACAGGTAAAAACAGGTCCTTGACACGCCGTCAGGCTAGATGTTTTAGTGCATTCAAACTTAGAATCACATATTCCACACAGAAGCGCTCCTACCTTTCTGGCACAGTTTATAAATTCTCTGCATAAAGTAGTCCAAAGTACTCTTCTATTTCACTGTGATGGCAAGCAGCATTTTAAGGGACCGTCTGGGTCAAGGCAAGTCTCTAGTTATGTGAATAATCCAGAGGAAAAACACAGAGGTCGGCCTGTGAAAAAAAATAAACTGTCGAAACTTCTATAGGCCTGTGATATGGTCAGTCTTGTCAAACTGTGTTCAACTGAGTTCAGGGCAGCTCTTTTTTGACCCCAAAGTCTACAGAAAATTCAAGATAGGTTTCTATTGGCTCCTTGATGTCTTCCACCATGCCCACTTGAGTCCCTGCTCTCCTCCTCCTTGTTATTTGTCTAAGCCACCCATTCAGGACTCTGTTGAGGTCTCCTTTAGAGGATACAGGTTTCAATATGGGGTCTTTGAGATGTACATTGCTTTTTGATTGTGTCAATGCATCCAATGTCAACAAACATCCATTATATAGTAACAGGCGTTGATGTCATTACACTTCCTGCAGCGTGTCCATCTTAATTTATAATTAGCTCTGATTCACGTTACTTGTCACTCAATCAGGTCATGGAACAAAAACAATGACTGACAATAAGGATGAGCGTTTGCAGCTGTGCATGAGATGTGACACATACAAAAACACACACACGTACACAGTTTCCTAAGGGTCAAATCCTTTCCTCTGAGTTCAACACTTTTTTACAATTGTTAATCTCTTTGACAAGACTGCATAAAATGCTCAGAACAAGAGCTTTTTCTTTTTTGCCATGCGGTTCAAGGGAAATAACTGCAGTGCAAAGGCTAATGTCAGAATTAGATCTATCTCCTTGACAGAGCCTTGTTTGAAAATTTTGGAGAGGTTTTATTAGCCTCGCAGACAAACATAGATTTATGAACCTGAGTGGAAGAACATTTCCATTCTAAATTCCACTTACTTTCATTCCGATTAAATATCCTTCAATTTAATTAAATTTCTAACTCATGAATTGAATAGGAAATGAAATTTTTCTATAATTAGATCTATCTATCTATCTATCTATCTATCTATCTATCTATCTATCTAATTTAAAAATAATTCTATGTTCAATTTGGAATGTTGCACAACCCTAAAAAGGTGTCTTCATGCTCACCAATTCCGAATGAAGAATCTCAGTAACCAATAATCTACAGAATTAATTAACTGAAATTAAGTTGCAGAGCTTTCATTGTCTCTCATTCTAAACGAGCAAGCCTGGGACTGAAGAACCAAGGTGACAATATTTTAAGCCATATTTCCCAAGCGAGAATAAACTGAAGCAATCGTTTTTTTTTTATGAAACTCATAATGTCAGAATTAGATCTATCTATCTATCTATCTATCTATCTATCTAATTTAAAAATAATTCTATGTTCAATTTGGAATGTTGCACAACCCTAAAAAGGTGTCTTCATGCTCACCAATTCCGAATGAAGAATCTCAGTAACCAATAATCTACAGAATTAATTAACTGACATTAAGTTGCAGAGCTTTCATTGTCTCTCATTCTAAACGAGCAAGCCTGGGACTGAAGAACCAAGGTGACAATGTTTTAAGCCATATTTCCCAAGTGAGAATAAACTGAAGCAATCGTTTTTTTTTTATGAAACTCAAAAGTGTTCAGCTACACGCATCAGCAGAGTCAAACCGTAAAACACGTTCTTCCCAATTCCCCTCTGTGACTTTCAAAGGCCTAGTCACTCTTTTATTTCAGAGCGACTGTGTCCTGGATGTGACACCATGCCAAAATATTTACTTTCTCTGCTTTGCGTAGTAAAACCTCCACAAAACTGACATCAATAGATTTCTCCTGCATCCCAGGAAGCTTTGCACTCAGGCCAACCGCAGGAGGAGCAATTGTGGTCTTTTGTGTGACACAACACAAGATCTGATGGCCATGCATTCATGGTGGAACATGCATGTTGCGTGGAGAAAAACGGCTGTCACAACAAACACACCACGAAAAAGGCAGGAAAGAACAGATGCGGTAGTGCTCTCCCGTCGAGGTCTCTATTGTTCAACACATCTAGGTTTAATGTGAAAGGAAGTGCTGCGTGACACTCCTAATGGGGTCATATATGGGGTTTATAGGAAAGAGGAGGTTCAAAAGACCACCAATCTGATTGTCTCTTTCAATCTATTTTCTAAATGTCACAAATTTCTGCTGCTGTGACCGTCAAGTTTGACAATTCATAGCTAAAGGCTAAGATAAAATAGGGGAGACTTTGATCTTCACAGCTTCTAATTAGCTTTGGTGCGCACTGAGGTTAATGGTCATCACACTTGAGAAACACATTAGACTAAAATAGTGACAATTTAGCAAGCAGTATGGATTTTATATTACTCACCTGGATCAGTACCATCTCAGAGTTGGAGTCTTGATCCTGTGGCCTTGGCATCTTGGTCTGGTTCTTGGTTGTAGTTTTCCTACTACGTCTTCACAACTTCTGACCTCGTTTACACCTGAACACCTGCTATAAACATCAATATGCCATTGCATTTCAATAGAGTACAAAAAAGAGAAAAAATGCATATAATATTGATTCATACTTTACCTACACATTGTAATTACAATGTGTACATAAAGTATCTCCTGCATCTCCTGTTACTACTTGTCATTCTGATTTTGTGACTACCTACATCACTTACTATATCAATATGCCACTGCATTTCAATAAAATGAAAAAAGGTGTATAATATTGATTTATACTATACCTACACATTGTAATTTTGTTGCAAACATGAAAATTCCAGCAGAGAGCTATTTTAGTTGAGCACCAGTATTAAACAGAAATTTTCTTTTAAAGTAGTAACCGGCAAATGTTTTTTGTTTTAGTGGAGTGCTTGACTGACACATGGCGGTCCTTCCGTGTTGTCTGGGATGCATCAGGACAGATTATCGTTTACACTACAAATGCAATGTGAGAGCATGCATTTCTGATTGTTTCTAAATGTGGTTACGGAAAACTGATACTGATTAGATTTTTTTATTTAAAGAAGTAGTATAACAAGGCGAAAACATGTTCAGTCATATGGAACTATTTGAAATGAAGGCTGCAATAATTTACTTTAGTTCATAAATCATCAAGTCTTGGTCTGAGATGTGGAATCTGAATGGAATCAGAAGAGGGCTGCTGACCTTGAAAACAATGGAGAGAATTGGCAGGAGGGAACACCGTTAACAAGGACTGGCCATGTATCAAACAGCTAATTTGGATCTCTTAATCCACTGGGGGTCAATTCTGGCAACATGGACATAGATCACAACGGTTCAGGACATATGCCACACGGCTAATGTCTGTCTGCTCAAGTCACCACACCCAGCCCAGCTTTGTATTTACACAGAATGAAAAATAAAGCAGAAGAAAATGAGCCACACAAAACACTGAAGCATGCACATAAATGTTTGATTGCAGAGCCAAGATTGCTTATTGTACAACTAAATGCAATGCATTGGGATAATTGCCCATTCATCCACAAACAGACTGCATACATACTGATGCAATCTGTATATTCATACATGAGTTTCATATGCAATAATTAAACACCAATGAGCTGAGGAAATAGAAGTTACATTAGCAGATTCTGGGGCCATATGTACAAAGCCGCTCAGAGTAAAATTTTAGTCTTAATGTGTCAAAATTCTAAGAATGACATAATTTTATTTTTATTCCTAGATTTAGGAATAAGAGTGATTCATAAAGGTTCCTAAGTGTTAAGACTAGGTCTCAGCTCCTAAATTATTTAAAAGAGCTGGAGAGCTCTCTTAACCTAATTAGGAGTAACAAGATGGCAGCAAAGAGAAGGAGACACACATTTTCCAATGAAGATATGACATACTGGAGTTATATGATGATATGGAGTTGATAAAATGATACAAACGTGATCGTCAAGATAGTCAATTCTTTCTGTAACTGACCAAGTATGAAATTTAATAACTTCTTCCACTCTACAAATCAATGCTCTAACTGCAGAAATGAAAGTAGAAATTAAATTTTTTGGCTGGAAAACTGGAAAAACGCAGCAATGCACCGGTGATGACACAGTAAGCAGGGTCTTAACTATTGTGACACTAACCCCACCGAACACAACAGTGGCCAAAAGTGATGTGTGGAGGTTTTTTTAATGACCCTACATTTCAATTAAACCATCAAAATATGAGGGAAAAAAACACTGACCAGTGTTGCCAACTGCTTTCAATTGAAAGCTAAAACAGTTGCTAGATTACATCATAATGGCGAGTTCACTTATCTATATAAATATAAATATAGATCAGTGGGAGAGTCTTGGAATCTAGATAAGGTTTTGTCCAAGAAATTGATTTTGTTGCTAGGCTTTTGAAAAAGTCTCAAAAGGGCAGAGGAAGTCACTAAATCTAGTGACAAAAGCACTAAATTGGCAACACTGACAGTGACATAATCAGTTATTAATATTTCGTTGGTCCTCTTTTGTTTTTGCATGTGTTCATAATTTCTTTGTATGACAGCATGGCCAAAAATTATGACCGCATTGGCATGTTGGCATGTTTCATTGCATTATTATCACAAATAAAACAATTGATTCTAAGCAACTATGCAATATGCTTACAAAATCTTTAACACATTTTTTTTTAAATTAAGGGTGAAGATTAGGGAAGTAACAATTCACTCAACTCACAATTCGATTCGATTCACGGTTTTGATTTCACGATTAGATTTTCTCACCATTTTTTTTAACAAAATGAGATTGAAGACATACAGTAAATTAAAAAGTGCCGTTTATTAGGCTATTGCTGCACGTTTCTTTGTGAAATTGAAATATAACTTTAAATAATTTTAAAACAAACCCCAAATCAAACAAGTAAGTTACACAAATAAAAGAAATCTCTTAATATGAACAAACTAAGGCTTTGTCTGTGCTCTTTCCACTTAAAATGAGAGGCAACCACTGGATGATCCATGATCATGATCCAAACAAAGATGCAGCATACATGCAGCATGAGTAGTTTTTAATCTAAATTAGACTGTATAATTTCGAAATTTGAAGCAAAAATAGAATGGCCTGACTTTAGCTTTGTGAAACTATACTACATAAATCATATCTGAACGAAACAGCAGACAATCTGAATGAGACGCAGTTTCATTCTCTGACAGCAGGTGGCGCTTATGAACAGCAATGATACAGTGTTTCCTGGGTTACCGCTGTAAACAAAGCAGAGCTGCGCTTATGAACACTACTTTAATATGCATTGTTCAGAGGCAAGATGAAAAGAAAATATCATCTAAACTTTTCTAAAGATAGTTAGTTCTCCTCAGAGATACATTCATATAAACTCCTACTCCAATTGTATCGCGATTTGTTTGACATCTCAACCAATTTGAATCGACACATATTTGAATCGATTTTCAACCAGCTCGCGGTTAATCGTTACATCCCTAGTGAAGATGTCAAATTCCCTAGGCCAGCATCAAGTTTGGCCACTACTGTATGGCAGTTCTTTGACTTTCCAACTGACCGTCAAACCATGCTGCAAAAACAAGCCACTTTCATGAGGATTGTGGGCTTTCCTGGAGTTGTTGGGGCTGTTGATGGAACTCATGTTCACATCAGTGCACCAACTGTAAACGAGGAGACATACCAATAGAAAACAATTTCAAAGCATCAGTAACAATTTGTGATAATTTTGCACAATGCAAAGCATTTTTTTAAATAAATTTAAATATTAAAATATTTCAGTGTCTTAATTAAATAATTTTATTGTAGTTACATTAAATGATTAGTGTTGTGCTACTGTGACTTCACATGAGCAGGCTCACTATTGGCTGTTTCAGAGGTCGAGGGCAGCTATTTTGGGTTGACATTCTTGTAGTCTTTAATTTGCAACACTTAAGTAGGGCTGTTCGATTCTGAAATTTTTGGAATCGAGTCCGATTCCCAGTTCTGGAATCGATGGGATTCGGTTCCAAGAATCGATTCCTCACTGTTGTGTTCGATTCTTTTTCGATTCTTGTTTTTTAGATTGGAGGAACCTAATTTCGCCATGACTGCAGGATATAAAGGTCGTAGTAAGCCTTCTCATAATATGAAGCTTTATTTGTAAAAATTATGATGCATTTCTGTTGCTCTGATTGATTTTAAATTGTAATATTAAAACGATCTATTCGAAAGAACCTTTTCGTGGAGACGAATCAGACTTCTTCTAAAGACTATTAGCGAGCAAGAGGCAAATTAATGGGTGCTTCTCAAAACGGAAGGCTGCATCCTCAAACTCAGACGAGCTCAGTACCAATTTTTTATTCAGTTTATTTTTGTGAATCGACGTTCAGCGATGTTTGATGGCATAGCAGCTGAGATATGCAGCCTTTGTAGGATGCAGCCCTCTGTTTTGGAGAGGCACCCATAGATAAGCTTTGTTGAACTGAAAACGGCTCTGAATGAGGAGTCGATTCCCCTTGATGGAAATCGTTGATTTCCAACCTTTGGAATCGACTCTCGAATCCCAAAGCCTCTGAATCAAGGAATCGATTATTTTTGGAATCGATTCCCAGCCCTACACTTAAGTGTCACCTCAGTCAACACTTAAGAATAAGTCTTAGACTTTACTAAAAGTTCCTTTTAGCTTCTTTATAAATGTCTCCTACTCAAGTAGGAAAAGTCCTACTTGTAACTAATAATTTTTTGACACTTAAGTCAAAGCTTCAGAATATTCTTAAGAGCATTTCTGAGAAGTTTTATACATACGGGCCCAGATGTATGATGATGTATTTTTTTTCGGATGGGGTTAACAGTTTGGATGGTTTAGATCACACAATCGTTATATCCATTAGGCAGTCGTGGCCTAAATGAATGAGTTGAAAATCTGAACAGATTTGGAGAAATTTAGCATTACCTCACTTGCTCACCAATGGATCCTCTGCAGTGAATGGATGCCGTCAGAAGGATTCACAAGTAATCCACACAACTCTAGCTCATCCATTAATGTCTGGTGAAGCAAAAAGCTGCATATTTGTATTAAACAAATCCATTAAGACGTTTGTTATGAAGGGAATGGGCCATTAGGTGGCAATACTAACTGTTCCTTTAAATATTGGCCACCTCACTTCCTCTCTGAGCACATGGCAATGGTGGAAGCCATTTAAAGGAGAGTTGAGGCCTAGACAGCAGTGATGGCCATGACTGGTTTATTTGTTATGTGGACTATGTGCATGCATCAAGTTAACCACACCTTGATCCACATGTTGAGCCATCAATAAAGTGATTAATGGAACTTTGTGCATTCTCATCGATGCCCCACAGTGATTATAATTTTACTCAGCTTCCATGAAACTTCAAAACAAAGGGTCCTTCGAGCCGGAGGTGGATAATTGCTGTGATTTAAGATGGCGCATACATCAAGGGGAAGTGATCACCGATCAGTTGATGTTCGTCCAAAGCGGCGTATTCGCCCTCCTGCATGGATGTATCAGTATGAGATGGAACTACCATCGGCAGTGCATTGGCGGTCTGTTCCTGTTGAGAGAATTGCTGACAAGTCAATGCAGAGATCTGGGGGCAAGGGATCTTTATTTCAGCACTCAACATTAACTAACTGGAGTATAGTGGATGAAGAGTACCCTTCAGAGCCGACTCCTGTTTGTAAGAGTTCATCACAGATTACCTCACAGTATTCTCAGTCTATTGCAGATTCTTTTCATCAAGTGCAAGAGGATAATAAAAGACTGCGACCGACTGTATCAGAGCTACGGAAGCAGTTGAATCAAAGTGAGGTGGTGGCAACTTCAAATCCCACAGAAGCACCATTTTTTGAATGTACTTCTCTATCTAGGCAAGAACCAGGAGAGAATTCGCCTCAACCAGTAATGAGTCAGTAACTTGAAGAAGAATGGCCTTTACCCTACGGAAGCAGTTGAATCAAAGTGAGGTGGTGGCAACTTCAAATCCCACAGAAGCACCATTTTTTGAATGTACTTCTCGATCTAGGCAAGAACCAGGAGAGAATTCGCCTCAACCAGTAATGAGTCAGTAACTGTTGAAGAAGAATGGCCTTTACCACTTCCACCAGCAATGGCTAATGATAAAGAGTTGCATCCTTCTAAGGTAACGCAGATTGATGTGATGGAAGATCTTCCTGAACGTGTTCACAGACTTGAAATGCAGAGGTTTCCAGTTCCATCTACTCCAAGTTATCAGGACCCAGAGTCTGAATATTTGAACTTACCTGACATGGCACCAATTTATCCACCTGTAAGACCAGAGAGTATGGCTCCACCAGTGCCTCCACACAGATACTACAGTCTTACTAATCCCCAAGCTGGTGCCCAGGAGCTGACATATCGGGGACCTAAGCCGTCCATCCCTGATTTTACATGTGATGACCCAAGAGAGTTCACTAGACTCAGGATTTCTTTGGAGAATGTCCTTCCACAAGATGCCACAGAGCAGTTTAAGTATCAGATTTTATTGGATCATTTGAAGTTTGAAGAAGCACTGTTGATAGCTGATTCCTATTGTAATTCTCAACATCCTTATTCAGATACATTGGCCTCACTTATCCAACAGTATGGTCAGCCTCATCAGCTCGCTTTGCGTAGAATTGCTGAATTAATGGATGGACCAGTTGTTCGGAATGGTGATTCTGCTGGATTCTCGCAAATTCGCATTGAGGGTGCGAGCGTTGGTTTATTAAACCTGTTATACTGTATTATGACAGCACTTTTTTAAAACTAAATTTCAATATCGTGATAAAAGCATTAGCAATTAATTGCAACATGAAAAATTGATACCGGCATATCCCTAGTTGGGATGTTAGAGCAACTGGGCGAAGAAGGCAATGCTGAACTTTACTGTGGGTCACATGTAGCTAGGTTAGCAAACAAGCTACCATATGACTTTCGCTAACTTCAGATGCTATCTTTACCCTTTGAAAGGAGGAGTACCATCCCGTCTAGATTTTGCGGATTGGCTGGAATATGAGTTACAGATACAAGAGGAAGTATTTGATTGTTCAGAGGAGCCAAGGAAAGGAGATACAAGGCAACGAGAACGTCAGAATTTCAAGGTGAAAAGTAAGTCGATGACTGTGCTTCTTGGTTCTTCATGTAACACTCCTGATCACAGACCAACGCCTCAACCACAAGGGAAGTCTAAAATGTATTGCCCGTACTGTTGCAATAACATGCATTTCCTGGATCAGTGTCGTGAAGTTTAATATGGAGCAGAAGAAGGATTGGATCCAGTCCAATAACTGCTGTTGGAGATGTGGATTTCGACATCAGCTGCTCAATGTCATCTGAGAATCATCTGTGGCTTTCTGCAAAGGTAAACATGTTCAAGCATTGCATGAAGTGAATGCCAATCTGCAGAGAACTTAAGTGCAGCAAACTGCGGTCTAGTTAGTTCTGCTTCAACTGACATTCTTTATCTTGATCGGAAAGCTGGATGTAGTCAATTATTGTTGAAAATCAGTAAAGTGCTCCTACGCAATGGTAATCACACACTTGAAAACTATGCTATATTGGATGACAGCTCAGAAAGAACGATTCTCCTCCAAGAAGCAGCAGAGAAGTTAAAGTTACGAGGTGAACCAGAGAGCATCACACTGAGAACTGTGAGACAGGATTTGCGGGTGTTGCAGGGCTCTTCAGTGACTATCTGCCTGTCTTCTGTTAATCAGCCAAATAAAGTCTTCACAATCAGGAAAGCATTCACTGCAACTCAGCTAGGTTTGGCTGAACATACTTAACCAGTAACCAAACTTCAGCATCAGTATAAGCATTTGAGGAAATTGCCCTTACCTCAGTTGAACAATATCAGACCCCTAATACTGATTGGGTCAGATAATCCACATTTGATAACTCCTGTTCAACCAGTGAGACTAGGACCACCTGGGGGTCCTGCAGCAGTGAAGACGAGGCTAGGATGGACATTACAGGGTCCAGTCAGAGGTCTTCCACAAACTGGTAATGCAACTCCCTGTTTATTCACTTCTAATGTTTCCGTATCATCTGAAATCTACCGTCAAGTAGAAAAATTGTGGCAACTGGATGTATTGCCATATAGAAGTGAAAAACTGGTTATGAGATCTAAGCAGGATGAGGAGGCAATGGACCTCCTGCAAGCTAAAACAGTCAGAGTGGAAGTGGATGGAATTCTGAGATATGCCACCCCTTTGCTGTGTGTAAAAAACATGCCCACTCTGTCAGCACCCCCTGAAGCGGTTATGGCTAACCTTCGTCACACCGAGAAGCGTTTTCTCAAAGATCCAGCATGTGCTGCTGCCTATAATGCAGAGATCTCCAAACTTGAACATGCAGGATATGCAATCAAAGTTGGAGGAGAGACAGAATGTACCATAGAATCCTGGTTTATCCCACACCATATGTTAACACATAATGGAAAGAACAGAATTGTGTTTTATTGCTCATTTTCATATCAGGGACACAATTTGAATAAGCTACTCTTACCAGGACCAAACTTGACTTAATCTCTCTTGGGCATTCTGCTGCGTTTTAGAGAGCACCCCTTCGCCATGAGTACTGATATTAAAGGGATATTTCTCCAGGTGAGGCTGTTACCAGCAGATAAGCCAATCTTGAGATTCCTGTGGCGTGATCTTCTGAGGGAAGCTCGACCCATTGTATATGAGTGGCAAGTACTTCCTTTTGGTACAACCTGTTCACCGTGTTGTGCTACTTATGCACCGCAAAAGCATGTAATGGAACAAGGTCAGTCAGAGGATGTATGCAAAGCGGTACAACAGCACTTCTATGTTGACAACTGGTTACAGAATTTTTCTTCAGTTGAGGCAGCTCAATCTCTGGTTGACAAAATGAGGAAGCTACTTGCTGACAGAGGTTTCGAGCTGAGACAGTGGGCTAGTAATGCTACAGAAATCATTTGGCACCTGCCCTGGCACACTGGCTTAACCAGAGTGATATGGATCCCCAAGAGCCAGCTTTAGGGCTTCGGTGGCTGTGTCAGTCAGACACTTTGATGTACAAGTCATACACGCCAAAATCCTCACTTATAACTATGAGAAATATCTACCGAATGCTTGCCGGTTTATATGACCCTCTTGGATACATTACTCCCTTCACTACTAGGGCTAAGATTATAGTGCAGCAATTGTGGAACAAAAAGCGACAATGGGATTACCCTCTACTTCCTGGTGACCTCTTAGAGGCTTGGAAGAAATGGGAAAGGGAGCTCCAACACTTGAATGAAATCAGACTTCCTCTGTGTTACGTGAGTGCTGAGATGGATTATAAGAAATTCACATATTTTGTGATGCTTCAGAACATGCCTATGGATGTGTGGGATACTTGCGGACAGAGGATCCACTAAAACAAGTGGAGGTAGCCTTTTTAACAGCACTGTCACGAGTTGCACCAAAAAAGCAGCTGTGAATGCCAAGACTGGAATTATGTGCAGCACTTACAGGAGCCCAACTTGCTCATCTGTTAAAGAGAGAACTTACTATCGAGATATCTAGGATCCATTTCTGGACAGACTCTACAACAGTCCTAACTTGGATTCAGTCTGATTCATGTCATTTCAAGGTACTTGTTGGAAACCGAATTGCAGAAATCCAAGAACTAACTGACTCCCAAGATTGGTGTTATGTGGATTCACTGAATAATCCAGCAGATGATGTTACAAGAGGACTGATGTTACGGGAGCTTATGGAAGACTGCAGGTGGTTTAAAGGTCCCCCTTTCTTGCAACTGCAGCCAGAATATTGGCCAAGAAGTCCTCTGGCTTTGGGGAATGAGGATGCAGAGGATCTGCGCAAACCAATCACTTGCCTAAATCTAACTGCAGTCTCGGGCTATTCAATTCCTGAACCCTCACAAGCTCACAGTTTCAGGGATCTGGTTTATGCAACTGCAAAATCCCTTCATGGGGCGGCCTCCATGGAGAATCAAAGTCCTTCAGCTGAGGAGTATCAGGAAGCAGAATTAAGGATTCTAAGATCTGCACAGGGAGACAGCTTCCCTGAGGAGATTCAGTATCTTACCAATGGTAAATCTCTGCCATCATCAAGTCGCTTGACAGTATTGGCTCCAGATTTCGATAAAGCAATGCAAGTGATTCGAGTGGGAGCTAGGCTGCGCCATTGCAATCTGTTGGAATTAGAAACCGTTCATCCCATAGTTCTGGATCCAAAACATCCAGTTACTAAGCTGCTTATTCGACAATATGACATTACATGATGTGCAGAACGTTTATTTGCAGAGCTAAGGAGGAAATACTGGATTCTCCGAGGCAGAGAGGCTGTGAGAAAGGAACAGTGTGGCTGTGCAGAGTGTCAAAAATGGAGAGCTCGACCAATATCTCCAAGAATGGCGGATTTACCCCCTGCACGTTTACGCTTACATCAACCACCCTTCTTCTCTACAGGGATGGATTGCTTTGGGCCATTTATGGTCAAATTGGGCTGAAGAAATTAGAAAAGATGGGGAATATTGTTCAAGTGTCTAACTTCAAGAGCTGTACATATTGAAGTTCTGACCAGCCTGGATACTGATTCCTTTTCGATGTCTTTAAGACGTTTTATCTCTCGAAGGGGAAAGCCTGCTGAACTATTATCTGATCAGGGAACAAACTTTAAAGGGGGAGATCGAGAAATCACAGATGCATTCAACGCCATGCATCCAGACCTAAGCGCCCAGCTAGCTGAGTATCAGATCAAATGTTCCTTTAATCCTCCTCACGCACCACATTTTGGAGGCTCTTGGGAGAGAGAAATTCGGTCTATTAAAGCTGCCCTAAATATTACTCTGAATTCACAAACTGTAACAGAAGTACTGACCACAGTCCTTGTGGAAATTGATGGGATTTTAAATTCTAAACCTTTGGGTTATGTATCCACTGATGTGGCCGACCTTGACCCTGTTACCCCAAATCTGCTTCTTATGGGGCGGTGAGACCCTTCACTCCCGCAAGCCATCTATCATGAATGTAACTTCAGCCAACAACGATGGAGGGCGTGCCAAATACTTGCTGACAGGTTTTGGTCTCAGTTTATAAAGAATTATCTGCCAACTTTACAAACCAGGTCAAAATGGCAAAATGATACTGATGCACTACAGACGCTGTGGTTTTAGTTGTGGACTCCCAACTACCTAGATCACTTTGGCCGGTAGGTCACATCATTAAGATAATTCCTGGTAAAGACGGAAGGATACGGATGGCAGAAGTAAGAGTGAAAGACAAAACATACCTTCGACCAGTTAGTCGTTTGATACCCCTCCCTGCGGTCCCGGAAAGCAATACTTAGTCTGCATGTCATTGCAAATTTGTGGGACAAATTTGGGGGCGGCTGTTATGAAGGGAATGGGCCATTATACTAACTGTTCCTTTAAATATCGGCCACCTCACTTCCTCTCTGAGCACGTGGCAATGGTGGAAGTTATTTAAAGGAGAGTTGAGGCCTAGACAGCAGTGATGGCCATGACTGGTTTATTTGTTATGTGGACTATGTGCGTGCATCAAGTTAACCACACCTTGATCCACATGTTGAGCCATGAAACTTCAAAACAAATGGCTCATGTGAAATACAAAGTGGCAACTTACACTTGTAATTTTGTAAACTTCCACTTGTTTTGAAGTTTCATGGAAGCTGGGTAAAATTATAATCGCTGTGGGGCATCGATGAGAATGCACAAAGTTCCATTAATCACTTTATTGATAGCTCAACATGTGGATCAAGGTGTGGTTAACTTGATGCACGCACATAGTCCACATAACAAATAAACCAGTCATGGCCATCACTGCTGTCTAGGCCTCAACTCTCCTTTAAATGGCTTCCACCATTGCCATGTGCTCAGAGAGGAAGTGAGGTGGCTGATATTTAAAGGAGCAGTTAGTATCGCCCCCTAATGGCCCATTTCCTTCATAACAACGTTTTTAACTTTAAACCATTGCTTCTGGCTAAATATCTACAAAAAATAAAACTTTGCATGATCCATCAGTGCATGTTAAAAAAATCTCTTCATAGCCCAATATTTAAACAAAATTACTTGTTCTACCTCTGAAACAACTTTCCTTTATGGCTGACATGACATGGCCATTCAGGCTATCAATAAATGTTAACCAACAGCCAAACGGCAATTTAGGCATTAAAGTAATGCAGTTTTCTGAAATCTTGCCAATAGTTAATGCAGCAATTTCATGGCAGCTTTAAAGTAAAAAATGTGATGGCAAAAACAGCCAGTAATATTTGAATGTGAAAAGTAACTGTGTGCATGGGGATACGTTAAGATTCTCTTGAGGGTGAACTTTGGTTAAAAACCTTCTTCAAAGTCCTTCACAATCCACTGCAAACTCACATCCAGGTCGGGCTCCATTCTGGTATGGAACGGTCACTTTTTACAATCCAATAAATTCCCAATGAATAAAAATGTATAATCTATAAAGATATTTACATTTTGTTGAATATAATCACTTAAGAAATTACATCACATTACATAAGCAAAATGGGCTGTGAAAGCAGTTTTATGTTGACTTTAAGCAAAAGTCTCCATTTAATCTTTTTAATTGCTAAAACAATTCAGATATTAAGAAGTGGTTAAATAGTTTCCAGTTTTGATCCTCATTCACTATTGTTCAAAATCTCAAGATGTAGACATGTCAACCATCAACGAAATTCTGAGATGATTTAAATCAAGAGAAAAAAAATCACTGCGTAATTAACACTGCTTACACAACAGTGAATCCAAACATGACAACACTTATAACTTAAATGTACAAAACACAGTCACTGGCAGATGCATCGTCTGATGTTAAATATACTTTAACACTCAAAAGGCCCATGGCTCCTTGAACAGACACAAAATTGATGCTCCTAACCTTACATATAGTGCCCTCATTGTGTCAACACTGCAGCGAGTACATTCCCCTGTGTTATGTTGGATGAGGCCTGTCTCTGTGTAGTTCTAAAACCTGCACTCAGCAGATAGACTGAACAATTCTAGGATCCATTTAAGTCCCCATATGGCTGGGAGCTGCAGCGCTCTAGTGAGTTTACGTCAGAACAGTTTAGTCTTTTTTTTTTTTTTTTGCTAATGTGTAACCACTGCAATATCTGTGGCAAGGTATGATTTGTATTTCTGTCCTTGTTGTAAAGACAAGCCAGATGGCCAGCCTGCTGAGTGGGTACAAACTGTGAGACAAGTGATGCGTCACCACCGTCAGGCCTCTGGTGGTGGCCGTGTGGACGAACTTTGAATTTTTATAATCCAGCTTT
This sequence comes from Sinocyclocheilus anshuiensis, assembly GCF_001515605.1. Lineage (NCBI taxonomy): Eukaryota > Metazoa > Chordata > Actinopteri > Cypriniformes > Cyprinidae > Sinocyclocheilus > Sinocyclocheilus anshuiensis. Next base: position 243,571 of record NW_015539892.1, on the reverse strand, counting down.
GTCAATATACTTTGCTAATATAGATCTAAAAAAGATTCTCCATTCTTCTCAGCTGGTCTTGCTTTAATTCTTCTTCTTGCTTCTTGTTAATATTATTGTATATGCACAACAATATACAAAATTATTCATATATATATATACTACCGTTCAAAAGTGTGAGGCTGGTTAGATTTTGTGTGTTTGAAAGAAGCGCTCACCAGTTATGTTCACCAAGGCTGCATTTTTTTAAATAAAAAAATATAGTAAATCAAACCAGTAATACTGTGAAATATTACTACAATTTTGCATAACTGCTTTCTTTTTGGGAATATTTTAAAATTTAATTTTTTCTGGCAAAGCTGATTTTCAGTGTCACATGATCCTTCAGAAATAATTCTTATATGCTGATTTGCTGCGCAAGAAACATTTCTTATTATTATCAGTGTTGAAAACAGTTGTGCTGCTTAATATTTTTGTGGAACCATGGTTTATATTTTTTAGGATTCTTTGATGAACAGAAAGTTTGAAAGAACAGCATTTATTTGAAACAGAAATCTTCTGTAACATTACAAATGTCTTTACTGTCACTTTTGATCAATTTAATGCAACCTCGGTGAATAAAAGTATTACATACAAAATAAAAAAATAAATATATAAATTTACTGACCCCCAACTTTTGAACAGTAGTGCATGTTCCATCCAAAGATATATATCAGAATAGTTACTGGGATTTTTCCAGGTTGGATGTGTACCTAGATCCACATCTTATCAACCAGTTAGTTTGTAAGGTTAGATTTAGGGTCAAAGGTTAGAGCTGAAGTCAGAACCTGACAAAATTATACCAGTCTATCATTTCCATTTTATGTTGTTTTGACAGGAATATTGTTCCAGCACCAACAACACATGTTGATCAAGGAACATATCCCACCTGGCATCACCGCAGTATCTTGTTGCTTGTTAATTATCCTACACTACTTGAATGACATTATAGCGCCACCTGGTGGAAATGCTGCCTCCATATGACTTCATATGGTTAATTCACATCATTGCAGATATCTACTGTTGATTTCAACAAATAACCTTTGAATTTACAGAACGACAGAAAGTAATCAAATCCTTCCCTCAAACATAGGGGCATGACAACAGATTTCACTGTTTGTACTCAATAAATATGCCTTAGAGAGACTATGGATTAAAACCTGTGATTGGCTGTGTTTGTCTTTTAAACCGCATTAAACTTTGTATCACACCCTGTGGGTCTACTTGAAAGAGCAGGACTAAAATACAAATCTTGCAGGTCATATTTAAAGATTAATGCATTGTGCCACAATTTAACTGATTTTGTTTTTTTCACGTAGACATCAAAACTGATGTAAACAAGCAGACTATATTAATTTTTAACAAAGCCAACGAGTGTTGAGAAAACTGTATAAACATAAAACTTCCTACAAAAACAATGGCCAATCTAAATGGCTGCACGGCTACAGAAGGAAGCAACCTGAATTTTTCTTGAATTTGAAACATACCTGAGTTTTTAAAATAAAGTGTAACAAATTAAATTAAAATCTTTTAAATAATAAGACTTTTGTTATACCATTTAAGATATTTTTATGACCCTAAACAAACTGAAGTTAAGAAATTTAAAGACTCAGTCTAACTCACACATGACATGGATGATACCAATTGTCCAGCTAATTAAAAAGAAGTGTATTATTACTTTTCTAATGAGTCAGACTTACAATTTTACCGGCGGAAACTAAAAGAGGTGAAAAATCCCATAGCAAATGGGACCATCTCAGAACACCTTAGCAATGCCCTGGCAACCACCCACAACCCTCAATTGTGGCATTAAATTTTGCATGGGTAAGCACCGGTCACATTTTCTTCAGAAAATGCAAAAATATAGTTAATAGATGCTGCCGTTGAGGAAAGAAGCTATTCAGACTGCATCTGGCCCCCAACTATATTCCTAACCTCGAGTTTCCCCGGCATCTGCGACATACTTATTCATGTATTCAGGCATTCTAATATACCCCTGCCTTGGCATGGCAATTACCAGTCCATCTTTTCCACCCGCTCTCCATTGCCAGCCTCAAATCGTGCCTCTGTTCAGGGATAAGTATTCACCCCAGGGTCAGGGCATTTAAAAATACGCCGGAGAACTCATTTAACCACTGTACTGCTCCTCTCTATTGAGACCGATTCTGTACCATGGGCCAGAAACCCTGACTAATTCCTAAATATTAGAAATGTGTAATTCCTGAATGAATTTATGCATGACTGGCATTTAAGTTTAGGCCAAGGTCTACATGATCAGGGTTAAATAGGGCAACACACAGTTTTGATATGATTCTGAGCTGCTGTGACCCAAGGCAAGCATAAAGTAAGAAAGCTATTATGCGATATTTAGCAATGTATCGACATTAATCACAAGGACATAGCATTTGCAACACACTCTCATTAGGCAACATCTCTCTAGTGGCTTTTAAACTAAACATCACACTGTAAACAATTAGGCGTTCGTAGAACCAAAAAAAATTGATAATTTGCATGGCCATAGCCGAATTAATTAAAGCAAATGTCTTGAGTGAATTTAATGTCAGAATGCCATGACTGCCATCGTTATAATAATTACCTATTTAGATTACATAACGTAAATTGTTTTCTTAGTTTAAATAAAAATGATTCAATATTATGTTCCTAGTATTGTCTGACATGTAATAAATATGGCATGTCTACTGACAACATCACAAACATTCATCAGAAAATACAATAATTTGCAACACACAGATCTCAAAAGGGTAACAATCAACTAACTCGTTACTTTAACTGATTACAAAACCTGACATCACAAGTGTGACGTGACAAAATCAATGACAGTCTATATTCACTATATATACACCACTGTTCAAAATCTTGGACTCAGTGGGCTTTTAAAAAAAAAAATGTAATTAATACTTGTATCCAGCAAGCATGCATTAAATTGATCTAGTGACAGTAAACGTATTTACAAGGTTGCACAAATTCAATTTCAAATACATGCTTTTGAACTTTCTATTCATCAAAGAATGCTAAAAAACAGTATCACAGTTTGCACAAAAATATTAAGCAGCACAACTGTTTTTAACATTGATAATAAGAAAAGTTTCCTGAGCAAATTAACATATTAGAATGATTTCTGAAGGATTATGTGACACTGTAGACTGGAGTAACGATATTGAAAATTCAGTTTTACCATCACACACACACTGAGGCTGTGATTGAACTGGGGTGAGAATGTCACAAGAAACATTTTGGTGGTTCAGTACTGTATACAAGTTTCTACAGCAACATGTCCCTTGTGAGACTGCCCTGGCATTTGAGTCATGTGTGACTTTTAAGGTGTGCAAATGTTCTGTAGGTTTCAGAGAGAAAAAATGGATGGAGTACCACACAAGTGCAGGATTTAGCAGGTACTCAAATCAAAAGCCTCCCATATGATCACTGATTGATTGCCATGTCTGTCTCAAGGGTCCCTACTGAAGTTTTAACATTAGGAGTCTCATTTCTGTTCATCTGAATCCCAAAAAAGCAGATTTTTTTTTTTGCATTTTTACAGATGTAAAAATTTTCCCTAATACATTCCCTTTCCTACGGAGCCCCTAAAGGGACATGGTGGTGGAAAAAAAATTCGGGGTGGGAGGAAATTTTTTTTGCGTTCCCTCGCAAAACGTTTGCGTTCTCTCGCAAAGGTATTTGCGTTCCCTCGCAAAGATATTTGCGTTCCCTCGCAAAACCAGTTTTCGGACAAACGCTTCCTGTTTACTTTACAGCTTGTAAGTTAGTGGTTCATACAGCTCGTACGTTCATAATGGAGCGGTTCATAGAGCTTTATTTTCGAATTTGGCCTTTTTATACCACTATCTTAGTCCATTAATTAAGCATTTTCTTTCTATGAGGGATACTCTTAAAGTGCAATTCAATTTACCGGGTTACGTTCATATTCTGGGCTATTCTGCTTGTCTGTATGCTTTATTAACACTGAATTTAGTCATCCAGTGGTTTAGATTACGCGTTTTAGAATGTCCCAAAACCGTGCCTTGATAAGCATGAACTGACTATTTCGTCCAAGTTCAAAACAAAACTCTATGAACTGCTCCACTGTGAACGTATGGAGCTGTATGAACCACTACAATCTGTAAAGTAAACAGGAAGTGTTTGTCCGAACTCAACTGGTTTTGCGAGAGAACGCAAAAGTTTTGCGAGAGAACGCAAAAGTTTTGCGAGAGAACGCAAAAGTTTTGCGAGAGAACGCAAAAGTTTTGCGAGAGAACGCAAAAGTTTTGCGAGAGAACGCAAAAGTTTTGCGAGAGAACGCAAAAGTTTTGCGAGAGAACGCAAAAGTTTTGCGAGAGAACGCAAAAGTTTTGCGAGAGAACGCAAAAGTTTTGCGAGAGAACGCAAAAAATCTGACAAATATTTTTTCCTCCCACCCCAAATTTTTTCACTCAATCTGATTTTTTTCCACCACCCTTTAGGGGCTCCGTAAAAACCATATCTTCTTGTTTTGAAGTAAAGTTTTTTCCCCCATTTGTAATTTAAATAATTCATGCATCAGAGGGTTACATTAATGGAATCCATCCATTTTGATCTGATACATATGACTGGTAAAGAGGCAACTGTTATATGATTTAATTTACAGCTAAAACCCTTAAATCACATCCTACACACATTATCTCAGAATATGTGTTCCAAGTATCTGAGGCTCACGTGTCTCATATTTTGTATTCCTTCTATTTTCCGCATGACGAGGCCTGGAAAATTGACTCAGCGATGTTTCCATGCAAAGTGGGTTTACTTTTACATTAACATAAATAGGAATGTCTTGGGTCATCAAAGCGGGACGCAGGTGTAGCCTCAATGTTAACATTGCAGCGATTGTCAACCCTCAGCAAAGACACAGAAGTATCTCTGATGCAAATGAACAGCACGCTGCCATTCACCCCTCTGTTTGCTTCCCTCTGTCACACACATGCAAACACACCGTGTGATATGCCACGACGTTTATGCTAATATTAGCTTATTGTGCAGCAGTCAGCCTGTGCTTGTTGAGTATGTGATGAATCTGGTGTCAAAACTGCTGGGAACCACTGTCAAAACATGTAACGTAACCCTGAGGCAGTAACTCATACAAAAAATAATCCCAGAAGCAATAGTTTCCACTAAAATATAGTAGTTAATAAAGTAAGTTACAACAGTTACCTGGAAATAGATGACGTGATGACAAATGATTCTTTCACACTAGTCTCATTACAGAACGCATGTTTAATTGTTGGTTATAAATTATTAGACGGTTCTCTCAAATACTAGATTCTGATTGGTCAAATTGCAGCATTCTGCAAAATATTTCGTAATATTCAAAGTTGTCTTTAGCAAAACTGCATTTCCGCTAATGTAGATTTGCGCTCTCGTTTCATACAAAACGCAACTGGTACCATCTTGTGTCTCAGTAATTGATTGGAGTTAAAATGATCTAAGATTACTTAAGTATTACAGGGATAGCTCACCCAAAAATGAAAATTCTGTCATCATTTACTCACCCTCATGTCATTCAAAACCCGTATGACTTTCATTCATCTTGGAACACAAATGAAGATATTTTTAATAAATTCTTAAAGATCTTAAAACTAATTCATATGAATTAAGCGATTTAGTCCAAATTTCCTGAAGAGACTTGATCGCTTTATATGATGAAGAGATTTAATTTAGGCTTCTATTCACATATAAGCTTTTTGGGTAACCACACAGTTGACAGTAGCCATTGACTTCCATAGCATCTTTTTCCAAGTCAGTGGCAACTGTTTGATTGCTAACGTTCTTCAAAATATCTTCTTTTGAGCTCATCAGAAAAAAGAACTTCACACAGGTTTGGAACAACTTGAGGGTGAGTAAATAGACAAAATGTTCATTTTTGGGTCAACTATCCCTTCAAAGATAATACACAGGATAATTTGTTTTAATTAGGAGGACAAGCGCTCCTAATTACAAGAAAAAAACTGCTCTTAAACTGGGTGTGTGACAGGTATGGCTGAGGAATGGGGTTTCACTGATTTTATCACTGAATCATTAATTCAATTGATTCGTTCGAACGCCTGAATCATTCAGGAATGAAGCAAGTGACTGTCTTTATGAACTGACGGAAATCCATCGTAGCGACGAAACTTTAATCCCTGATTATACCGCGCGCATCTCATTACACCTTTTCTGTTGAATTGTACATTGCAACTGAATTCCATATCTTCTCTTCTACTACTCTTCCATGACTGAATGACCAGTCACCGCAAAATACAGACACACGGTATTGTGCATAACAGATATAGAATGGAGATTGTGGAATAACAGAGGTCTGCGGCATTCATGTACTAGAGTCTTTACTTTAATTATTTGTTGACTTGGCCTGCATCAGGTATAAAGAGACAGGTGTTGAATGGTAAGCAGGGGCTTTACTTACACCAGGGCATGTTGATCCTGAAGCTCTGGGGGTGAACAGCCCGATCTATGATCAAGATTTTGATGTATCAACAACAGAACAGCTGTTCTTTTTTCTCAGTGTCATCTGCACAGCAAACAAATCATATTCCTTATGAATATTTTGCCATGTTTTTGAGTAGAAATAATTAAATATCCTGAAAACGTCTAAATGCGCATGAAAGGAAAAACTGCATTAAGACTTCTTTTCACAAAATATATCTAAATCTGACATTGTGAATATCATTTACTCACCCTCATGTTGTTCCAAAGAGAAAATGACTTTCTTTCCTCTGCAGGCCAGTTAGACAAGATGTTGATGCTGTCAAGCTCCAAAAATGACAAAAAAGCACCATAAAAGTCCACAGTATACTGCAATTATAAAATGAAAAATTGTAAGTCTAACGATCAGTTATGAGACGCACAAACAATGACATTTGGCATTATTGATGTCAAATTTGGCATGACTTGTCTTAATGCACCATATTTAAATAAAAGTTGTATGCATTTTCTTTAAAGCTGCTTTGAAACAATGTGTATTGTGAAAAGCGCTATACAAATAAATTTGAATTGAATTGAATTGAATTGAATTGAATGTAAATGAGTTAGACTTGCAGCAGAGAAGATTTACTTTGAACAATAACTTAAAGTCTTTTCCTCATACAAAGTTATTGTATGTCTTCAGAAGACCTGGAATATAACACACAATGGCTCCAAACGGGCTGTCAAGCCCCAAAATAGACAAAAACACCATGAAAGTAGTTAATTACAGTTCTATTTTATCATTTTTGGTGCCACTGTCTTGTTCCATTCGTAGATTATTTCTCTTGTTGTGAGCATAATCCTCATTAAATTTCCTCATTAAGTTTCTAACAGCTTTTTGTTTTTACATTGTGAGGTTGATATAGCAAAACTCTCCTGATTAAAATGTATAAAAATTGTGTAAATTAGAATAATTTTGTCATTCTTCCTCAGTGCCACTGCAATGTGCCCAATATACAAATATAAATGTTGCAAATCGTCTGGTTAGCAAAGCATATACGTATATGGCAGTACCAGTAACAGCTGATATGACAATGGTATCAATTTCAAACTGGCTGAGGTGCTCCCAGTCCCAGCCAAGAGGGAGCTTTACCTGACATGATTTATGCTTCTGTTCAACACATCTATGCCATAGCAGCATATGCTTTCATAACAGGTCTTTTCAATTAAAAAGACAGTCTGCATTGATGGGCCTGTTGTAAACGAATGCATTCAGAGGGCTGGGAAAGAAACCTTACCTGGTAAACAACATGCAAATTGCAGGGTACGGCAATGCAGCCATCTTTGATTAGAGCAGTGGCTACTTGCACCCTGAACAGGAAGAGAGAGGTTAGTCTTTATGTGAAGCCACCTTTCCTCATTCTGCTTTAAAAGCTATTCCATGTTATCAGATTTTGGCCATCCGTGTAAGGCACGACATTTCTCCCAGATTACAGCATCTTTTATTTAGATGTCAGGGTCCTCTGAGGCTCTCTGGTGGAGTACGGCCTAGCACAGATGTTCAAAGCTGTTCTGAGGTCAGTACTGGATGTGCGGGGAGACAAGGGACTGAGACTCAATCTGTACCTGCAGCTAGAAAGGTCACGGGGGAAACTCATTCGAAAAGCACAGTCTTTAATATATCCACACACAGGCGGGTTAAACAAGCCTAACAAATAGTACTGTGCAGGTACAAGGTACTTTGATTTAAACCCATGGTCTGTTCATTGACTGTCTGATACATATAGCAAAAAAAAAAAATATATATATAAATATAGTTTAAATAAAGTATATATATATATATATATATATATATATTAAGCAAACTGTTTTCAACATTGATGATAATAATAAGAAATGTTTTATTGAACAACAAATCAGCATATTAGTCTAATTTTCTGAAGGATCACGTAACATTGAAGATTGAAGATGTGGAAAAATTCAGGTTTACATTTTTAAAATATATTATTAAAATGGAAAATATGTATTTTAAATTGTAATAATATTTTACAATATTACGGTTTCAGTATTTCTACTATTGGTCATATACAGTATATTTACAGTAAAATTAATTAATTTTACAGAATTTTTACGCGACCTAAATATACAAGCACACACACACACACACACACACACACACACACACACACACACACACACACATTATAATTATTATATATAAAAAATATTTTATATTTTGCTTACATTTAACATTACATTGAGCAACTTTTTTTTTAAAGAGTAGCTGTATAAAGTCCTCTGAAAATAAAAGCCCAAAGGAAAAAAAGAGCTTTAGAGTCAATTTCCAGCACTTAATCGTATTAACTCCAAAAACAAAAAAACAAGAATTGCGGAATTTTACTTGTAAGAGATGGTTGCAAGTAAACAAGACATTTGCAAAACTATCACTTCTGTTGCACAACTGCCTGCCTCTTAAAGTCACTTAATTTAAATGAAACTGTACTGGTGACCATACTGGCCCACTTCAAGCACTTCCTAACCTCTGGTAAGATTCATCGATTAATGATACACACTCCGCATTTGATTCATCCACCGAGAACATTGATTTACTCCTCAGAGTTAACAATAAGCCACAAGACACCTGAGTCACCTGGTTATCACCATCATTGCTGTAATTCCTTCCTGTGATTTAAGCGTAACTCAAGTAAAGGTGGAATAAAGGCTTGCTCTTGCCTTTGGCAGAAGGGTGTCCAGAAACTTTGTCACATTAATTGATGGCTTCATTAGATCGCAATCAGAGCACTTCAGTTTGCCTCCAGGGCCTGGCTAGCCCATTCCTATGCATTTGAGAATAAAGCTGGGAAAATAGGGTTTTACTGCAGTGGATATTGCACCTGTCACACCAGGAAACCCGAGAGAAAGCCTCTGTCTGCTAGGAGCATAATGTAGATAAAGTAGAAGCAAGGTCGAGTTACATGGAGACTGATTGCATTTCGATAGCATTACAGCAAAAAAATGTAACAACAAAGAAGTTTAGTCAGTTATGGACTTTTTAGACATAGCAAGAGATATTGTTCTCCATAGTTTTTTGGGGGGAGGGATAAATTATACCTTTCAGATATGGAGGCCAAATTGTTTTGTGACTACAAAGCCTGCATCATTATTTCTGGTCATATTTCTCTCTGAAAAATCAAAGGAATCTGGTATGGGATCATCCACACAATTTTCCAGAATGGGTTTTTTTTTTTTTTGGACTCAAGAATTACAGACAATAGGAGAGTTATATTAATAGGAGAGCCATAAGAGATAACAGGCAAACTGCAGCAAAGTAACTACAATAACTGCAGACCTATTACTGAATTACAGCCAGAGTGAGTGGTTTTGAAAGAGGACTATTTCATCTAATGTAGGAGAGCCGAAAGACCTTTATCGGAAGCAATTGATCGCCTCGACTATATGCTGTGCTACAATTATGTAATCTTTTCCAGTAATAAGGTGCAGTTAAAGTGAAGCATGGACATATTTTTTGGTAACTTGTTGGTTATGGTGCTTGTCTAGAAATTCCTGGTCAACAGCAAATGTCTAAACACTAGAGCTCCATATGAGATCATGCTGGTGTGTCCAACTTAACACATCATGCTAACTTGTAATACTAGTCTAAGCTGTTAATGCAACAGATCCCAGATACCACATTTAATTAATGAGTCTAGATCAGATTCATTCGCCAAATTAATAGGCTAATACATTTGAACAACACCAATTTAGATGTTACCATATGAAGCAAATTTTTATATTATATGACATTTTTAAAGCCTACATATTTATACATTTCCAATTAAAAAAATTATTCTGTCACGATTATTACACACCTTGATAGATAGATAGATAGATAGATAGATTCAATGACTTGCTCGCTCGCTCGCTCGTTTGTTTCGTTCAGAATGAATCAAACAATTTTGACTCACTCATAAACATGGTCCTTTGTCTGCATCTACTGGCGATACGTGCATCTTCAGACAGAGTGGCTAAACACCATTTATAGACCAACCAATTTAGAGGATTATATTTATACAAGGTTACATCTTTTTTAAATGTGATAAATAACATGTAGGCCTATGTAGCCTATATGCATACACGGCATGTTATTTAACAGTAAAAACTATATAACCTTGTATAAAATATAATATTATACCAACATTGCAGTAATATTCTTTCTCAGTAATTAGTCAAATGAGATCATATGATTTCTGTTAATTTATTTTACATAGGCAGGAGACATACTATATCTGTCTGATGACTCAAGAAAGAAAAGTAGCATTAGATTGGTAGTTTTAGCTAGTTTCTCAGGACTATGAAATACTATTTGACAGATAGTGAAGTAGTCAATTATTCTCTCTCCAGTGTCTGTATGAACACCAGAGAAATATTTAATCCTGTGCAAACTTTGACAGCAATGCCTCCAAATGCATCTTAGAAGTCAAGGATTTGTAGTTTGATCCTTGTGGCTGAGATCTGTGACAGATCTTCGATCCTTAGGATGAGAGGTCAGTAACACCTGCGTGCCTTGCTACTTTTTTGGTAATGACAACCTTGGCGCTTCTCTAAGCGTCTGCACAGAACTGTGGGTAAACACAGCATGTGGCTGATTGCTGAGTGTGTGGTTATAATCTGCAGATGTGATGTGCTACGAGGGATAATTCGGGGTGTTCGTTACTTTGTTGAGGCTTTGAAGAGAAAAGGAAAAACTCAAGCTGAGATGATCGCATGGGGAGCCAGGGAGAGGACAACAACAGATGGATTATACCTTGTGATTGTAATAGAAACAGCCTGAGTGTTTCTGCATATGAGATAGAAAGGCTGCATTAGTTGTTTGGGAGAGATCTTCTCTCTAAATCCATTTTTAAAACTTCCAAGAATATTAACAGTCTTTTCCAAAGTTATTATTTGACTTCTGTGCAAAAACTGTGTGCTTTGGTTTAACAATATACAAAAAGGCTTTCATAAAAAAAAAAAAACATTGATAGAAAAAAGGGAAAGAAAAGGATGGAGGAGGGGTTTAAGATTTCTGCAAGCAAAAGGGGATTAAAGCTGATTCGATGCCAAACAGTTCTTGGCAGATGGGGCCTGGTGCTTTTAGGATGCCAAAAAGAGTCAATAAGTCATCAGTGTATTAAATCCTGGAGATAATACCTTTAGGAGAGGGGATTAACGGACACAATAAAAACAGGCCTTTTCATCCTCTTTGCACGATGAGGACATATTCAAGGAGATATTTGCTCGTCTTCACTCTGACGCAGTTCCCTATTGTCTTTCAGTGCAGTTTGACTGTTCCGGCTCCAGTCGTATTACACTGCACAGGTTCCAGTCGTACAGTGTGCCAAGAACAAATGAGCAATAGACTGAGAAGCATACTGGAGACCAGAGGTGTGCATAATGTTGAGAGGTGCATAGCCTCATTTATAATCGCCTCAATTCAAGTTTTTGACCGTCAGAGTGAATATGAAAGCATCCCTTGAGTGTTTTAGCGTCTGTAAGCAGTGACATTGCATTTTATTCATCACAATCAGATTTTACAGTACTGTTTCAACAGAATGCTGCAAAGCCATTTGTTCTATCTATCTATCTATCTATCTATCTATCTATCTATCTATCTATCTATCTATCTATCTATCTATCTATCTATCTAATCTGTCTGTCTGTCTGTTTTGTAAAGTATTTTACATATATGCATAAAGGAACAAAACTCTATTTTAAACAAATACTGTTCTTTTTAACTTCGTATTTATCAAAGAATCCTGAAAAATGTATCACAGGTTCCAAAAATGTATTAAGCAGTACAAGTTGTACTGAGTTTTGTTCCTTTATGCATATATGTAAAATACTTTACAAAACAGACAGACAGACAGACAGATTAGATAGATAGATAGATAGATAGATAGATAGATAGATAGATAGATAGTACAACTGGACTGTAAAATCTGATTGTGACGAATAAAATGCAATGTCACTGCTTACAGACAGGGGCGAGTACAACTGTTTAAAACATTGATAATAAATCAGCATATTAGAATCATTTCTGAAGGATCATGTTACGCTTAAGACTGGAGTAATGGCTGATGAAAATTCTGCTTTTTCACAGAAATAAATTATATTTTAAAGTATATTAAATTAGAAAATGGTTATTTTAAATTGTAATTATATTTCACAATATTACTGTTTTTTTTTCTGGATTTTCGATCAAATAAATGCAGCCTTGATGAGAATAAGAGACTTCTTTATTCAAAATAAAAATGCGAATTATTTTCATTTTTCTTTTTTTTTGTTGTTTTTCTTTTTTAAATTTTGGGTTGAAATGTGATCTGGAGATGTTTTCCACAATAGATCTTCAAAATATACAGGAAGGATCAGTATGTGTCAGCGATGTCCACTCCATGCACACCAAACCTGCCTGTCACACTATAATCATCACAGGTCTAAATGGCACGTGAAATTGCCTCTAACTTCTCTTTTACTAATGACCAGGGTGTTAGCTTCTCAAACCTAAGAAGCCATGTGAGGGTTAGGCGATCTACATCTTCTCTAAAGGGCAATTTGTCTGAGTAATTGCTCTAGCCAAAATCTATCACTGTCACACTCCCTTGGCCAATTAACACTTGGGGAAGACAGGAGAAAGAGAGGAAAGTGGGTGAAGAAGCAGAGGTGGAACTGAAAAAAAAAAACAACTTTAAGTGCATAATTTTAGCTACAGTGGTCAAAAGAGTTTATAGAGCAGTATGGGAAATTAATTGTCATAACTTTTTAAGACATACGGTTTTGGCAGGCAGCATATGCAGATTTGGCAGGCAGTGGTTTAGCAATTATACTGATCTTTAAATGGCATTAACGGCTCATAGCCCACACTAATGTGTGACAGTATGAATGAGGTCCTATTTTACATATTAAATAATATTTTCTTGCTGTGTTTGGATGTAAATTGGATGTTAATGTTATATGTAGTGTGTCTAATAATCCAATGAGCATGTGTTAATAACACTGAATCTAACAAGCCCTGCATGTCTGAGGGAAAAAAAAGAAAGAAAGAAAGAAAGAAAGAAAGAAAGAAAGAAAGAAAGAAAGAAAGAAAGAAAGAAAGAAAGAAAGAAAGAAAGAAAGAAAGAAAGAAAGAAAGAAAGAAAGAAAGAAAGAAAGAAAGAAAGAAAGAAAGAAAGAAAATAAAACGTTTATACTGGCAGTGTGTGTGTGTGTGTATATATATATATATATATATATATATATATATGTTTTTTTATTTTATCTTACACATCAAGGTAATATTTATTGTTACACCTTGAAGTTTTAAATTAAACAAAAATATTTGTAAAAAAAATGTGGTACTCTATAACAGTAATAAGAATTTAATGACAGTCACGGCTAAAAAAATATGAAACTATAAAACAATCAAAAGTAAAATGTCCAGATGTATTACAGTAATGAGAATATCGGAGGGAAATGTACTTAATCATCTTGAAAATAGAGTCAAAATGCAAACAATCTTTAATAGTCATAAAAAAAATTTCTTGCCCAGAAAATGTTTTCAGGCGATTCACAAAACAACCATGCATCATTCACTTTGTTCAAGTAAAAGTATTTTGTCTTTAATGTCTCAGTGACACTGTAATGCTTTAATTGATTCATGCTTACTTACTGTATTTAACTCTACCCTGTAATTATTTAGAGATAGAGAACATGTTGTTCCAACTTATTAACAGAGCTTGTGATTTGCCACGCTGGAAGGGGTTTATATTTCTTGGCTTCCCATTATAAAGATGAAAAGGCAAAATAATATCATGCCTTGCTTTTCTTCAATGAATTACAATGCGATCCATGAGTCAATTCACACGATCGCTTTACACGGGTTTCATTAACTGTCAATTAGCAGGTGTCTGCCAAGCGGTGGGTTTTAACCACAGTGGAGAGCACCACGGGAGTGGGCTTCTGAATGAGAAGAGGCGAAGCATGACGGAATTTTCCTACAGGACGATCGAGCTGCACCAACATTTCCTTCCTGTACTAATGAAAAGAGCTGACCTCTCACCCTCAATAGTTTTACATTACCAGAGAGGGAGAGAGAGAGAGCTAGCATTACTTGCACCAGTGCCCTTGAGAGATAGACTTTGAGACCTAAAGATAAACTGCAAGAGAGAAATGTAGAAAGGCTATCTCTCTCCAGACAGTTCTACTGCTGCCAGTGTGATCCTTAATTATACCACAGGTACAAAGCAGTAGATATCCGATTTCCCCTCTTCACTCCCACAGACATTCCTAATTAGAGAGTAACGTACAGAAGGAGGGGTTACCGGAGCCCATTTCTGTATTTAAATCAGAAAATGAGCAATGGATTCTGAAACCGTTCAATCAAAGCCTGAGGCCCGTCATTCAAATCAAGACTTTATTAACCCGTTTTAAATCCTGTCAATCAAAAACATGTCAAAAAATCCAACAAATTTCACCTCCTTTCAGAGCTGTGGCCAAACACGTGACATACTGAGCTCAATTATAATGCTCAATGGTATATAGATAAATAGAGATGTGGCTTTTGTTATGGTACATTTCTACACACTAGAAAAAGTGGCTGGAAAAGTTCTATTTTAAAAAACAGCTGAGCTTCTGTCATGCTACTGAAAAAGTTTTCTCTTTCAGATCAACTTGAGTCATGGCAGAGCAAAAGTTTGATGTGAATCTTCCTGAGAAACGGGCGTGTCTACGTAGTGGCCAGGGAGTAGATATCCGATTTCCCCTCTTCACTCCCACAGACATTCCTAATTAGAGAGTAACGTACAGAAGGAGGGGTTACCGGAGCCCATTTCTGTATTTAAATCAGAAAATGAGCAATGGATTCTGAAACCGTTCAATCAAAGCCTGAGGCCCGTCATTCAAATCAAGACTTTATTAACCCGTTTTAAATCCTGTCAATCAAAAACATGTAAAAAAATCCAACAAATTTCACCTCCTTTCAGAGCTGTGGCCAAACACGTGACATACTGAGCTCAATTATAATGCTCAATGGTATATAGATAAATAGAGATGTGGCTTTTGTCATGGTACATTTCTACACACTGGAAAAAGTGGATGGAAAAGTTCTATTTTAAAAAACAGCTGAGCTTCTGTCATGCTACTGAAAAAGTTTTCTCTTTCAGATCAACTTGAGTCATGGCGGAGCAAAAGTTTGATGTGAATCTTCCTGAGAAACGGGCGTGTCTACGTGGTGGCCAGGGGTGGCACCCGCCCCCCCTGAAATTTGGCTGGCCACCCCAGGTGCCCCCCCTACCAGATGTCTTGCCATAGGCTTGTTTTTAGTAAATTTCTAATTTTAGGCGGTTTCTATAGTGTGATCTTAATGACAATGTCGAGAGCGCATAATGTTACGCGATCCATGTGCGCGAGGACGAATCTCTCCACTCCCAAGCGGATTTCCTTCACTCACACAAAACTGGACGTGTGCTTTTAACATACATCGTTCCGCAAACACCCGACTGGCCCCCCCATTTAAAATGCTCTAGACACGCCCCTGCTGAGAAAGCCAGTTAAAGTTAGTTAAATTGTGGACTCTCATTCTGACGGCACCCATTCACTGCAGAGGATCCATTAGTAAACAAGTGATGCAATACTAAATTTCTCCAAATCTGTTCCAATGAAGAAACAAACTGATCTACATTTTGGATGGATTGAGTGTGAGTGAATTTTCATTTTATTTCTTTAAATGACAAAGACATCTGGAGGCAACTATATCGCCTACTTGAGCACTGGGATTGTTACTGCCACAGTTACACATGTTAAATGGAATGGGACTGCGGCAATTGCAAACATAGAGTGTGTTTTTTTGACTAAAGGGATCTCTTTCTAGGCTTTGAGTTGGGAGCATGGGTCCTGGGCCATTAAAAGGAATTTGTACATCAATTGCTTGTTAAGTTTCCACAAGCATGTGCCAGTTCTTTCTTATAAATTGAACAGTACTGATGTGGCATCTTATTCTGTAGTTTAACTAAGGTTTTCATTTATGACTAATTAAATTGATTATACCCCCAACAGATCCCAGCAGCTATATAATTATGTGGAAGTCGTTAAGCAGGTGCTGTAATGAAAAATGTCTTGTTAAAGGATGTGATTGTGAATGCATCACATTAGTGTCATTGACACAAAACACATGCATGTAATGCATCCAAAATCCTATGTGTAATCCCATATATAAGGCAGCTTTAAAGTTAATCTTGTCCAATAAAAATGAGCAATGCTTTCTTCAAAGCAGTCATATCACGAGGAACCAAGTTCTCCTTGATCTTTTTCCAGAATAAAATACGTATAAAACATAATTAAAACAAAATCTTT
The DNA here is from genome assembly GCF_001515605.1 of Sinocyclocheilus anshuiensis. NCBI lineage: Eukaryota > Metazoa > Chordata > Actinopteri > Cypriniformes > Cyprinidae > Sinocyclocheilus > Sinocyclocheilus anshuiensis. The sequence continues at coordinate 226,738 of NW_015539892.1, read as the reverse complement.
TTTGAAAGTATTTATGACTAATTAAATTGACTATACACTCAAACAACATTTGTTTGTTAGCAACACCTATGACCACAGATGGCAGTAGAGAGGTAAAAGTTCTGTATTGGACATTTAAATACTAAAAGAAATAAAGGAAAATGTTTGATAAATAAATAAAAGATCTTTCTTGTGTTGTTCCTGACTTTGTGTAGCAACTACAGCTCTACTTATCCCTCCAGAAGGAAAACAGTGTCTGAAATCAATTTTTACAATATACCTTATTATTATTATTATTATTATTATTATTAAATGTAAAGCACGTTTTGCTGTTATTGAAGGATGTGGTGGTTAAAAACTAAAAACAGCAGTGATTTTTAGCATCACTCTGGTTCCCTTGACAAAAAAGACCACTCGGTTTTTCCACAAACTACACCACGGTCACATGACTTCAAAGTCACTATAAATAGACTTTCAATATCTCTTTCAGTCTTTATTTTAAAAACATTTTCCCTGAAAGTTTGAGTTAGAATAGTTTGCAAGAATGTGATTTTAAACACAATGATTTTAAACACAACTGTAAAAAGTGAACTAGTAAGTAGATGAGTTTACCTGTTTGGCATGACGACATTTAATGTCCTGACAACCTCTAGTCGCATTTAGCCACTTTTTAGCAACCACTGTTTTCAAGATAAGTAAAAGCTTTCAAAAAAAACATAAGGGTATTACTGATGTCACAGAATAAGATGTTAAAGGGGTCATATGTTGCTGCTAAAAAGAACATTTTGAGACTTTAGTCTTCTTTAGTCTTCTTTATGCACCAAGAGTTGTAACACTCCAAAGAGAAAGGAAAAATTGAAATCACATCATATGACCCCTTTAAAATATCTTGAGCTTGTGTTGACATAAACCTTCAATCAGGCATAAAATCTGAGTCATTCACCCATTGAATCTCCCAACCTCAACAATCTCGTTCACATACAAACAGGGTATTTACATATGCACACATTGCTTTGTCTTATTTATTTTTTTAGAGTCAGAGAAGGAAAAAAGCAGTTATACAAAACTTTTGGTTTTGCTGCTGAAAAACTTTACAAAGTCTAAGCTCACCAAAACACGCTTCAAATGCATTTCCGTTGAATGCATTACAAAGCAATAGCTCTTTGAAGACACGCTAAAAGAATAATCTTAATATGAATTTGTGCAGCACACCACAGATCCATTAAGATACTGTAATCCCTGGGTGTCTTCATTCTGTAATGTTGCTGCTAAACAACCCTTTCCTTGGTGGAGTGAGCCTTTGTATCAAAATTAATTTCAGGACAATGAAGCTTTTAATGCGCTCATAACAGAAATGGTTGGATGAAGATGAATGAGTGCAGCTCAGGGAACCGCAGGTTTATCTGCTTTAGAAAGAGAGAGTGAGAGAGGGAGAATGAGAAAGAAACGAGCGAAGCAGCATGCTAGCTGGTCTCTCAGGCCTTTGATTAATAGCCTTAGCTCGGCTCCGGGCCCTCCTCCCTGAGCTTGTGTAATAACTGCCCCGTGGCTGTGCTCTACTCAAGACGTTTTGAGGAGAAATGGATGGCTGACTGTTCGTCTTCGAGACAAGCATCAGCCGGGGCAATTAAACAATACAAACATGCAGGACTTCACAATTCGTTACACTGTTGGGTCTGACAGAACAAGAACTATGGGAAACAATCCGAAAGGGCTATCTCAAAGCCCAACCAATCATGTTTTGAATTACAGCTTAAAAGCACACATCGATAAGAAACAGAATGATGACATTGTCTCTCGGTGGTTTGGGACGCTGTTAACAGGCGTGTCAGTAAAGGCTGAATGCTTGTTACTGTGCTGAAACAAATTTGGAGTACTACATGTATCAGAGACCTTAAAGGGATAGTTCACCCAAAAAAATGAAAATTCTGTCATCATTTACTCACCCTTGTGTCATTCCAAACCTGTATGAATTTCTTTCTTCTGCTGAACACAAAAGAAAATATTTTGAAGAATGTTGGTAACCAAATAGTTTTTGGTTCCCATTAACTTCCATAGTATTTTTTTTCCATACTATGGTAGTCATTGAGGATAAGCAACCGTTTGGTTACCATTACCAACATTCTTCAAAAAGTCTCTTTTCATGTTCAACAGGAGAAAGAAATTCAGTTTGCAGTTTGGTATTATGCACTGTATTCACAGCTTTATTATTTGACATAAATTCAAGATCAAATGTAATGTTGTGAAGCCTATTTTACCATCCACAGTGAAGTTATGATTTGTTGAAGTTGTAAATTTGTATTGATAAATTAATAATAAACTATTATTAAATATTGCTTTTATTACAATACAGAAGACTGAAAAACAGTAGACCATTAGCAAGAAAACAACAACAATGATAAGAATAATATAATGTATTAAAATTGATCAAAACATGCACACAGCATTTGGAGTATCATTTCTTAGGACAATTATGACAATCATTAACAAAGTTACACAGCCCCATTTTTCCTTTTGATCATTTATGAAGTATTACATGTAATTGAATAATGCTTTCAGTAACAACGACACAAAGCGATCTCTTCCATATAGTTTTTGCCCTTCCTTCAGTGTTGCCAAATCATGTATAAAATATTTCCACCTATTTCACCTTAAAAACTTAAGCTCAGTTACTGCCTTAATTTTTTAGTGTAATCATCTTGGTCATTTCAACTTAATTTAGATTAAACTGAATTCAATATTTGAGCTGAATTTCATATAACATAAAGTTGAAAAAGTTGAAAATGCTCAACATATTTTGATTTGTTAAAGTAATGTTAAAAACATTAGTTGCCATGGCTCATCACATCATTATTTTTACAGCGTAGCCCCGTCCACAGTGAAATCTCATTGGTTCGAAATTTTACTTTACATTAAATCAGCTGATTCTGATTGGTTGATGGGCCATTGTTATGCCCAGGTGTGGTTCAAGTATTATTTCAGCATATAAAAAGCACATTTAAAATACAAATAAAGGCTGCATTTTCTATTTGGACTTGCCCTGTTGCATTGGAAAGTTGCTTAAAGTTTAGCTGGATGAGTAATTTCACGCATATTCTCAACCACACTGACTCAACTTCACAGTTGGCATTTGAAATTACCCAACCTTGACTTCTTCATAGTAGGCGACATCCTAAGTAATTTCTATTTGAATTCTCTGTGAAAGATCATTCCCCATGAATCCTCGGTTGAGACTCTCCCTCCATGAGCATCCAATAATCAGTGAGCTCCATCTGGCCGTAATTAAAGAGAGGCTGTTCCTAAACACCAATAATTCACAACTAATTATACATCAATTGATATCACCGAAAGCTTATTAAACAGTGCAATAATTAGCTACATGCACCTGACAATTTATTGATTATTTATTGTACAAAGAATAATGAACAGAAAAAGGATGTTGTTGATAACTGTCTTCCTTATTAAAAGATAGGGAGGGAAGTATGCAAGAAAGAGTAATAAGTGATGAGGGGAAGAGAGATTTTATTTAATTACTAGCTTTTATGACCTGTAATCCTGTTATTATGTACAGTCATTCGAGAAAGCAGTGATAAGCTCATTATTCAAGCGCCACTGCACTATGAGATGTGCACATGGCACTCTGTCGTAAAATACTCAAAGTATTAGCCCAGAAACTCCCACAACTAATGCGCACGAAGGGTGACCGTGTTCGGTCTAAGTGAATGTGTATGTCGTCTGTAGTTAGCGGGAGGAGACGATGTGGGCTGAATTGGATATTGATCCGCGTGTGTATTGAGCAGCATGTAATGAATGAAGACGACTAGGCCTAGACATGAGCTCGGGATGGTGACCCTGGATGCTCAGAATGAAATAGCTGTGCTTTAGTTAGTGTCCTTACAAGCCCTGAGTTAGAATACCTTGGATGTTGTTGGGTGTTTTTTTCTTATTCTTTTTTTTCAACTGTGCACGTTTATCTCCCATTTTGAACTTTTGAACCATTTTTATTTGTGCGATATGAAAATCTCAAACTACTTTGGAAACTTTTTTTTTTTATCATGCCTGCATTATTCATTTATTTATTTATTTTTGCTATATGTTTCAAATGCCTTTTTATGTTTGGTAGCTGTTTTTGTTTTACTTGTCCCAGACCAGTGTTATTATAGTTTTTATTAATATAATTAATAAATTAGTTTTATTAATATAATTCATTTTTAGTTTTTTAGTTTCCAGTTTTAGTATTTTGTTGTGTTTTTGTCGTTTGTATTAGTTACCTTTTAATTGTATGTTTTATATTTCTATGTTATTTTGATATTTTATTTTAGTTTTAGTTATTTTAGTACATCAAGTTAAACTAGATGAAAATGCAAAACGTTGACTGGGCAACTAGCTGAAATAAAATATGTTTAAAGTTTTTGATTTAAATATATTTCATTTTAATTTATTTCCGTTAACCCTTGTTTATTTCAAGTAACAATTTTTTTATGGTTTTAGTTTTTCAGACCCAAAATTTTATCCTAAAATACAATAATCTAAAAAAATCGAACTAATCACAAACATTTCAATATTTATTTTAAGAATAAAAGAAATTACAATAATTTTTACTTTTTTACTGTTAACGTCTCAGGTTACTTATGTAACCATGGTTCCCTGAGTAGGGAACGAGACACTGCGTCCTCTAGGGGTCGCTATGGGGAACGCCTCGTCGTGACCCGTGTCTGAAGAATACATTGAAAAAACACCAACTCGTTGGCCGGCGACAGCCATGACGTCACTACCGGTGCGACTATAGTATAAATAGGCGCCGGGAGCATACATCATTCACTTCTTCGTCTGAAGCTTGCGTCCGCAGCATGGCAAGAAACCTAGAGGACACAGTTTCTCATTCCCTACTCAGGGAACCATGGTTACATAAGTAACCTGAGACGTTCCCTTTCATGGGAACTTCGAACTGCGTCCTCTAGGGGTCGCTATGGGGAACGGTATACCCACGCCACCATGCTGAGGGGAGTGCATGCCAGAACCATGGCGAGCACTAAGTACCAACTAATACCATATTGCTATGGGAGTCGCCCCTGGGACGTTAGACGGCTGTCAGTGACGTTATCAGAGGAATTCAGAGGAATAGCATTGCTCATTCCAGGTAACCCTTTGATAAAAAAGGGGAGCACTGCTCAATACTACCAC
>NW_015539892.1:218612-221018 GCF_001515605.1 Sinocyclocheilus anshuiensis | reverse complement strand
CTGCCTTAATTTTTTAGTGTAATCATCTTGGTCATTTCAACTTAATTTAGATTAAACTGAATTCAATATTTCAGCTGAATTTCATATAACATAAAGTTGAAAAAGTTGAAAATGCTCAACATATTTTGATTTGTTAAAGTAATGTTAAAAACATTAGTTGCCATGGCTCATCACATCATTATTTTTACAGCGTAGCCCCGTCCACAGTGAAATCTCATTGGTTCGAAATTTTACTTTACATTAAATCAGCTGATTCTGATTGGTTGATGGGCCATTGTTATGCCCAGGTGTGGTTCAAGTATTATTTCAGCATATAAAAAGCACATTTAAAATACAAATAAAGGCTGCATTTTCTATTTGGACTTGCCCTGTTGCATTGGAAAGTTGCTTAAAGTTTAGCTGGATGAGTAATTTCACGCATATTCTCAACCACACTGACTCAACTTCACAGTTGGCATTTGAAATTACCCAACCTTGACTTCTTCATAGTAGGCGACATCCTAAGTAATTTCTATTTGAATTCTCTGTGAAAGATCATTCCCCATGAATCCTCGGTTGAGACTCTCCCTCCATGAGCATCCAATACTCAGTGAGCTCCATCTGGCCGTAATTAAAGAGAGGCTGTTCCTAAACACCAATAATTCACAACTAATTATACATCAATTAATATCACCGAAAGCTTATTAAACAGTGTAATAATTAGCTACATGCACCTGACAATTTATTGATTATTTATTGTACAAAGAATAATGAACAGAAAAAGGATGTTGTTGATAACTGTCTTCCTTATTAAAAGATAGGGAGGGAAGTATGCAAGAAAGAGTAATAAGTGATGAGGGAGAGACAGATTTTCTTTTAATTGCTAGCTTTTATGACCTGTAATCCTGTTATTATGTACAGTCATTCGAGGAAGCAATGATAAGCTCATTATTCAAGTGCCACTGCAATATGAAACGTGCACATGGCACTCCGTCATAAAATACTCAAAGTATTAGCACAGAAACTCCCACAACTAATGCACATGAGGGGTGACCGTGTTCAGACTAAGTGAATGTGTATGTCTTTGGTGGTTAGCGGGAGGAGACGATGTGGGTTGAATTGGATATTGATCCGTGTGTGTATTGAGCAGCATGTAATGAATGAAGACGACTAGGCCTAGACATGAGCTCGGGATGGTGACCCTGGATGCTCAGAATGAAATAGCTGTGCTTTAGTTAGTGTCCTTACAAGCCCTGAGTTAGAATACCTTGGATGTTGTTGGGTGTTTTTTTCTTATTCTTTTTTTTCAACTGTGCACGTTTATCTCCCATTTTGAACTTTTGAACCATTTTTATTTGTGCGATATGAAAATCTCAAACTGCTTTGGAAACTTTTTTTTTTTATCATGCCTGCATTATTCATTTATTTATTTATTTTTGCTATATGTTTCAAATGCCTTTTTATGTTTGGTAGCTGTTTTTGTTTTACTTGTCCCAGACCAGTGTTATTATAGTTTTTATTAATATAATTAATAAATTAGTTTTATTAATATAATTCATTTTTAGTTTTTTAGTTTCCAGTTTTAGTATTTTGTTGTGTTTTTGTCGTTTGTATTAGTTACCTTTTAATTGTATGTTTTATATTTCTATGTTATTTTGATATTTTATTTTAGTTTTAGTTATTTTAGTACATCAAGTTAAACTAGATGAAAATGCAAAACGTTGACTGGGCAACTAGCTGAAATAAAATATGTTTAAAGTTTTTGATTTAAATATATTTCATTTTAATTTATTTCCGTTAACCCTTGTTTATTTCAAGTAACAATTTTTTTATGGTTTTAGTTTTTCAGACCCAAAATTTTATCCTAAAATACAATAATCTAAAAAAATCGAACTAATCACAAACATTTCAATATTTATTTTAAGAATAAAAGAAATTACATTAATTTTTACTTTTTTACTGTTAACGTCTCAGGTTACTTATGTAACCATGGTTCCCTGAGTAGGGAACGAGACACTGCGTCCTCTAGGGGTCGCTATGGGGAACGCCTCGTCGTGACCCGTGTCTGAAGAATACATTGAAAAAACACCAACTCGTTGGCCGGCGACAGCCATGACGTCACTACCGGTGCGACTATAGTATAAATAGGCGCCGGGAGCATACATCATTCACTTCTTCGTCTGAAGCTTGCGTCCGCAGCATGGCAAGAAACCTAGAGGACGCAGTTTCTCATTCCCTACTCAGGGAACCATGGTTACATAAGTAACCTGAGACGTTCCCTTTCATGGGAACTTCGAACTGCGTCCTCTAGGGGTCGCTATGGGGAACGGTATACCCACGCCACCATGCTGAGGGGAGTGCATGCCAGAACCATGGCGAGCACTAAGTACCAACTCTACCATATTGCTATGGGAGTCGCCCCTGGGA
>NW_015539892.1:198896-209469 GCF_001515605.1 Sinocyclocheilus anshuiensis | reverse complement strand
GTCACGACGAGGCGTTCCCCATAGCGACCCCTAGAGGACGCAGTTCGAAGTTCCCATGAAAGGGAACTGACAGAATTCTCCTGTGATGCATTGTAAAAAAAAAAATGGATTTTTCAAAGTTAGTATGCTTTTCAAGTAAATACTATTACAGTCTAATTCAAATTTTCACATTTAATTTAATGTGTTAATGTTTCTTTGTAATTACTTGTGAAATTGACTAGCAGTTTCTAAATGAAAATTGTTTCAAAGCAAATCAGTGTATGCCTAGTGTTAAGGATTTTTAGACAAATAAACTGAGAATGTGAAAACTTTTTATTTTCTAAATGTCTATAGTGCCAAAAGCATCCATAGTTGGAGGAACATCCATCCAGTGATAAAAAATAAACTCATAAACTGATCAATATGTATGCCAGTCCGTGAAAATGAAAGGAACTGAAGCTAATCAAAGGTCAAACCAACAAACAATCAAAACCACTGAGTCTAATAGAGGTGTATAGCAAGCTAGTAATTTTGCTAGTGGTCAGAGCTCTAATTCAGCACATTGATTTGTCTCAATTGATGGTATTTCTTTGTCACCAAATGCTCAGACATTAATATGATTAATGTGTGATAGTTAAGAGGACTGCCTGTAATCGGCTCACTGATTAATTTCTCGTCCTTCAGTGTGCTGGGATTGAGACTGGAAAAACTATTGATCACCTGCTATCATCTGCATTTATCTTGGTTAAGACATCAATTCCACTAACACTGATAGACTCAAACGTTCAGTCAATCAAAGGCTCATGTGAAGGTTATATGGATTTTACATAGGTACAGCTTTAGGACAATATGGGGAGAATTCACTAAAATCATTGCACCTGGTGATAATGGTCTTTTATTTGCATGCATGCACTTAGTTGTTTCAGCACAAGATTTGCTATAGGAATTACTGTATTTAAATCAAGTAATGCCACGTATGCACCTGAATCAGCTTTTTAAAATTCAGAAAGTGTGCTCCACTCATGACTTTTATGAATAAGCCGTAATCTGTAATAAACCGTATTTGCATATAACGGAAGCATGTTATGGAAATGTAAAGAATGACAATAACTTAATTTAAATATGCATGACAGAATGCTATACCAGACAGGCAGAACCTGATTAAAGTGAAATGCAGATGGTTAGTGAAAAAAAATATCATGCTCAAATGTGGCTCAACTGTTTGCTGAAAAGTGAATTTATGGTGCAATAATTTAGTTGAGATAGGCTTCATGTTTGTTCATATTGTTGGCTGATTGCATTCGCTTCAACACCAGATTTGATATTACAAATTTCATTGTTAGTGAATATTAGAGCCCATAAATCATATCTCTGACCCAGTGGGCTAGCTCACATCTGTAATAAACCGTATTTGCATATAACGGAAGCATGTTATGGAAATGTAAAGAATGACAATAACTTAATTTAAATATGCATGACAGAATGCTATACCAGACAGGCAGAACCTGATTAAAGTGAAATGCAGATGGTTAGTGAAAAAAAATATCATGCTCAAATGTGGCTCAACTGTTTGCTGAAAAGTGAATTTATGGTGCAATAATTTAGTTGAGATAGGCTTCATGTTTGTTCATATTGTTGGCTGATTGCATTCGCTTCAACACCAGATTTGATATTACAAATTTCATTTCATAGAGCCCATAAATCATATCTCTGACCCAGTGGGCTAGCTCACATTCATTAATAAACATGCGGATGTTTCGATTTTATCATCTAATACCCGACATTCATGCTGAGGAGAGGTTATTCCTGTCTGACTTCTGATATGGGTTCTTAGGAGACCAAGTGAGGTCTCACATGAAGCACAAACACAATTTCTTCTCCTGACACAGAATGTGAGTTGTTCATGGTACTTTATTAGCATGGTAAGAAGAAAAGGCAGGCTAACTAATCAACTAATCTCCTGATAGTGGATTTCATGCCAGTGATGAATTAGGTGCTGTCTGCCAGTCGTGAAATGTATTTTTAATTGCTCTTTGTAATTAAGGATTGCCAGTGGAAGACATATTACAGGTCTGGGTGTGTGTCTGCTAGTGTGTGTGTGTGTGTGTGACCCACGTTCTGCACTTCAGAGGTTTTGTTTGGTTTTAGGCAGTGAATTGTGAGATTGCGCATGTTGCGAGAGAACAATTCTCGGCTGGACAACCGCTGGGAATTAGGAGCAGGAACAGTGAAGTGAGTCACATACTGTAAGGAGTGCCCTCACACACAGACAAATTGAGTCTCTGAATGCAGAAATGCACCAGAATCAGATGTTGATAGATGGATAGATAATGTACAAATATGTACCTTGCACAATATGGGGAGAATTCAGCCTGAAAAGCAGCCTGGAGCCTAAATTCATGCCAGACCAAGTACCTGTGCAGACCAGACCTGTGAATGATGAATGACATCATTAAATCTCTCAGTAAAACTCTGCGGCATCTCAGGTCTCTGGTTGGTGCAAAAAAAGCTGATGAGCCAGTTAGACACAGAGAAAAGAAGGTATGAAGCACACTAGAACCCAACTGACATCCCAGCACAGAAACACGTAACACAAGTAATGAAGGTGTATTTAAAAATGTTGTTTAGTTTGCCGGTTTTTATTTATACCAGGTCTTGGCTAAAAAAAAAACAAAAACAATTTATACAAATAAATTATTAGAATAATATATTAGAATAACCTTATTGATTGCTTATGATAAGAATGAAGAATAAGGGACAGCAAAATACACAGAATTATCTCAAACTACTATTCAAACTACAAATCCATAAGAGAAAACTTCTAAATTAATGTTTGTCATCCACCATCAGAGCTTCAGAAGCTGGGGTACACTAGGAAAAAATGCTGGGTCGTTTCAACCCAACTTTGGGTCAAATATTTACTAACCTTGGGCTAAATTTTTTTATTAAATTTTTAACCCAAAAGTTTGGTTAGTCCATATTTGACCCAAAGTTGGGTTGAAACAACCCAGCATTTTTTAGAATGTAGGCCACCCCTCCTACACCCTTTATTGAAGTGTGGCTATTTGAGGTCACTTGCATTTATTTAAATCAAATCCCAATACTCTTCCCATCCGATGTGGCACATGCATTGGCTTCCCCAGCACGCAGGACCTCTAACACTTCCCGGACATGCCCTTGACATTTCGGCAGGTTATTAACCTTTTGGGATGTGAGGAAGAGACTCTGATAAAAAGAGAAGGGATGCAGGTGAAGCGCTGTAGCTGACAGATGATCGGTTGTGGGATGTGTGCTTTTGTATTTAAAAGTGTTGACAGTAATGAAGGAAATGAAAATTATGTTAATAAAAAGGGAGGCACTGGGGGATCCAAGTGGAACTAGGGAAAGATTGGGATTGCCTGTACATTTTAAGGAGTTTGCTTTTGGGATTTGGCACTAAATAGAATTGCAAATATAATGACTGCCTTTTACAAGTTTCCGAAACACTCCTTTTTTCCATTATCCATTCGTTGTCCTCAAAGGCTTCAAAACATCAGTAGAAAAAAAGTCAAAATTGAGCTGAAGGTGGCGCTAGAGGGTTTGCCTGAGAGATCCTGAAATGCTGCAGAAGACTTCAATGAAAAGGGAGAATAAAACTAAGAAAACGAAATATATATTTATATACATATAGTATTTACAGTGGTTATAGAAATTAATCACCCCCTTTAATTAACATTTTGTTGCTTTGCAGCCTGAAATGAAGACAGACACCATTTTTGTTTTATCCAGCTGTATTTACTCAGTGCAACTTATAACATCCAAGTGAAAGATGTAACGCCAACATGTCAGAAAAAAATTTAAACAAAAAAACAATCACTCAGTTGGTTTCAACTGTGATCATTTTGATTAGCTCAGCATGAAAAGAGCTTTCCTGGAGCATTTCAGTCCTTGGTAGTGCAACTGAAGCAAACAATCAACTATGGGTGGCAAGGCACTGTCAAAAGATCTCCGGGATCAAGTTGTGGACAGGCACAAGTCAGGAGATGGATGCAAAAAAAATGTGTTGCTCCAAACTGGATGAAAGTGCCAGGAGGAAACTGGTCAGAGAGGCGACCAAGAGGCCGACAGCAACTCTGAAGCAGTTGCAGGAATTTATGACAAAGAGTGGTCATTGTGTGCATATGACGACAATATCACAAATGTGGTTTGTATGGTAGGGTTGCAAGAAAAAAGTTATTCCTCAAGAAAGGCCACATGCAGTCATGACTGAGCTTTGCCAAAACGCACAAGATTTTGAGGCAGATGAAACTAAAATTTAATTATTAGGCCTCAACACCAAACGATATGTCTAGCGGAAATCCAATACAGCTCACCATCCAAATAACAGCATTCCTACAGTAAAGCATGGAGGTGGTGATATCCTGTTATGGGGTGTTTCTCTGCAGCAGGGACTGGAACACTTGTCAGGATAGAAGGAAAAATGGATGGGGCAAAATATGGTCAAATTCTTGAGGAAAATCTGCTGGCTCTGCCAGAAAGTTGTCAAAGGGAAGAAGGTTTACCTTCCAACATGAAAATTACCCAAAGCACACAGCAAAACTGAGCTCACAGTGGTTGAAGGAGAAAAAGGTAAATGTCTTTGAAATCCAATTTAACTGAACTTTAGCAGTTCTGCAAAGAAGAGTGGGCAAATATCGCAAAGTCTAGATTTGCAAAGTTAGTAGAGACACATCCCAAAAGACTAAAGGCTGAAATTAAAGCAAAAGGTGATTCAACAAAATACTGACACAAGCAGGTGATCCTTTTTCCAACTCAGTGATTCTGTTTTTTTTTTTAAATTTTTTTTTTTTTATTTATTGTGACATGTTGGTGTTATATCTTTCACTTGGATGTTCTAAGTTGCACTGAGTAAATACAGCTGGTTAAAATAAGAACTGTGTCCGTCTTAATTTCAGGCTGCAAAGCAATAAAATGTGATTATTTTAAAGGGGAGTCATTTTTTCTATACCCACTGTATATATTGTGTATTAATATTTATATATTTAATATTCAATCAATATTGCTTATAATTTATTATATACAATTACAATATACATACAATCATAATATCATTACTGATCTGTTGTTATAATTATATAATAGAGTATTTAATATTTCAACTTTTAATTTTAAATATTTACATTTATTAAAATTAATTTAAAAATGAATGAAGTTATTCATTCAATTATTTAATTTTCTTTGAACAATTTTGGTACTAGATTGGATTATCACTTGTTGTCCGATGTAAAATCTGTGTGATGAAGCAGAACCTGTTGAAAACCACTGCCCTACAGTATAGGAACTCTCTTCTCATATTTAATAGCCAAACATTGGCCTATCATGCCCAGGTCCTTGCATTACACAGAAATGTATGTTTCCCCTTAGCCTTTACATCTTTAATACACTCACCATGGAGTTCCACCCTGAATAGAATAAAGGGCGAGGTAAAGATGAGAAAGAGAAAATCTGAGATGGTGAGGGAGTGTTAGTTTCATTATTCATCTCAGACTGGATTGGCCAGCCCATACTCTTTCCCAAAGGAAGGCATCTGAAATTTCAACAGGCATCATTCTGTGTGTTGAGTTTTAATGTCAATATCATAGACAGGCTTTCAGCGGCCTTGCAGCCACAAGAAACAGGAAACTTCAAAGGAGCAGCTCTGCGGAATCCCTCAGTCTTGAATTAAAAATGTTAATCTTGGAGACATGTTAAGTACAAGGCAGGTAATGTTGTAGAATTCAAATGAACAGTTCAGATGATGCTCGGCGATCAGGAGAGTGGGGAATTATTTGCAGTTTCTACTTCTTCTAAATTTGCTTTTAATTCGTGTTCATTTTGTGTCAGAGTTTAAAAATACTCCATGTCATTACAGACTGAAAACGTTAGATGCTGAAATGCATGCAGAAGCACAGGGCAAAAGCGCTGATAGAGGCGCACTCAAGAGCTGAAATATGCATGTGTGATTGAGAAGTATAGAATGAGAGTATCGAAACGATGGCTGATTGAGAGAAAACACAGAAGCGGAGAAGTGGAATTAGAAAATTAGCTCTAACTAGCTGCTTAAGAATTAGGGCTGTCAATTTAACATGTTAATTTGATATGATATGATGACCACATGGCCATGGGTTCGATTCCCAAGGAAAAGACATGATGGGAAAAAAATAAAACCTTGAACGCCAAAAGTATAGTAATGTAAAATATAAACAATTAACAGTCGTCAGTGACCGCTACTATAAGTCTACCTCAGACAAACTGATAAACTCAAAAGCAAAATGGACTAATGTGGACTGTAAATCAGTGACAGGCTCTGCAAACTATCCCAACATCTCTGGCCTAAAATATTGATGTCCACTCTTAAAATTAAAGGTTCCAAAATGGGGTTTTCACAGTGATGCCATAAAAGAACCATTCTGGATTCCCCAAAGAACCTTTCAGTCGACAGTTCTCAAGAAACTTTTGTCCAATGGAAAGGTTCCATGAATGTTAAAGGTTCTTCATGGAACCTAGATGCCAATAAAAACCTTTATTTTTAAGAGAGTATGCAATGATTTTTATTATTTAATCAGTATCTAATAATTACAGTCCTAGTAAGAGTCAATGCTTAACCTCTTACTGACCTGAAAATAAAAACAGAAACACCTGGTGTCCTCTGTGCTCTATCTCGCCCCAGGAATACAGGCGCATAATGGCTGGCAGATGCTGTTGGGTGAGGGTGCCAAGGCTCTGCATCCACATTCAGACTGAGGTCCTGCTTTACTGCATAGAAACACCTAGAGGCCTATGCAGGCCTGGGGCGCAGCCAAGCACATAGTAGAACAGAGCAGCCATGTTACATATCAACATGCGTACAGCAGTGCACACATACTCTTCTTTCTTCTCTTCTGTGCCTTGTTTCAATTAAAATGATTTGTTGGTCCTGTGGTGAGCGGACAGAACTGTTGAGGCCCTATTACAGGCTCTGGTAATAAGATTTGCAGCTTTGTTAGTTTGTAAGAGCATTTGGTTTCGGTTTTGAAATGTTTGAGAACGAAAACAGCCTGATTAGCTTTACAGCTAATAACATGGATTAATTATTCTGTGGTGTTTTTTGATTTAGAAACCTAGGCTTAATTGACTCTTGGTCCCAGATGTTTGGGTTCAATCCTTAGACTTAGAGACCTCATGCAAAGATCTCAACTTGGAGCTGATCTGCATAGTAAACAAAGCATAATTAAATTGACAAGTAATCAGTTTGTTGAGTTGATGCTGTAACTGTAATTGGATTTTTCATCCATCTTAAGAAATTCCTTTGCAGCTAAAAACCGTAAGAAATGTCTAAGTTTAGACATTGAGAAATTGCACAAAGTGCATCATTGCTAATGCTACAGTAGCTCCACCTACTGTAGCATTAGCAATGATGCACTTTATGCAATTTCTCAAATTCTCGCAATTTTGGCCTTTAGTCCACAATGAGCGTTTTTGTCCAGTGAAAACTAGGCTTTTTGAAAATGCTTTCCAGGTAGATAAATCTGAATATGCTGTTTTCGCATTGTAATGCAGACTGTGAAAATGGAGGTATTCAAAAACAGTGATGCATGTTTAGTCATGTGACACATATTGTACCCATCCATATACAGTGGGTATAGAAAATAATCACCAACTTTTAAAATAATCCCATTATCCCAACAGACTAAAGGCTGTAATTAAAGCAAATGGTGGTTCGACAAAATACTGACACAACGGGGTGATCCTTGTCCCAACTCAGTGATTCAGTTTTTTTTGTTTTTTTTTCTGACATTTTGGTGTTATATCTTTCACTTGGATGTTATAAGCTGCAAATAAATTAGTTGTAAATAAGTTGTAAATACAGCTGGATAAAACAAAAACTATGTCTGTCTTCATTTCAGACTGCAAAGCAACAAAAATTTAATTATTTTAAAGGGGTCGGGGCGTGTTAGAACGAGCCGTTTTAGGTAGGCGTGGTTGACTCTTAACTTTTATAAAGAATATCTCTTTGGATTTGAGACTTTAGTCTTTGCAACTTTACAGATCTTCTTTATGCACCAAGAGCTTGTAACACTCCAAAGAGAAAGGAAAAATTGAAATCACATCATATGACCCCTTTAAAGGGGGATGATTCTTTTCTATACCCTCTGTATATCTATGGTTGTACCGATAGTGTTATGCCTGCTATTCACTTTAATAATGTTGCTAAAAATAAATGTTAATTTGTACAATCTTCACTTTACTTTCTTGCATAGATGACAGAATATTTACTCGCAATTGCTTCTCCAGCGGCAAAAGATGATGACAGTTGCATTAAAGACCATACATGGAATGATGATTTTGTGTTTGATTTGAATGCACAAGTGAGTGTTTGGATATTTTGCTAATAAAATGATCGTGCCAGAAAAATAGTGTGAGAACTTTATTATGTCTGGTCTCTCAGTATCATCTCAGTGAGCGTTATGACATTTTTACGCATACAGGAAGGTGATTTAAGTGATTTTAGACGTGTCAGTGTGGATGAGCAAGTTTGGGAAAACGATTAAAAACTGTATTGGATGGAGAGTGTTTTAAAATGTAAACACCATTTAAAATATGTCTGGACTATTGTGGACTAAATAAGGGTCCTTGTAGTTGCAGTACCACCAGTTGCCTCTAAGCAGTTAAATGCAATATAAAAGGAATAGTTTACCAATCAAACATTTTGTCATGGTATTTGATTTTTATCGCTTTTTTTTCTGTATTTAACTTCAGCTCTAGATTGTGTAGTAAAATCATTTTAAAATCACTTTGGATATAATCATCTGATAAATAATTAAATGTAAATGAAAATTTGGTGGTGGTTTGAACTATCAAGCTCTAAAATAGATAAAGAAACATCCCCAAAGTATAATAAAACTAATACATTCCTCTAGTGCACTATATTCTTATAGTGTAGTTCACGTTTTCTGAAAACACAAACTTGTGGGAGGAAGTGAATAAAATGTAAACCATGAACTGTCACTGATAATCTGCCAAGTCTTTGAACAGCCTATAGGTAAGCATATTTAGAGTAAGTTTAGGCCACCTGAACTCTTTGTGAGGATAATAGGTGTTTTTGAGTCGCCAACACAGTAGAGTCACATAAGGACTGCAACAGCTGTTGTGTAAATGCCGGGGGGAGCCGCAAACTGACTCACATGCCACAGAGGCTACAATCTGTCAGCTTTCATCTTTGTTGCATGAGTTCATTCCTCTGCCCACCTCTTACTGTGCACTCAGCAAGAATGTGATGGGAGTGGCATTTATTGACAAGTTTTGTTTCACTACATTCCCCTGAAACCTCAGAGGCGAATTGTCTGCAGAATTTCTGTGAAAACCACAGCATCAAAATGCGTTCAGAACATATTTTGTGAGTATATTCGGGTTGTTACAGTACTTTATTGCCTAATTTATTTAGTGAATCGGGTGTAAAACAACGCACACCGTTTGGTTTGTTTTATATTTTGGTGGTGAGGTACACATAAAAAAGTATCTAACATATCTATATAATAATATTGGTTACCATAGCAACAAGTCAACATTTTATCCACGTAATTATGTCAAAAAAATGTCAAATCTGGTGAAGATAATTTGCTCTACCAAAAAGGTACATAAAAATTCAAAATATCAGGAAGAAAACAACAGGTCGCCGTGATTTTGCCAAGTAAGACATGTTCCTGGATCAACATCTTTTGCTGATCCTGGATCAACATTACTGTCCAAAAATACAGACTTAACCCAATCCCCACCCCTAAACCTAACCTTACCCATAATTTGTTCCTAAAATCAGAGGGCAATGATAGCTGATTAACAAGGGTGTAGAAGCACATAATCCTGATTGTAAGCCTAAAACTGACATTTCCTGAAAAGTTATCTCTCAATTCTGATTGGTTGATTGGAATGATGTTCCAGGATCAACAAGAATGTTGATCCAGGAACATGTTGTACTTGGTGAAATCACGCTCACCAAAAAAACAGCATGAGAATTTTTTTTTTTTTAATAAAAAAAAAATGTCCATGCAAAATTCACCTTGTTGTTGGTATTGGTGTTACTTACTGGTCCAAGTCAATTATAGATCAGCTTTATATATATTATATATTATTATATATATAATATTATATATTATATATATTAATCAGCTCCAAAATAAGAGGGATCATACAAAATGCACATTATTTTTTATTTAGTACTTTCGTGAATACAGTCCACAAAACTAAATAATAGCTGAATTCATACAAATGACCCCATTCAAAAGTTTACATTTTACAAGTTTACCCAAAAATGAAAAATTCTGTCAAACCCGTAAGACCTTCGTTCATCTTCGGAACACAAATTAAGATATTTTTGATGGAATCTGAGAGCTGTCTGACCCTGCATAAACAGCAACACAACTGAAATGTTCCCAAGTCCAGAAACGTAGCAAGGAGATCTTTAAAATAATCCATGTGACATCAGTGGTTCAACCGCAATTATATGAAGCTACGAGAATACTTTGAGAACATTTCAGTTGCGTTGCTGTCTATGCAGGGTCAGACAGCTCTCAGATTCCATCAAAAATATCTTAATTTT
>NW_015539892.1:185958-197248 GCF_001515605.1 Sinocyclocheilus anshuiensis | reverse complement strand
AAGATGAACGAAGGTCTTACAGGTTTGAAACGACACGAGGGTGAGTAATTAATGACAGATTTTTGGGTGAACTAACCCTTTAATACATTACCTATATGATCCATGACTGTTTTAGTGTTTTGTTTTGTGATGGTTGTTCATTAGTCCCTTGTTTGTCCTGAACAGTTCAACTGTCCACTGTTCTTCAGAAAAAAGACCTCCAGGTCCCGCAAATCCTTTGGTTTTCCAGCATCCTTCGCATTTAAAAAAAATAATATTACTACTTTCCAGCAGTGACCGTATGATTTTGAGATTGGTCTTTTTACACTGATGGAACTTTTTGAATTTGAATATCAGGGTAAAATTGTACTTATTTTGTCTTCTGGAAAACATATCAGTATCTTTTGTAGCTTCTAAAGGCCAGTACTAAATGAAAAAACATGTTCAAAAGTTTTCACCCCCGGCTCTTAATGAATCGCATTTCCTTCTGGAACATCAGTGAATGTTTGAACCTTTTGTATAGTAGTTTATGAGTCACTGCTGGAAAGGGTTCAAATATGCAAAAGTTGCTGGAAAACCAAAAAATGTCTATCATCTATCTATCTATCTATCTATCTATCTATCTATCTATCTATGTGGCAGCAAATAATGTGTCTAAACTTGTTGAAGGTTTTAAGGCAATATGTTCAAGTGAGCAGCTAAGGGAAAAGGCTTGGGATGGACTACGGCTCCTGATGCCTGATAACCAGAATCTTATTATCAGTTAATCATCTTTCTACCAACAGCTCTGATTTCTCTAGTGGGTTGGCACAATTGACCAAGAATTTTTAATTGAAGATGATTATACAGGTTTCATTTTTAGCAGCGATGTCCCTTTGAATGCTAAACTATGGCTGGATGACAATAAAATGACCTCTCCGAGAGCTCACCTGTGCAAGGTGACGTGCGGTAGTCATCAGCATTCAAGACAGGATTTCGCTTAGAAACCATTAGCATCATCATGGATCTTCACTCTAATGAGGCTCCAGGTTTTCATGTCTTAATTGGATTGCTTCAACATAGTCCCTTATTGATGCTGGTCCTGCACAGTTTATCATGCTAAGTAATGAGCGGATAATTCTCTGGCCATATCTAATCTTTGGCCTCATCAATGAATTCTGTGAAAAGTGCTTTTTCATCTTTGACCCCAGCTGGGCAGAGAAACCACAACACCCAAATACGCAGTTTAAACATTTGAAATACTTCAATAATGTAATATCATTGATGGGTGTAACATGTTACAAGTAACATGATCAAGCAATTTTATTCAAAAATGTTTTGAATGACTTTTCTAGTTATTTAACTATTTTCACCATTAAAATACTTTTCCCAGCTTAAAATGCTGAGACAGTATAAGATAGCCAGGTTGATTTCTCAAAAAGTGTAAAAATGACTTCTTAATGAGTTTTTAATTAGTCTTTTTTTTACCACTTAAACTGTCTAAACATCCTTGAAACAAGATAAATTTACTTGTCATAACACACTGTGTAAGATACAGTATTAGGAATTGTTTTCAGAGAATGTATCATTAAAAGTGCAAAAGGACAAAATACACACATATTATTACTAAATAAGATACATTCTATTGAAAACGAGCCTTAATATGCACTGTTGCAGTTGCAGTGTAATGGTCTTGTTTTGAGGATTTTATTTTTTTTTTGAGAAAAAACTATTGCTCACATTATTATCAAGGCCACAAGCCTGCAAATATTGCTAATGCTATGTTTTCAGTAACATTAAGTATGACACATGAGTTTAAAACTAAACTAAAGGCTAAATTAACATACAGTATTTACCAGTTGAAAAGGCTAGCACACATGTTCTAAGTCACTGGGTTACTGTGAATTAGCTTAACCATCAAGATGGTTTGGTTTAACTACGTCAGAAAATATTGCTTGTCATATATCAGCCTGCGCCATCTAGAGTTTCATGACAGAACTTTGTATTGCTGTGCTAGTCCACCCAGACCAGTACTAACATTCATGCTGGTCTTTTCAGCAGGGTAAATCTAGGGTGTGTATGTGACAATTTACTCCCAAAGCAACAAATCAGTGGCAAATAATCAGGAGAATAGAGCAATGCAAGGATACAGAGTTTTATCAGTGGAAAAGGAGATGATTGGCTTTTCGAAGGCCAAATAAGTGCAGCTGGGGCTCTTTCAGTTGTCTCTCTGATATCTCAGGCCCTATAGGAAATTGATACTTACACTTGGAAACTAAACTGTCAAATATAATTCATCTATGGTCATTTGTTTTATTATCTCTAAATAAGGACACCGCTAAGTATGTGAAGTCAGCCCAAACAGAAAGAGCAGCTGTGGAGAAGACACACGCTCGGAGAGGAGAGAGCTGGAATACTTATTATCTGCAGAAAGAGAGGGAAAGAAAAGGAACACTTTTACAAGGAAACCTCCTCAGTGAACCCCAAAGGCATGGACTGCTTACCCCATTTACCTAAACCTATAGATCTCTATAATAAATGCTTTGTATGTTTAACAGCACATCTACTTAACCAGTAAGACTCACATATGCATTTGTTTATTGGACTTTAATGTTCTGAAACTACATTACATACCTTTCTAAGTAAACAATAAAAGCCATTTCCCAAAGTTACACTTTTAAGTCTGGAACATGGTAGATTTAAAGGGAAAGTGTCTAATTTGTGTACCACTATAATTACCAGTCCGGATATTAAGCTAGAATCTGAGTATGTTTTTTAATAATGAAACTATAGCTATGTTTCCATGCAAGCTGTGAATTTATTTTATGGAAAATATCATAAAAACAATTTGCAAATACAACAAGATTCTGGAATTAACAGTAGGTAACGATCAATCATCAATCATTACTTTTTTGATGCGCATACAGGATTTGTCAGTGTTTTCTTTGCAGTTTATGTCTGTCTTCGTACCTAATAAAAATGCATGTACTTCAAGCTAATTTTAGAAATGTTATTTGCATTTTAGTGTATCCATCTAGCATTTTTTTATGTGATATCCCATAATCTGCAAAAATATGTCAATGGAAACCCAGTTAATTGCACACTTCACCTTTAAGTTGTTTGTATACCATAATAGACTAAAACAGCTAAAAAATGTTAGTGTCTTTCTCTTTCAAGATCTAAATGGTTAAAAGAGCACATTTTTCAAGTTTTTGTCTTGAAATTTTAATTTTGGAACTATAGCTATGTTTCCATATAAATTGTTAATTTAATTTATGTGGAATATCAAAAAAAAAAAAAAAAATGCAAATAAAGCAGGATTCTAAAAATGATTAGTAGCCATGCATTAATCATAATTCAGACAAATTACTTTTTTTTTAATGCACACATATAGGAAATTTATTCAGTTAAAATCTCAGACATCTCAGTTTATGCATGTCGTCTGCAAAAATCTATGCATTTAATGCACATTTTAGAAATTGTATTTGCAATTTATTTTAGTGCAAACTCTGTTGAGATATAAATGGTTAAATGAGCAGTTATGACTTTTTCAAAATCAGAATCAGACTCAGAAAGAGCTTTATTGCCAAGTGTGCTTACACACACAAGGAATTTGTCTTGGTGACAGAAACTTCCAGTACACAGACAGGTTGACAAGTGACAAGACACAGATAACAAAATAAAAATAAGTGAGTAAAAATAAATATGTAAAAACTATACACAATAGACAAAGAGACAGTAAACAGTATATTGTATGTGCAGATGTGCTATATACAATTACAAATTATGCAAGGGAATGTGGATAGATGTAAGATATATTAAATCAATAACATACGTATAATAAATATAAGTATAGATAGTTGGGTATTGCTCATGTTTTATTGCACAGTGGGAAGAACATTTAACTGTTCATGAGGTAGATGGCCTAAGGGAAGAAACTTTTCCTATGTCTGGCTGTTTTGGTGCTCAGTGCTCTGTAGCGCCAGCCAGATGACAACAGTTGAAAGATGAAGTGTGCTGGGTGTGAGGGGTCCAGAATGATTTTGCCAGCCCCTTTACTCACTCTGGATGAGTACAGTTCTTCTGAGGTCAGTTTTGGTAGCTGAGCTCAACCAGACAGTTATTGAAGTACAGAGGACGGATTCAATGATGGCCGAGTAGAACTGTATCAACAGATTCTGTGGCAGGTTGAACTTCCTCAGCTGGCGAAGGAGGGAGAGCCTCTGCTGGGCTTTTTTCAATGAGTCAATGTGATTGTCCCACTTCAGGTCCTGAGAGATGGTGGTGCCCAGGAACCTGAATGACTCAACTGTTGCTACAGTGCTGTTCATGATTGTGAGTGAGGGGAGTGCAGGGGGGTTTCTCTTGAAGTCCACTATCATCTCCACTGTTTTGAGCGTGTTCAGCTCCAGGTTGTTGTGACTGCACCAGACAGCCAGCTGCTCAACCTCGCTTCTATAAGCAGACTCATCACCATCCTGGATGAGGCTGATGACTGTGGTGTTGTCCAAAAACTTCAGGAGCTTGACAGAGGGGTCAGTAGAGGTGCAGTTGTTGGTGTACAAGGAGAAGAGCAGTGGGGAGTTGGGTTGCACGGTTTACCGGTACTACGGTAGTATCGCGACACTAAGGCTCCAAAATACTGGTGGTGCCACTATATTTTTTAAACGGTAGTATCGTCATTACGGTTCTACCGTAAGTAATGTATGTGGGGCAGTCGCTAAATTGTTCGAACACACTTGTGCCTTCAAATAAACAATACAAAAGCGTATTTTTTGTCCTGTTGCCTTTCTGCGGTGCCCTTTAATGGCGCAAAATGCTGTGTAGGAATCGCACCTTACGCCTGTTTCACTTCTGGAATCATCACACTGGCAGCGTTTGTCGCGCATACACACATGCATATAACATGCTGTATAGTGTAGTTTGGGGAATGTGGATAGATGTAAGATATATTAAATCAATAACATACGTATAATAAATATAAGTATAGATAGTTGGGTATTGCTCATGTTTTATTGCACAGTGGGGAGAACATTTAACTGTTCATGAGGTAGATGGCCTAAGGGAAGAAACTTTTCCTATGTCTGGCTGTTTTGGTGCTCAGTGCTCTGTAGCGCCAGCCAGATGACAACAGTTGAAAGATGAAGTGTGCTGGGTGTGAGGGGTCCAGAATGATTTTGCCAGCCCCTTTACTCACTCTGGATGAGTACAGTTCTTCTGAGGTCAGTTTTGGTAGCTGAGCTCAACCAGACAGTTATTGAAGTACAGAGGACGGATTCAATGATGGCCGAGTAGAACTGTATCAACAGATTCTGTGGCAGGTTGAACTTCCTCAGCTGGCGAAGGAGGGAGAGCCTCTGCTGGGCTTTTTTCAATGAGTCAATGTGATTGTCCCACTTCAGGTCCTGAGAGATGGTGGTGCCCAGGAACCTGAATGACTCAACTGTTGCTACAGTGCTGTTCATGATTGTGAGTGAGGGGAGTGCAGGGGGGTTTCTCTTGAAGTCCACTATCATCTCCACTGTTTTGAGCGTGTTCAGCTCCAGGTTGTTGTGACTGCACCAGACAGCCAGCTGCTCAACCTCGCTTCTATAAGCAGACTCATCACCATCCTGGATGAGGCTGATGACTGTGGTGTTGTCCAAAAACTTCAGGAGCTTGACAGAGGGGTCAGTAGAGGTGCAGTTGTTGGTGTACAAGGAGAAGAGCAGTGGGGAGTTGGGTTGCACGGTTTACCGGTACTACGGTAGTATCGCGACACTAAGGCTCCAAAATACTGGTGGTGCCACTATATTTTTTAAACGGTAGTATCGTCATTACGGTTCTACCGTAAGTAATGTATGTGGGGCAGTCGCTAAATTGTTCGAACACACTTGTGCCTTCAAATAAACAATACAAAAGCGTATTTTTTGTCCTGTTGCCTTTCTGCGGTGCCCTTTAATGGCGCAAAATGCTGTGTAGGAATCGCACCTTACGCCTGTTTCACTTCTGGAATCATCACACTGGCAGCGTTTGTCGCGCATACACACATGCATATAACATGCTGTATAGTGTAGTTTGCATGATAAAAGTAATCTTAACGTTAAGATATACATATAAACTATAGTTTTAATCATTTAAACGAGCCTTTGATGGCTCGAGCCATCTCGTGCACCACTGATAAGGCTGCCTGATGCACACCTATAATTCGAATGCAACGTTTTTGCATTCAAATGTGGATTTTTATTTTAAATTCGACGAATATTCAAAATTTCTTTTACATCCCTACTACTTGGTATCATGATACTTCAGTTGGTATAGTATCGTAACGTGTTTATGGTATCGTGACAACCCTAGTGGGGAGAGCATACATCTCTGAGGAGCGCCAGTGCTGATGGTGCAGGTGTTGGATGTGAATTTACCAATTCTCACTAGCTGTTGTCTATCTGTCAGAAAGCTGGTGATCCAGGGACAGGTAGAGCTAGGAACAGGCTGGTGTAACGCCATCTGGACCTGGTGCTTTTCTGCTCTTCTGTATCCTGAAAACCTGACGCACATCATCTTCACTGATCTGAAGTGCAAGAAGGGGGGACAGGGGGTTGCTGGAGTTGTTAATGTTTGTGTAGAGAGTTGGTCAGGGCGGGTGTGGGGTGTGAGACCGGGAGTTTCGAATCTACAATAAATCTCATAATCTCAGTTTTACATTTTTTAGTGATTAGCAGTTTGTGCTTTACATTAAAAGTGTAGAGCAGCTGGTACTAACTTCCTACTGTATGAATGGGTATTTCTTTGTTCTTGCCAACCACAATGCTAAAGCACAGCTCCCCTCTGAGCTACTGAGAAGCAGTTCTGAGAGACAAAAGCCCCGGGCAGTGTATGACACTTCACTGCATCTCATTAACAAGGACTTGGTAATGCAGAAAGAAAAGTTCTCAGTCACGCAGTACGAAAGACAGCACCATCTCAGCCACTTAAAGGTGTGGAACATTTTCTTACCTCCTCAGAAACTGAGAAATGACGTCAGTGTCGGCCACACAACAGATGCACAATGGGAATTTTCCATCGACTCACTACAAAATGTCTGAATTCAGGCAAGATTCATAATTTTTCACAATTAATTGGTGATGAAGGGAAAACATGATACAATAAGATTGAAATATCTAACACTGGTATACTTTAATTAACAAAAGACTATCCTGCTGAAAAAAACAACAATTTTGGCTAACATGAATTTCCATGCTGGTCTATGCAGATTAGTGCTCATTTGGTGCCGACGAAGGTCAACCTGCATGGGCTTTTTGATGAAGCTGTTTGACCAAAGATGTCTTGCTGGTTAAGCTAGTCAAGGACCTTGGTGGCCATGCCAGAGCACCAGCATCCAAAACATAACATATGCTGGGCTTTCTAGAAACAATAAAGTAGCCCTACATAAAGAGTTTGATAACTGTGTATCCAAAGACATGCTATCAAAAACATACATCCACTTCCACATAATTTCTATGGCTTGACTGAACAATTTATTTAAAGGTACTGCCACCACTGTCCTAGGGAAGCTTGTTTCCGCTGTGGGATAAATAAATAAATAAATAATGCAACTGTGACCTTTCATCTCACAATTCAGACTTTTTTTCAAACTTGCAATTGCGAGAGAAAAAAATTATTTGTGATTGTGAGATGCAAATTGTGAGATTTAATGTGAGAGTTAATTGTGAGATTTGTGAGATGCAAGGATGCTATTACTTTTTTTTTTTATTCCATAGCGAAAACAAACTAGAAAAAAAAAACAATTATATGTAAACTCAGAATCTCAGAATTCTTAGAAAAACTCAGAATTGTAAGATGTAAACTCAGAATTCCAAGTAAAAAAGTCAGAATGTAAACAAAAAGTTGCGATTACCTTTCTTTTTTTTATTCTGTGGCAGAAACAATCTGTTTATCATAGTGGGTTTAAACGAGAAACGTTTCTACATATTTCTTTGGTGAAAAGGTTAAACTATCTAAAAATGAATGTGCTAACATTCTACAATCCCATTTAAAAAGTCCCCAATATTATTCCTTTATATATATAAAAAAAACGTATTGTTAATATCTTTTGAACAGAATTCCCACATTTCCCCATAAAAACCCGATTACAATCTCTCAGTATCAGGCACATCCCTTTGCTTCTTAGTTCGTCTATACTGCCATGCTTTTGAATGACAGACTTCATTAACAGCTTTTGGAGCTACTTGGGACCTCATGCGTTGAAGAGCTCTTTTGGCACTGTGTGCTTTTCCCCAGTTGGTCCCCTATGGTTTATCTAATCACGCAGATGCAGACAGACTGGTGGAGGCAATGCCCCCTGTGCCACTCTCGCTGTGGGCAAGGTCGGGCAGGAGGAGGTGCTGCCAGGCAGCCAACAATGTCCCCAAGATTTTAATCTTGGCACTGATTCAACTGCCTGTCCTGCTTGTTTCTTTTTCCCCATTAACAGATTTATTTGGATGTTCATTTTATGTAGGCTTTGTAAAATGAATGTGGACATTATTATTCATTATCTAACATGATTTGCCCACTGGGCACCGAAATTATACTCTCCCTGTAGTTTTTCGATTTCACTTGTTTGGGATTTGGTTTTAACTTGAGTGAATCCCAAATCTTACCATCAAGTGTTTTCTTAGCATATAAAGCCTCAGGAAACGTCTCTTCGGGAGTTGTCAATTTAGATTTAATTTGATTGCAATCTTGATCAATAGAACAACCAATATAGACTTGATTTTTTCCCTCAAACACAAAAATTCAGACTTGTCGTACTGCTAGAACTAGATCTGTTAGTAGTGTGGATTTCTCAGTAATTCTTTCTGCGTGTTACATCATTACACCAATAAGTGGCGCAAAGTGACTGCCTTAATGAGTGAGTCATTTAACTGCTTCTTTCAACCGATTCATTCAAAAACATTGATTCGTATAGTAATGTGTCTTTATGAGTGAGTCATTCGCAACAGATTCGCTCAAAACGCTGATTCATTAAGGAACGAAATGCCAGTCTGTGTGTTCCACTGAATGATTCTTTGTGTAGAACTATTTTTGTATGGCTTAGCAAAAATAGACAAAGTAATTGACAATATTGTGTCTAAGGTAACTTAATATTAACTTCTTGTTTATTGAACAATTTTATAAAAGCAAAATCGCACTCGCAATCATGCTGTTTTTCCGAATTTGTGACAACCTACAGTAACAGCAGCACTCTTCCTCTGTGATATTGGTTAACTGTTAAATAAATATTTTTGAGTTAGTAAACCCACGTAATCCCCTTAACTTTAGCTAGTGCACAACTATTTAGAAAACATAACAGTCAGACAAACACCATAAAACACTACTCACCTTAGTCTAAGCCATATACTGTATATATATATATATATATATATATATATATATATATATATATACACAGTATATATATATATGTATTATTCATCGCATTTACACTTGCCAAGTCACAGTCGCAAAACACACAATACCTAAGTGGGGTTGTGGCTAGAAAGGATACAGTTATGGACGGAAAATAACAAATTAAATTTAGATTGTGTTTTACGTCTACACCTACCCCAAACCTAAACCTAACCTTAAAATAATGCAGTAATTAAACAGTAATTAATAAAACAGTAATTAATTGTTGTTCAGCGTGACAAAAATGACGCAATATTGATGTGCGCATGCCCAGTAGGACAATCTGGCCGTAGCTGTATCCCTTACACAGACCCAACCAATGGCGTGAGTTCAGGGCGGGCCTATAAGTCAAGTCAAGTCAAGTCACCTTTATTTATATAGCGCTTTTAACAATACAGATTGTGTCAAAGCAACTGAACAGCATTAATTAGGAAAATAGTGTGTCAATAATGAGAAACAGACTAATATTAGCGTAGATGCCATTCTTCTAACAATGTAGCAAGTACATCGGGTGTTATGAGAAGTGTTCCCGGTTCCGGTTGACCTAATTAATGCAGCCTAAAAATCCTTTAACGGATCTGAATATTAGTATATATTATATAATATAAGTCTGTCCAACCAATGGCATCTGAGCATAGTGCAGGGGAAACAATCATTATTTTTGGCCATTTACAAACACATCAGCTTTAACTAACAAAGAGAATCCATTTTGGTGGTGTAAGATAAAAGTCACTAGAGTGATGCTTCTCTTCTCCTGCAGCTCTTTATCCTGGTCCCACCACTCTCTCTTTCTCTTTCTCTAATTTGTCACAGACTGAAATCAAAGTGCTGGGGGCTTCTATACAGTCTGCGCTGTCTTTCATCTGACAATTGGCAATGTGGAGAGGTGGGCACGTGTGAACAAACA
Organism: Sinocyclocheilus anshuiensis; assembly: GCF_001515605.1. Classification (NCBI taxonomy): domain Eukaryota; kingdom Metazoa; phylum Chordata; class Actinopteri; order Cypriniformes; family Cyprinidae; genus Sinocyclocheilus; species Sinocyclocheilus anshuiensis. The sequence goes on along the minus strand of NW_015539892.1, from coordinate 186,975 downwards.
TGCAAAGCCTCCAAATGAGTGATCCTGCTGTTTTCCCTCATCTGCTGCCCCAGCCACAACCAAATCTCTCTCACTCCCTTAACGCTCCTTGCAGCAGAGTGCTCACCTGTCCATATTTCTCACTTTCTCTTGAGTAATTTCACTTATAACAGCTATTCTAGGCTTTCTGTTTCCTGGCAGAATGTTAAGAAATGAAATGAATTGCTAAACTGTAAGCGACTGAAATTGTAGCATAATTGAGAGTGAGCCTATAACTGAGAAAAAGTTATAAACTGTAAGCCTACTATTTTTGCTGCTTTTTGTTATATTGCACATATTTTCACTTACAGCATTAGATGCAGCAGTTTTCCTTGCACAGTTTCTGTATTCATCAACACATTATGTTGCTTAATGTGACTTTATCTGTCTTTCTTCCAACAAATGAGTACGGATCAATGTGTTTTGGTGAGAGGGTTTAGATCAGCTGTTTTGTTAACTGTCATATGGCAGTGCCTCAAAAGAAAATTAAACTTCTTTCATCATCTACTCACCATTGTCATTTCAAACCTGATGACTGACTTTCTTCTGTGGAACACAAAAGGAGAGGTTTTGCATCCTTTTTCATACCATGAAAGCAAATAGTGACCAGAGGCTGTCAAGAACATTTTCCTTGAAAATTTAAGTTAGTATAGTTTGCAAGAGCGTGATTCTAAAGGCTGTAAAAGCGGACTAGTGAATAGTGTTCGACCTGATGAGATTTAATGTCCCTGACAACCTCTGTAGTCCCATTTAGCCACTTGTTAGCAACCACATTTTTCAAAAGAAGCAAAAGCTTTAAAAAAATCACAAGGGTGTATTACTGATGTGTTTTATGTTGAATAAAATGTGAAAATATCTCGAGCTTGGGTTAATCACAGACCACATTTCAGGCATTTAACCAAAAGCCCACTCAAAAAACCCATTGGCTTTAAAGAGGTCATATGATGTTGCTAAAAAGAACATTATTTTGTGTATTTGGTGTAATGAAATGTGTTTATG
>NW_015539892.1:183423-185813 GCF_001515605.1 Sinocyclocheilus anshuiensis | reverse complement strand
CGTCCTCTTTTGGAAGGCCAAATAAAGTAGTTTCGCTTTCACAACGAAACACACAGAGTCTCGACATTGCGGCAGCAACAATACTACAGCGAGAATAAAAGTTACGCCTTCTTTCTTTGCGTGAACATTTGGACTGCGTTATGCAAATCTTCCCACATTGTGACGTAGATATGTGGGGGCGTGTTAGAACGAGCCGTTTTAGGTAGGCGTGGTTGATTCAACTATTATAAAGAATTTCTCTTTGGATTTGAGACTTTAGTCTTTGCAACTGTACAGATCTTCTTTATGCACCAAGAGCTTGAAACACTCCAAAGAGAAAGGAAAAATTGAAATCGCATCATATGACCCCTTTAAGACAACAAAACCGGAAGTGCTGATATTCGAACTTGTTTCTGGGTTTTGGCCTATAAAAATATGTCATCCTTGCAGCACTTTATTATCCATTTGTATAAAATCAATATCACACCTGCAATCGTGCTGTCCGAATTTATTATAACTATAGCAACAACAACAATATCCTCTGTGATATTGCTTAACTCAGGGGTGTCCAGGACACCGGCCCTCCAGGACCGAGTTTGGGCACCCCTGGCTTAACTGTTATATAAATATTTTTTAGTTTCTAAACCCTCCAGAGGCTGTCAAGCTCAAAAAAGGATAAAAAAAATCATAATAAAAGTGCATAAAACATTCCTTTAAAAAGGCAGTTGGTTGTTACTCAAACTAAACTGCTCATGTCTGAAAATGAAAAAAACTATCTCTCTAGATTATAATACACTGTTCTAATATGATTTACTTTTAAACAGACTCGGACTTGCCAATGAATCATCAAATTTTGATATTCAGTTCATGGAAATGTTATGAAATATTGGAAGGTTTACATCCAATTTGTATGCTTTTTAAATGGATTTTCTGGCTTGCGCGTTGTAAAGTGGTTCACCTTTTTTAATGAAGACATAAAACTTTGCCTTTAAGTTTGCAGGTGGTTCAAGACTATGACTACTTTAAACTCAAATGTGCCTAGTCAGGGTGTAAAAAGAAACGTTTGATGGCTAAAGAGCGAATGAAAGAGAGCTAAAGACAGATAGAGAAACAGCGTAGGGCTGCTCTAATAAGTTTCGTGATACTCCCGTGTGCTTTACTCTTTTGATGTTGCACTAGGGCAAGATTTCAGAGGAGTTAAGCATAATCCAGGAGACTACGGGAGATGTACTCGCAGACAGGGAGGAGCTCCACGTTTGACAACTTTCTTTATCAGTTAGCTGGAAATGTCTGTAGAAGATAATGACAGGGCATATTAAAAACAATAATACATGCATGCTGCTTTACCTTAGCATTCACACACTGTAAGTAAAATGTTTGTGATCAGTTCAGCCAATACCTGAAAAAAACATATATCATATTTCAGTTCAGCCAATATCTGACATAACCAAAAGCCATATTTCAACGATACAGTTAAACAATAAGATAAAAAATAATAAGGGCATATATTATTTTATTGGGCAAATTCATTAGTTGCCATTCTAAGCGATAGTACTATATACTAAGATATAGTCTACAATAATTTATATATATATATATATATATATATATATATATATATGTGTATATGTGTGTGTGTGTGTGTGTGTGTGTGTGTGTGTGAACAAATATAACACATTTTACTACATTTGCAAATAGTTTTCTCTTGTTTTAAGCATAAATATAATTTTAAAAATATCAACTATTTGCTACTTCTTAGCTTTTCACTTACTTTTTTAAAGCTTTTCTCAACTCTTTATATAACTTTTTGGCACTGTGATTTTTATAGACTGATGATGACAATAAAAAGTATTTGTGTTCATTCATTCATCTAGTCACAAACCTATTAATATTTTTTATATTAGCCATCCAACTATCTTCCTTCACATTCTTTTGTTGTAGATAAAGTAAAAATACATTGATATATATTTTCTGTATTCATGAAGTGCTCTTATTTACTTAAACCTCAGTCCAAAAACAAACAATTTCATAACTACGCTTCAGATGTGGTGCACCAATGTTTCATAGACAACATACATCGAAGGCAAACAAGAACGTCCTGGTTAGGAAAGGAAGCTTCATATGTGACTTTCAGTGGAAACACGACGGCAATTAATTTCTCACTGTCTGTTCACATATAATCAGTGCGTCTGCCGAGTGGCATGAGGATGGATTTCTTAGCCCCTACAAATTTTCCAGATTGCCTACTTCAAGTAGTCTTCCAATAATCTAGGATTACACCTGCAGGATAAAGTTAAAAAGGCAGTCCATCTTCTTTAAGGGGTTTAATCTTTTATGGAATACACTAGATTATTTCCTCGGGTAAGGTTTTATGACCAGCTTAATTCCCAGAGAAGTTTCTGCACTGTTCT
>NW_015539892.1:178046-181209 GCF_001515605.1 Sinocyclocheilus anshuiensis | reverse complement strand
CCCCCCCCCCCCCACACTTCAACACCGTACCTCCACTCCACCCACCCGCTTCCATTGCACCTGGGATGTTTGATTAATGGCCACCACTTGACCCGTAATGGCAACACTCTGCCAAAAAGCTAAGATTAAGTGGCAATGTCGGACCTGACGGGGCCCCTGCTGCTAATTTTACGTGATGTATGGAGGTAATACTGCTATAGCATCTAGACTGAGGAAACAGGAATCCCGGCCACCCTGTTTGACCGTCATGCACTTACTGACTGTGTGAAAAGTTTCCAAGCACTCAGGTTTTCTGGTCATGCCACCTGTGTGTGCATACGTGTGCCTGGAGTTACATAAATCTCCATGTCTGGGCAGTATAAAAGGACTCCATTCTGCAGCTGTCAGTACTGAGGATGCAAGTTCTTTTTTCCCCTAAGGCAGCAGAGAGCAAACATATATGGGTGTTTCTACAGGTGCTTTTATGTCACTGGGGGTTTATGTTTTTATTAAAACTAACAGATTTGAATGGTTTGCTTTTGTTATATGAAGGTCACAACTACTATGCCTTCAACATTAATTTTTTGCCAGTAGATTGTATTATTGTACCCTTGTCCCCTGACTTTCAATCTTAAAATATGGAAATACTTTATAAAAACATGAATTATTACATTTGCAAAATATAAAGAATGAAAAATCATAAACCATTTCAATATTTATTGTGAAAATACGTTTCATGACTGTGCATCAATTTTGATCTAATTTGATGTCATTTTCATTGGCAACAGTTTTGACACTAAAAAAAGGTTTGTTTTTTTGATCACTGAATCAAAAGTGTCAGTGAAGAGCTTAAGTTGAAATAATTGTATTAATATTATTTATTTAATTAATATTAATATTATTTAATTTATATTTATTTAATATTTTTATTTCAAATCAAACTATAGTTTTATCAAGTTTTTTAAGCAAAAAGTGTAAAAATAATATTTCATTGCATATACAGTATACCATACATAAAATGCTAGCTATAGTCAGAGGAGTTGGCCATAATATTTCTAAAACATTTCAAATGTAATTTTCACCACAGAATACTATTAATATATAATATCATATTTTTAATGTATGATATTTGATGCGGTTGTAATGACAGTTTTTGGTTAAGAAAATAGAAAAAAATATATACATTTTATGTGGTGCATGTCTATTCACTGTTCAAATTAGATAAACTTGAGGTTGTGAAAAAGCAAACTGGCCCAAAAGTACCAATTTAAAGAAACACATACTATAGCTTAAAAATATAAATAAAATTAAATGAATAAAATATAAATCAACAAAGAAATTAATAAAAAATATTAATCAAAATAAAGAAAAGCAATGCATAAAAAGAAGACAATTACAGTGCTCGGTGCTTAGATTCTTCTTATGGTTTGCAGTTCAGTAAACAAAGGCTTTTGGGCCACCTTCAGTATTGATATGCCCAACAAAAGTTTGCCCTTGGAGGACTGTGGGATGCTTAAGCGCAGAGCTTTGAAGCATCGAGCAGGATGTTCTCTGCTGGCTTCTCAGAGGCGTGTTATGCTATGGCGTGATTAGTGAGCATGCTTATTATAAATGCATTCATAGTGTTCTTTGAACTCTCACGCGGAACATGATCGGAATACCGCTGCGGCGAGGGATGTTTGAAAGAGAAAATGTGACAAATTTTGACGGCGAGTTAAAGGTGGAGTGGAAAGGAGAATAAAAATGGAAGAGCGCTAATTTTCCAAAACTAGTTTGTCCTTAAAGGTCCGGTGACTCATGAGAGAAATAAGATTCAAGGTAAATTAAAAACTGTCAACGGCACTGTTAATAGGCACTATAGCCAGCGTGAAAGTGAAAAGCTAATCTCTGTGTTTAAAATCTTTTTTCACAGGTCTGTTCAGGTGACCTCTAAGGCAGCATACGAGGGTATCAAAAAACTAAGAATGACACCTCCTGAGGCAGATGATAAGATGTAGAGGTAGAAATGTGTGTGTGTGTGTGTGTGTGTGTGTGTGTGTGTGTGTGTGCGTCCATTATCTACCTCAGAAACTCAAAGCAAAATGTAATTGCTTGCTACTATGGAGTCCATGGACTTTCTCTGATCCAATCATTTGCATGATAATGAATTTCAAACAACTGTGCATCACAGCATGCAGTGCATCGCATTAAGGAGGATGTAATCAGATATTAAATTAAGAGCCATGTACATGGCACAATATCACAACCGTAAATCAGACGCATTTTGTTACATTAACATTTACTGATAATAATTTGACTACTCAGAGTGATCTTATGATCCAAGGGGTGTTCTGTAAAAGTGTAAGGAACAAAGAAATCTGAGGAAAGATGTTGTTGAATGAAAGCCAATAGCAATGCATCACACGAAGAAGAGAGAAACTCAGAGAACTCCCAACACCCTCGACAATCTGCAATGTTACCTGGGTAGTCAGATCCCTAATGAGCATGCTGATTAACTTTAGTTTTATCAAATGAGCGCACTCTCAGGAGGGGAAAAGGGAAAGGAAGAACTGACAGAGCGTTCTCCATAGGTTGGATTTGATTTATGAACATATGCTCCATGTGTCAGAGTAATACAATTCCCCCTTGAGAGGTGTCTACGGGGGTTTTAAAATCACTGAGATTGTGCATTATGCTGTTCATTCTGAACATTTCCACTAAAGCTTAGCTCATGACAGATTAATGGATATTACTACATGCATACCTTCACATAACAACACAAGGATAAACGCTCAAGATGGCGGCGCGTTCACACGCTGCGGCTTCTCTCTCTCCCGACAGAAAGGTGTTTTCGTGTTTTTTGTCTTGTGAGTCGCAGTGTTTTTGTACGTATTCGTCGCCTCTATCTGTCTCCAAGCGCGCATACAGTCATGAGTTTCTGCTCGATGTCGGCAGAACCACATTTTTAGAGTTAAACTCTGCGCACGCCGAAGAGCTGCGGGATCTCGGTCTGCTCCGGAGGCCCACACCATCACCGACCCCCACTACTGCATCTCGCCCACAGCGGAGGCGCCACAAGCGGCGTGAGAGGAAGCAGAAGAGGGGTAAGCGCGGAGGTATCTGGGCTAGACTAGCGGCTAACCCACACAAGCCAGCTATCCCCACCATCGTACTGGCTAACGTACGCTCTTTGGACAATAAACTG
>NW_015539892.1:176191-178000 GCF_001515605.1 Sinocyclocheilus anshuiensis | reverse complement strand
CAGCACTGGCCAAGAAAGCACAGCAGCGTCTCTACTTCCTCCGCAAACTGAGAAGAGCCAGAGCCCCGGCTCCCATCATGTGCACCTTCTACAGAGGCACCATCGAGAGCATTCTGACGAGCTGCATCACTGTGTGGTATGGTGCCTGCAACGCATCCTGCCGCAAGACACTTCAGCGCATAGTGAGAGTAGCTGAGAAGATCGTTGGTGCCTCTCTCCCCTCCCTCCAGGACATTTACAACACCCGTCTCACCCGCAAAGCCCTCTGCATTGCAGGTGATCCCACCCACCCAACACACAGCTTCTTTAGTCTGCTGCCATCAGGGAGGAGACTGCGGAGTCTCCAGGCCAGGACCAGCAGACTGAAGGACAGCTTCATCCATCAGGCTGTCAGGAAGCTGAACTCCCTCCCGACCTTGCCCCCCCTCCCCTTTTGCCCCACGCACCACTGAACTCTGACCCTCTGACGGACTCTCCCACTCCCCCCTCCCAAATACACACACACAGTCACTTTAATCAGTCTAAATAAGCTCTTTTTGCACTACAAATCATTATATCTGCACTGTTGTTTACTTCACTGGTTTGCACTCTATCTGCCATGTGCCGTGTGCTGCTTTATATATTTTTGTAATTTTTTTTTTTTACATTTTACCTTATTGTATATTTGTATAGTTGTATTTTATACTTAATCTGTATATCTGTATTTATGTTCTACTGTTAGTGTTATCTGTATGCACCAAGGGTCTGAGAGTAACGCAATTTCAATTCTCTGTGTGTATGTGCTGTACATGTGGAAGAATTGACAATAAAGCAGACTTGACTTGACTTGACTTGACAAGGAGCATTGCTTTCAATATGATTTAATGATGGAAATGTTCTTGAAGTTTGAAATCCATCCCTGTGGCTGGTTAAAACACAGTTTGGAGATGTTAATGGGTGAATTTCACAAAACCAAAATAAGGAATTATATTGTGCTAATGTAATATTTAGAGATTTTTACGTTGTGACGTTATTTTCATGACAATTAAGCATAGGAAATTATGATCCGCACTCACGGGAACAATCTTCTTTTTTCTTTTATTTTACATTCATTACTGATGGGAAAAGACACAAACGTTTCAGCTCAAAGCCTTCCTCAGTGTGTAAAGCAATTCAATCCCTACACCCACTTTTCAAATCACTAATTATATTGACGTCATTATTCATTAGCCAATGTTCAATTACCACAATCATTAAATCATTTCCACTTAAACCCTGGACAACTTACATATATATATCCAACACAACACGTCACATCCACTAGTACACCTCACAATACCCGTGACTAAAACAATAGTTATTTAGGATCACATATTTATCACCATTATACAAACTTATAGTTTATCCTATCAATCATCAATATTTACTCCACCAATTAACTTTAAATTGTATAACAATGGAAAATTCAATAATTAAGAACATCAGAAATACATCGTCATAAACTATCATTGTTTTTCACACTGTAAATACTCAATTTATTATATAGAATATTAAAAATGAATACGATCAACCATAGTTCATTAAAGAAAGACAGAAAGATCTAATTCCTCATTCATACCATTTGGGTTCAGTGATTTAAGTTTATGAATCCAAAATGCTTCTCGTTTCAATAGTTCTTTATTTATATTACCTCCTCTACGTGACCCAAAAACTTCCTCTATTCCTATACATTCCAATTGCTTGATGTCATGTCCCAATTCGTTAAAATGTCTCGCTACTGGAGAGGTTATGTCTTGTCGTCGTATACTAGATTTATGTTCATTAATTCTT
>NW_015539892.1:163328-176095 GCF_001515605.1 Sinocyclocheilus anshuiensis | reverse complement strand
ATCGTATCACAACTTTTTTCCATTGTAAATTTGATTGATGGAATTTTCGAATTAATGAAAGACACAAATAATTCTAATTCCTGTTCAGAACCTGACCAAATCATAAAACAGTCATCTATATATCGCATCCAAACCTTAATATTTGGCTGAAATGGATTGTTATTATAGACATGATCTTGTTCAAATTTACCCATAAATAAATTCGCATAATTTGGTGCTATTGGAGTGCCCATTGCTGTACCTTGTACTTGCAAATAGAAATCTCTCTCAAATAAAAAATAGTTCTTGGTTAAAACTAATGTTGTAAGGTCCACTATATATTGTGATGGTACTCTGCTGTCATCATCTTTACAGTAAAATTTTAGTGCATCCAAGCCTACTTCATGAGGTATATTAATGTAAAGTGAAGTGACATCAAGTGTTACAAGCCAATCCGTCATACTTATGCAAGGAATTTGATTCAATTTATTCAAAAAATCACATGACAATTAAGCACCCACAATTTTCATTAACGTAACATAAAATTAAAAATAAGAAATATGACAAAAATAAGAAAGGCAATTGCAAGATATAAATCAATATAAATCATTTTATCTATTTATTTATTGAAATCCATAGTATAATTTCTATTGCTAAACAAAAAGAAAAAAAGCTGGGTGGATACGTGAGCAGAACAATTTTTTTTTATTTGTATTTTTATTCTTGTTCAACTTATGATTTTTGTGAAATTCAACCTATTATATTGCACACTGGAGTCTATTATAAACAAAACTTCAATTCAAACTTTTTAGACCTCAAACAGCATGTGCCATAGAGATTTGCTCCTTATTTCAGAGAAAAACTGAATGGCCTATGGGTTCAAAATTTAAAGAGTTTCAGCATGCACCATGATCTGAATGCGTTGAGACCCTGCTGGGGCTTCCAGCTTAGCTGGCTTTTTATTGTTGTTGTATAGCATTGTGTTTTCAATGCAAGTAATTACACTTCATTCTCTGAGGCTTACGCAGTCCCCCTCTGCACAAATTATAATGCCATTACTTGCAAAAATATTAGAAAAATGGCTTCAAATATTTAAAAGATGCAGTCTGTTTATTAAGGTAAGCAAACAAACTATTGATATTATTATTAATTTTACCCTGACTATTAACTACACTCACTAACTTGTCCCATATGCACATATATATAAACATTCTAGGTCTCAGATAATCAGTAGGAAGAATTAAGTATCGTTTTGGCTTAGGTTGCAGAACAAAGCAGGTAAAATAGCATTACAAATTATACATTCTCAGGTGTGAACAGCTGACAGATTCAGCTTAATGTCTATAGAATGGCATGTTAGTATGCATGTGATCAGGAGCTTTTGCAGGGAGGTGATGTTGGCTTCCAAAAAGGCTCTTTTGTCAAAAGGTGAGGTATATGGACCTTAGGAAATAAAAAGCACTTTATTAGGGGAATTATCCAGCTGACATTAGTGCAAAGAGAAGGATTACAGACGGCAAAGAGAGTAATCACAAGCTCCTCTATCACCAGGGAAATAATTCACTGGCTCTCTCTCCCAACCCAAAGAAGTATAAAGCTCCTTATTTCTTGAGAAGAGAGCGCCGTCTTAATTGCTCTTCACAAATATGGTGACCTAATGCTGGGTATTAAAGAGTAAAACCATAATACCAACACACCAATCAGCCTATAGGTGAAGGTGTACCGCTTATTCACCCCAACAAGTGGAGGGAATATGTGACCCAGCAATAAACCCATTTATAAAAGGGCCTAGTCGAGCCCCCAGAGCAATACCAGACAAAGGGCTTGGGAAAAGGAAACAGGCTTGGCTGTGTATATGCCGGTGAGGAGGGTAAGCCAATGAAACGCTGGCATCTTCAAACGGGGAGCTGCGAAGAGTCAAAGGTTAATAAAAGGGCATCTGGATGGGAAGATGAAGACATGGCAACCAGAGGGATTAACCAGCTCACATATCAAAGAGCTTCCCAAGCAAAGGGGCTCAATGCATGGATCAGCCAGGAAAATCTCTGCCTCCTTCACCGCAACGTGAGGTGAAAGGCCTCCGTCGCCCTCTCTCTCCGACTGTTTAAACATGGGGTAAGTCAGTGGGTTTATTGTCATGCCGTCCTTTGAAACTAGAAAACTTTCTTGGTCCTCCACCACAATCTGATCTGTCTATCAATATTGTTGCTAAATGTTTTGGCACGTAATAATGTTGAATAATGGGAAAAAAGATATACTGTAGGTTATTTAAATGAATTTGTTAATAGATGATTTAGTTCAAAGTGACTAAAAATTAGATAAAACTTAAGCTATTTCACATAAAGGAGCCAATATTATACAAGTTATGTTAAAAATTGTTATTGAATAAAAGGCATTTTTTCCTTTCTTTTCTTTTTTCTTTTCTTCCGTTTTATTCAATAACGAAATGTTATTCTCTCCATTGAAAAAATTAACTTACATTTTTTCCCAAGGCTTATATTTTCTCAAGGCTTATAGTTTTCTCAAGGCTTATATCTTAAATCAATATTGTTTATCAAAACGATACAGCTTTGCATGAGTAATATTGAAGGAATATTTTAGTTTTTCTCCATCCATGAAACACAAAAGGAGATGAATGAGGGATGGGAATAGCTATATTGATAGCTCCAAAAATAGGGATAGCTCCAAAAAGCACATAAAGGTGTCATAAAAATAGTTCATATGACTTTTGCTATATTTGAAGACCTCTGAAGCTTTTTTAAATATTGACACATGCTATGGCTTTGAATACATCAAATAATGCAACTTGTAGAGACAATGTGTGTTTTGAATTGTCTAAGTGATCAGTCTTATGATTTCACCTGGCAACAGCCCAGAACATCCTAGCAACTATCAACAAAACCCTAGCAACCACATGGCAACACTTCAGCAGCCACCCACAGGCAGCTTAGAATTGTGAAGGCAAGTTATGCACATACATGCACATTGACGTATAATTTTAATAATTGACATTTCAGAAAATGCACAAATCGAGATGAGAATGTAATCTCATTAAAATATTACCTAAAATATTGCTATTACTTTTTGAATTTTGATTTCACCTACTGTAGCAACATCCTAGAACACCCTATTAATTTTAATAGATCTTTATGCAATCAAAGGTTGCAATAAAAAGCAAATATGTACCTGAATTTAGTTGATGATCTTTAGCTTTGTGAAATATTAATATCGACTGCACAGCTCAGAACATTTATGACAATTCTGAATATGTATTTATTCTGTAAAGGAGGAATAAGGTGGAGAACTAAAGACAGCGAGAAAGATGCTTTCAAGGTGCATCTCACACATCAGACATCTCTCCCTCCTACTGATACGAATTCAGGAATATTTCATAACCTTGACACGTTTTTCATGTTATTGTTTTTCCGACGCTGCATCAATTATTCACGCTGATGACAAAACAAGAAACAAACCGTGGCCCTGCAGGTCGCTCAGTCGAAGCATTTCAAGCTATTGCTACTCATCCAGTCAAACATTACATTATGTTCCTCTGCAGATCACTGGCACCAGGAAATCCTCAGCGTTGCATTTACCAAAACACGCTTTTGATAGCACCCACAGGAGAAATCGATTTTGATCATAATGCTGCGCCTCGTCTCTCAAATGTGGATATTCACATATTATTACAAGCTGCACATTTGAGACAGACGTGTAATCTGGAAACAAAATAAGGATTTGCCCCCCACACACTTTTTGTGAATGATTGTTTTCCCTGCTTTCACTCCCTATATCAGTCAAGCAAATGCAATAACACTGTGTTGTGCAGAGGGTCTTAGGTAGGGCGAGACTGAGCTCATAACATTTCATTTATCAGATGCTGGGAAACACACAATGTACTGCATATTGGCTTAAGATGACCTGGTGTTGCATACGACAAAAGCGTGTTTCCGTTGTAATAAAGAAAAATGACCATTAGAGATTGGTATTAGCTGGCCACAGTGACCAATGTGTCCATGGATCATTTAGTGTGGCTCCTTTGTGAATGGTAATTTGAGACAGCCATGGCTAGTGCCCACTAGTGCTTTACAGATGAAAAAAACATTTCCAGCATATTTGTCATTGGTGTCTCATTAAAATAGTTGTTTGATGCGCTCGCTTCAAAGACTCCAGTGCTCTGTTTCTCAATGCATTGTGCATTCTGCAATGCAATGAGCGGCTCGGCAACTGACTGCCGTGCATAAATGACAGATCTAAAAAGATGCTCTGAAGCATGCATTCTCCTGTACAACTGCATTCTTCAAACCAGCTACCACATCTGACACATGAAACGGCATATAGTACACTAGTATATGTTTCTCGCTCTTTTCCAAAAACTAGTATAGAGACAGCATTTTAATGCATCATAGACACACTACCACCTTAAAGCTGCTTTACAGGAATAGTTCAACAAAAAAGAAAATTTGCTGAAAATGTACTCACCCTCAGGCCATCCAAGATGTAGATGAGTTTGCTTCTTCATAGGAATAGATTTGCAGAAGTTTACCATTATATCACTTGCTCAGCAATGGATCCTCTGCAGTGAATGGGTGTCATCAGAATGAGAGTCCAGTCAGCTGACAAAAACATCACAATAATCCACAAGGAATCCACACGACTCCAGTCCATTAATTAATGTCTTGTAAGTGAAAAGAGGCACGTTTGTAATTGACAAATCCATCATTAAGGCATTTTAACTTTAAAACTTTGCTTCTGGCCAAAATATGAGTTCATAATCCATAGTATTGCTTCCTCCAGTAAAAAAAAATCTATTTCCTCTCACATCAAAATCTGCAGACATATTTATTTAGAACTGTTTTGGTTGATTTGTGCATATTTCTCTCCTGATTCAGACAAGGTCCTTTTCACTGGAGAAAGCTGTCACTATACGTTGGAGCACGGGATCGAGGAAACGTGGAGATTTTCCAAAATGAGAGTCTTTAATTATCCAACAGGAGACACAGAACACAAGGATGACGTTCACAGACATTCAATACCAGACAAAGAACTCAAAACAGGAAACACTTTAAATACACAAGACTAGATGATGGGATGACGAGGAACACCTGGAACTAATGAAACAATTAACATAATTGCACATGAGGGAAAACTGGGTCATGGAAAGCACGTGGGGAGCAAAAACACAACACAGACAGTCCAGAATCCTGACATATCGGGGGCGGAGCTCCTCTCCACGCTCACACCGTCCACAACTTTCTCCCTCGTGGCGGGCATTGTTGCCGGCTCACACACCTTGACTGATATCATTTGCAGCTCTGGCTCCGCGGCGATCCTCAGCACTGTCACTCCATGCGGCGATGGCTCATCGGTCGCGGTGGGCTCGGGCTTGCACTCCACGCATCAGGGAGATAGTGGGCTGTGCACTAGGTCGGGAATGGAACTGGCGAGATTCTCCTGGGAACAGGCGGAGAACGGAGATCCGTTTCTCGCCAGTGTCCACTCCACAAAGGCGGCGAAATTCGCTCAAGGGCTTTCCTCGAACGACGGCGCTCTGTATGCGGAGTTTAAACTGGCGTCATAGAACGCACAGAGCGCGTCGTCCGGGTAGCTGGAGAGGTTGGCAAGCACCAGGAACAGTCTGGTGTGGCCCCCGAGTGATCTCTCCCCCTGCTCCAGCAGGAGGAGGAGGTATTCAGGACGAAGGAGGGGATCCATGGACACAACGGAAACAAAAAACACTGAGGAAAAAACGGAAACAAAAACGGAGGGAACACACGGAGGTAACTGTGTTGGTCTGGTATTCTGTCACGATACGTTGGAGCACGGGATCGAGGGAACGAGGAGACGTGGAGATTTTCCAAAACGAAAGTCTTTAATTATCCAACAGGAGACACAGAACACAAGGATAACGTTCACAGACATTCAATACCAGACAAAGAACTCAAAACAGGAAACACTTTAAATACACAAGACTAGAGGATGGGATGACGAGGAACACCTGGAACTAATGAAACAATTAACATAATTGAACATGAGGGAAAACTGGGTCATGGAAAGCACGTGGGGAGCAAAAACACAACAAATATAATAAACTCATCTACCTCTTGGATGGCCTGAGAGTGAGTAAATTTTTGGATGAAGCATTCCTTTAAAATTTAGGCATTTTTAAAGCACCACAGGCAATTTCAGAATGCACAGCAACAATGATAACATAAACTTTTATCCAATGCCAAAAAGTAATGTAGTAAAATAATTTATGTATTGTTTTGCTATATTTTCAAGACTTTTTAGCATTGGATGAAAGTATTATTTTCTCTTTATCTCCCATCATATTGCTCATCATATGTAGTTCCTATGCTTACTGGAGTATCATGTTGGCAGCTTAGCAAAATGTTATCATCAAACTCCACTGGAATCAATGCATTTAGAGCGACCAAATCATCACGTATGTGTTTCCATGAGGGTTATTTAGATGTCTATGTAGGCTTGCAGTCAGGGCTTCCTTAGCAGAGTTGCTATTTATGCCAAAGACACTGCATTTGTTTAAGGGGGTAGATTGGGCAGGTCTGTTAGAAGGGCTCATTAGAGATTCAGCCTTCAGCATTACAGATTCTTTAGACCATTTGCTTGCAGTGGGAGGATTCTTGCTCACTTGACTTTATCAGCATCAAACGCATTAAAAACTCTAGATTAGGGCAACAGTGTTGAGAAAGATACCGTGAATAATCCAGTACAACAGCAAGATTTACATAAGATGATGCAAAAAGAAGATCAATTACAGAAGGCAGAAAATCTATGATATACGACCGAGAACAAACCAAAGCATGAAGAGTAATGATGCTATAGTGTAATAATGAGGAAGCAGCTATATAAAACATAAATAAACAGCATAATAATACATGTACGCTCGCTGCAGATGAAATGAGCACATGAGTCTGTCTTATTAACTGTTGAAATACATACAATTTGCATACCATTGCACTTGAAGAGCTGGGGGAGCGACAACGATTTCACATTCTTACTAACAGATGTTTTTAAAAAGGTTTCTATGTACACATGGTTATTGCTCACTTGTCTGCTATATACCGTTTTAAAAGTGTGATTATGCAACATGTTTATGTACTAATGAGACTTCAAGGGCACTATAGGAATTTTTGAATGATGCTCACTGACCCAAGTCAAATTATGTTCTCTATGCATGTTTTATATTGCCACTTTTGTCATCCCACAGGTAAGAATTTTCACTTAAGTCTATTCACTTAAAAGGACATAAAAAGGGCTTCGTTAAAATTCCTAACACTAAATATGAGCAATAGCCCTTTTTCTAACACTTCTGAGGTTGTATTTCACAATTCTGACTCAAATTTTTATTTTTTTATTCTGCCTGACTTTTATTCTCTGAATTCTGAGTTTACATCTCGCAATTCTGTTTTTTTTTTTTGTTTTGTTTCTGCCACTGAATAAAAAATAAAAAAGGTGCTTGTGACTTTTTATCTCACAATACTGATTTCTCTTCACAGAACTGTGAGTTAACATCACAATTACTTTTTCATACTTTTTATGTTATGGCAGAAACAAGCTTCCATAATTATTATAAAATACTATTTCAGTCTTTCTACTTCAAAATTTAATTGTGTTTTTAATTAATAATGTAATCCGTTTTTAATTAATTGAGAAATTTCTAAATGAAAATTGTTTTAATATTTCAATTTGTTTTTCAGTGTGTGAGAACAGGACAACGGCATTTTATAGCTGATGAAATTATCATAATTCAATGCATTATATATTAGCAACATGCTAACATCAAACTCCACTGGAATCAAAAGACTGAGAGCATCTAAATCGTCACATATGTGTGAGGGTTAGGATGCAAAAATGCATATTGTGTATGCATAATCCCAGAGCTTGTGGAGACAGGCCAACGACATTGCATAGTTGAAGAAATTCAGAATTCAATGCTTGAAATATGCTATAGTTCTCCATAATGTGCCAGACTGCAATCCCTAAAGAGAAGCGTTTCTTCCAGAACGGATGCGTTAATGGAAAACATCATTCTCTGTTTCGCATCATGTGGGTTTAAACCTTATATGAGAATGATTAATAAATACAATTCTGCGAAGACACTTACAAAACAACAAATCTGAAGTGGAGACTTCAAAGTGTGATGTATTATAATCATGTGGAGATGCTCGCTTGGATCTCGCCTCCAGCTCAAGCAACCTCCCCAAACGGCCCTCTCCATTGTCTCTGCTTCACTGAGTCATGTGATGGGCGAGGTCCCTCCACGGTCCCACAAGTCTCTGCTGCTCTCTCAGAGATGACAGTCCAGAGAAGCACTTTTATGATGATTTATTTGAGTCAGTCATTGCTCAGTAATGGAAATTCATTTGCTGGAGTTCCTGATGCTCTGCAGGGGTAGAATGGAGGCTGCAGTGCTCATCTGTAGGCTCGGTTAGTAAAGACCACAGAGTGTTTGAAAGAACTGTTGAAACAATGCCTGGGCCAGGAGACAAACTTGAGGTCAATTGAGGTGGTAATTTGTTAATAGGAGTTTTGCAATTTTATTGATTACTAATAAAATGCTTTCCTCTTATTGTGTGTCTTTAAAAGATTATCTGTTATACATTAGAGGCCAAATTTGTTAGATCAAGCCTGTGCCTTAGTGATGCTGTTTTTCGTTCATCTTTATGAGTGAATCGTTTAATCCTCCATTTAAACGGTGTGTTCAAAAACATTGATTTATTCAGGAACGAAACAAGTGACTCTTTATAAATTCATCATTTGGGTCATTTACACAACCGATTTGTTCAAAGACACTGAATAATTCAGAAACAAAACACAACTATACTGTGTGTTGCACAGTATTGCAATGGTTTGGATCTATTTTCGTTGGCGGAGCAGACTAACAATAATAATATTGTGTTTATTGTTGTTATGTTAACTGAAACTAAAACTATTAAAAATTGTTTTCTTTATTTGACAATACTGAAATAAAGTCAATATTCCATGAAAAACTTCAAATTAGAAATGTTTCCTTGTTAACTGACTAAAAATAAGTTTAAGTACTACATTTAGTAAATTACTCAGACTAAAACTGAAAAGAATGAAGACTTAAAATAAATGTTTTAAAACTAATAAAAATGACAAAAGCACATAACAAAATGACTAAATCTAAAATGAAAACTGAAACTATAAAAGCTAGTTCAAAATATTAATATAATATTATATAAATATTACTAAAATAACACTGATTGGGTCTAAAATGTAAGTTATTTAATATTAACTTCCTATTTATTAAATTGTAAAGCAACATACATGGAAATTGACTCAGTTGGGAAAAATAAGCATTACATACCGAGCCAGCGATTGAAGATGAACAGCTGAAAAATACTGTAAAAAGGCTTAATGGCTTCAGCTGAAAAAGTAAAGTCATTTTAGAGATGAAACAAGTTACTTTGATTTCATACACAATAAGTGCAGGAAGGAGTATTTATAAAATACATTTTAATTTAATGTAAGGCGTCATATTTCCATGTAGTGTTTTAACGTTTCATGTTCTCATGCTTAAAGATTAATTAGCAAAATCTATTTTTGTATCCAGTGTCATGTTCAACTTTGTTATGTCTTAAGTGAGTATGAAATCTGCATATGTGTGTGCTTGAATAAATGCATGACACTGCTGCAACCAGCACTCTTGTGACATCCGCCAGACCTCTCCTATGTTTATGATCAAGTGCAAACAGTGTATTTTTGTGTAAAATGGCATTGGAATCCCATTGGATTTTCATCATCCATAAAAAATGCATGTATGACTTTCCATAGTCTTCAGAGATTCCCTGGATGGTTCTAATGGCTCTTTTTGACTACAGCAAGACCATATTCTCTGAGAAGCCCAGCTTCCAGACAGCCAACCCTCAGCAGTAATTCAATTCATTTCAGTTGTTCATTAGTTCAACAGAGCAGCACGTCTAAGGCTATTTTTTCCTTTCCCAGGGTGCTGTGCTGCATGTAAACACAAAGCAAAATCACAAAGAAACTAATAAATCTCCTGCCTTTAATACAACACAATGCAAACATTGACTTTATTTCACAATGTATTTGGAAGATGTACGCTCCGATGAGCCTTCCAGAGTGTCTTCATGGGGAGATAAACCTCCTCTCCAAAACCCCCTAGTGAAGTCATTCAGAACCAGTTAAATTCACCTCTCAAACCTCGCACCGCTCTGTTTGCCTGCCTACTATTTTTGCTTGCTTTCCCAGTTCCAGTGAAATATGTATTGTAAAATTATCAATCATTACACTGCAAAAATATTTTTCTTAATCAGTATTGTTGTGTTTTTTTTGCAGTAGTCTACTTATAGGAATAGTTCACCCAAAAATGAAAATTTGCAGAAAATCTACTCACCCTCAGGCCATTCAAGATGTAGTTTGTTCCTTCATGGGAATAGATTTGGAGACATTTAGCATCACATCACTTGCTCACCAATGAATCCTCTGCAGTGAATGGGTGCCGTCAGAATGATAGTCCAAACAGCTGAAAAAACATCACAATAATCCACAAGTAAGACTCCTGTCCATCAATTAACATCTTGTGAAGTGAAAAACTACGTGTTTGTAAGAAGCAAATCCATCATTAAGACATTTTAATGTTAAACCATTGCTTCTGGCCAAAATACAAGTTCGTAATAATACTTCCCTTAAAAAAGTCTATCCCTTGCTGTCCTGTTATTGGTTTGGAAGTTTTTTTTTTGGCTTGTAAATGGTGCTTGATCTGTGAATATTTTTTTTTCCCTGATTCAGATGAGATTACCTTTTCCACTGGAGAAAGCAATATTGTTGATAGAAGACTCAGACTTTTACCCAGAAGCAATGGTTTGATGTTAAAAACATCTTAATGATGGATTTGTTTCTTAAAACACACAGCTTTTGGTTCACAATATGTTAATTGATGGACTGGAGTCATGTGGATTGCTTGCAGATTATGGTGATGTTTTTATCAGCTGTTTGGACTCTCATTCTGATGGCACCCATTCACTGCAGAGGATCCATTGGTGAGCAAGTGATGCGATGCTAAATTTCTTCAAATCTGTTCAGATTAAGAAACAAACTACTTTACATTTTGTACGTTTTATGCAAATTTTCATTTTTGGTAAACTATACCTTTAAAAACAACAGCTTTTGTGTATTGACTTTTGAAGTTCAAAGGGTACTACATGACAGCAATAAGCCATGGGTGCAAAAAAAAAAAATCTAATTCATTATATATGTTCTCTAAATCATGAATTAATTTCTTAATCAATGTTGTTAAAGGCATGCTGTTAAAATATTTTTCTTGGAAAACTAATCAAACATATCAAATTATCTATTGAGAAAGGTTTTTGTTTTTTTTAGACAGATCAAGGACACATACATAAATTAGACTTATGTTGACTTAAAAAAAAATATATATATACTGTATATATATACAGTATATATATATATAGAGAGAGAGAGAGAGAGTGTAAAAAAATGTAATAAAGCTTTTTGCTGGAAATTCATATACTGTGTTAAATATCCATGAGGTTGTGCATATTTTTGAAAAATATAAATCCATGAGCAGAATTGCATGTTTAACTTTGTTTTCTGAGTTATACTATCACTCAAATGTTTGGAATTGGTAAGATTTTAAAAATGTTTTTAAAAGAAGTCTCAAATGCTCACCAAGGCTGCATTTATTTAATGAAAAATACAGTAAAATCAGTCATATTGTGAAATTTTATTACAATTTAAAACAACTGTTTTCTATTTGAATATCTTTTATAATATAATTTATTCCTGTGATGCAAAACTGAATTTTTCAGCATCATTACTCCAGTCTTGAGTGTTACATGATCCTTCAGATATCATTCTAATATGCTGATTTGCTGCTGCTTGCAGATTATGGTGATGTTTTTATCAGCTGTTTGGACTCTCATTCTGATGGCACCCATTCACTGCAGAGGATCCATTGGTGAGCAAGTGATGCGATGCTAAATTTCTTCAAATCTGTTCAGATTAAGAAACAAACTACTTTACATTTTGTACGTTTAATGCAAATTTTCATTTTTGGTAAACTATACCTTTAAAAACAACAGCTTTTGTGTATTGACTTTTGAAGTTCAAAGGGTACTACATGACAGCAATAAGCCATGGGTGCAAAAAAAAAAAATCTAATTCATTATATATGTTCTCTAAATCATGAATTAATTTCTTAATCAATGTTGTTAAAGGCATGCTGTTAAAATATTTTTCTTGGAAAACTAATCAAACATATCAAATTATCTATTGAGAAAGGTTTTTGTTTTTTTTAGACAGATCAAGGACACATACATAAATTAGACTTGAAACTAATGGATGCGACCCTGACATAAAACATACCCAAAGAGCTTATAGGAACACAGTGTAAGCATGCTGATCATAAATCTCTCGCCAACATTAACATGGAAATCAGCACTGTAATTTACTGAGGGACATCCTGAATTGTAAGCCATAAGTTACTCTTGCTTTTTTCCAGGGGGGAAAAAATCTATACAATTACATTGTTTTCAGAGATTCCCTGGATGGTTCTAATGGCTCTCATAACCTTTAATTGAGTACCTTGTGAATCTTCCTCTTATGCGAGAACTAGGAAATTAAACTTGATGAAACATGTCAGTTGTTTATTCTCATGCTTTATGCACTTTCATGGTTTTTCTTGATTGCAATCAAGTGGCATGTAGTGGATGTAATGTTTCACATCAGAATGGGCGGTATGACAAATCACAGTAGCGGTA
>NW_015539892.1:154435-163128 GCF_001515605.1 Sinocyclocheilus anshuiensis | reverse complement strand
ATGTTGACTTAAAAAAAAATATATATATACTGTATATATATACAGTATATATATATATAGAGAGAGAGAGAGAGAGTGTAAAAAAATGTAATAAAGCTTTTTGCTGGAAATTCATATACTGTGTTAAATATCCATGAGGTTGTGCATATTTTTGAAAAATATAAATCCATGAGCAGAATTGCATGTTTAACTTTGTTTTCTGAGTTATACTATCACTCAAATGTTTGGAATTGGTAAGATTTTAAAAATGTTTTTAAAAGAAGTCTCAAATGCTCACCAAGGCTGCATTTATTTAATGAAAAATACAGTAAAATCAGTCATATTGTGAAATTTTATTACAATTTAAAACAACTGTTTTCTATTTGAATATCTTTTATAATATAATTTATTCCTGTGATGCAAAACTGAATTTTTCAGCATCATTACTCCAGTCTTGAGTGTTACATGATCCTTCAGATATCATTCTAATATGCTGATTTGCTGCTCAAGAAACATTGTTATTATAACGAATGTACATAAGCATATTTTTATTCATGCAAAAGTGCCAAAAGTGACGTAACATCTTTGAATATGCAGAATATGTTGAGATTTGAGGGCTGCAGCAGAAGGTAGGATTTTCAGAGAATAATGACTTTTCGTTTGGGACTTTTGGGTATCATTTAGCTTATGTAAGGAACATCAGGATTATTGATGCATAAGTCAATGTGCAGCTACATGGGGACTGTTCATGTATTCACACTTCTCTACGCCCCATACTTGATAGATAGCATGCAGATTACTCATCTTTTTAAGGAATATCACTTCCCATCAAGCGGGCAAAAGCGCTCTGAAGTATCAGATTTCAGGGGTGCTTATGGTTTGCAGGGTGCCTATAGGATACGCTGTCAGGACCTGAGGGATTTATAGTGCTGAGGGGCCAGATCCCAGTGGAGCGCTGTAAGTGGTTCTACAGGAAATGAGGGTCACCTTCATAATCTCTCATGCGGGAAGGGAAGCCTTAAACCTTTGAAGGAATGATTTTGGCCTCTCTTAATAGGGATATACTAACTCATCCAAATGGAAAATTAAAGAAAAATGATCTGGCTGTGAAATGTTGTTGTTCGCTGAAAATCTTCCTCTCCAGCATTGCTGTTAAATCTCATTTGCACTTGTTGGTTTTCACGTGTCTTGCAATCATGATGCAAGGTGTGTTTGAGATCATACATTTTGGTCTTTACCACACACAAAGCTATTTTATGGATTACTTTAAAGGTACTTTCTTGATGTAATATTTTTTTGGTCATTACTTTTGTCATATTACGCTACTTCATCCAAAATGAAAATTCTGTCATTAATTACTCACCCTCATGTCATTCCAAACCCATAAGACCTTCATTCATCTTCGGAACACAAATTAAGATATTTTTTATGAAATCCGAGAGCCTTTCTGACAGCAACGCAACTGACACATTCAAGGCCCAGAAATGTAGTAAGAACATCGTTAAAATAGTCCATGTGGCATTAGTGGTTAAACCATAACGTTATGAATCTACGAGAATACTTTTTGTGCGCAAAGAAAACAAAAATAATGACTTTATTCAACAATTTATTCTCTTCCGTGAACGTGTGTCGAAGACTAACACAGAAGAGAAGAAATTGTTGAATAAAGTTGTTATTTTTGTTATTGAACCACTGATGTCACATGGACTATTTTGGGTGAGTAATTAACAACAGAATTTTCATTTTTGGGTGAATTAATCCTTTCACTGTATAGAGGGGTTTTTGGCATTTTACTAGCTCTGTGTCCCACATACAGTACCTTTCTTTTTTTTTAAGAAATTAATATTTTTATTCAGCAAGGACACATTAAATTGATCACAATTTAAAATTCTATTTCAAATAAATGTAGTACTTTTGAACTTTGTATTCTTCAGTGAGTCCTGGAAAAAAAATGCATCACATTTTCCACAAAAATATTAAGCGGCACAACTGTTTACATCATTGATAGTAATAAGAAATTATTCTTGAGCAGCAAATCAGCACTAACACAGAAGAGAAGAAATTGTTGAATAAAGTTGTTATTTTTGTTATTGAACCACTGATGTCACATGGACTATTTTGGGTGAGTAATTAACAACAGAATTTTCATTTTTGGGTGAATTAATCCTTTCACTGTATAGAGGGGTTTTTGGCATTTTACTAGCTCTGTGTCCCACATACAGTACCTTTCTTTTTTTTTAAGAAATTAATATTTTTATTCAGCAAGGACACATTAAATTGATCACAATTTAAAATTCTATTTCAAATAAATGTAGTACTTTTGAACTTTGTATTCTTCAGTGAGTCCTGGAAAAAAAATGCATCACATTTTCCACAAAAATATTAAGCAGCACAACTGTTTACATCATTGATAGTAATAAGAAATTCTTGAGCAGCAAATCAGCATATTAGAATGATTTCTGAAGGATCATGTGACACTGAAGACTGGAGTAATGATGCTGAAAATTCAATTTTGCATCACAGGAATAAATTACATGAAAACAGTCATTTTAAATTGTAAAAATATTTCACAATATTATTGTTTTTACTGTATTTTTCATCGAATAAATTCTGCCTTGGTGAGCATGAGAGACATCTTTTAAAAACATTTTTAAAATGTACAGACCCCAAATGTTTGAATGGTAATGTCAAAATAAATGAATAAATTATGACAGATTTTTTGGTGAACTACCCCTTTAACTAGAAATATGGCCATATCCATAAAATCAATTGAATTCTGGTTGTGTAATTAGCCAAGATTATCCAGAAATGATGCAATTTTGTAAAATTTAACTCCTCAAAGCTCTAACCAGGAAAAACATATCAATGACACAGAAATAAGACATTGTGCATCAGCGTCGAGATTTTAATGAGTATCTGTGTCTGATGTATTCACTGAGAACAATGTTTTCACTGAGAGCAATATCCACCAAAGACACAGAACAGTTTCATTGTTGATTTTAGCTTGTCACACTTCCAATCCTGCATCTTCCTCTCCGCTTGCAGTCAGTAAGGCAGAGAAAACACAGAGAACACTACTGACCCGAGGCAGATAGCTGTCAGTCATCTTGAGTGACAGCTCTCTTTGAAGTGCCATCTTTAAGGTGGCTGCTTGCCAATTTGTAGCAAGTCTTTCATATGTACCATGGACATAAAACATTTTTAATACAGCCTACAAAAAATGTGGGATGCGTGCAAAACAAAATTCTATCCTAAAATGGTGCCTTTATGCTCTGAGCCACATACTCAACAGCATTAAATAGATGCAAGAACACTTCTTGGGTAATTTGCATCGGAGGGCGGTGTCTGGGTATCTGTGTTATTTCGCTCTGGACGTTGGGATTTAATTTGGTACGGGCGAAGCCTCAGGCTTTTTTTTCCCTAAACAAGCAGATGCAAGATGGTAATAGTAGAGCCAAGGTCCATCTGGTGCTTAGTTCCCTGGCCTGTGTGACAAATAATCACCTTCATGGCTTAGCGGGATCGTCTGAACTGGGCATGACAATGTCCAACTGGTCAAGTGACCACCCTTGGTTTCGTATCTTCTTTTGCCAGACGTGTGAAAAATTGTAAAATAAAAATGCTATGAACTCAAATTACTGGTGAAACTCAAGAGCATGTCCAGTTAGTATCTTTTCTAAGCCTGTACATACTCAGTTTTTTTTTTTTTTTAAATCAGCCCAGTTAATAAAATAAATGTTTTTGAGGAAGAACTACAGTATCACTGAATTTGTTAAAGGGGTCATATGATGCGATTTCAATTTTTCCTTTCTCTTTGGAGTGTTACAAGCTCTTGGTGCATAAAGAAGATCTGTAAAGTTGCAAAGACTAAAGTTTCAAATCCAAAGAGATATTCTTTATAAAAGTTAAGAGTCAGCCACACCTACCTAAAACGGCTCGTTCTAACACGCCCCCACATACCTACGTCACTATCTGGGAAGATTTGCATAACGGCGCCCAAATGTTCACGCAAAGAAAGAAGGCATAACTTTTATTCTCGCTAGTATTGTCGCCGCCATGTCGTGAAGGCGCTGTGTGCTTTGTTGTGAAAGTGAAACTACTTTGTTTGGCCTTCCAAAAGAGGATGATATCGCTTCGTCATGCCTGGAGCTGATCCGTGCTGGTCGCTGAGGAAATACTTCAACTTCGCGCTGTTGATCTCCGGATCGGCTTTCACCGTGGACGAAGCGGAGTCCAGGCTGGGGTCGTCACATGTGGTTGCCGCAGGCATCACAGTATGGTAAGGGACGTAACATTTCCGTCACACGTTTGAGGAATTCGGCCAATCACAATGCACTGGATAGCTGGCCAATCAGAGTACACCTCGCTTTTTCAGACCGATGAGCTTTGTAAAAATCGACGCGTTTCAGAAAGGCGGGGCATAAAGGAGAAACAATAATGTACAGTATGTGGAAAATAATGTTTTTTGAACCTTAAACTGCATAAACACATTTCATTACACCAAATACACAAAATAATGTTCTTTTTAGCAGCATCATATGACCCCTTTAAAGTCTGTGAGGTTATCAAACCTTAGAAAGATAGAACATTTCAAAAGTTTGGGGTTGGTAAAATGTTTTAACGTTTTTGAAAGAAGTCTCTTATGCTCACCAATGCTGCATTAATTTGATCAAATATACAGTAATATTCTGAAATATTTTTACAATTTAAAATAACTGTTTTCTATTTAAATACATTTTAAAATGTAATTTATTCCTGTGATGGTAAAGCTGTATTTTTCAGTGTCACATGATCCTTCAGAAATCATTCTGTTTTGCTGCTCAAGAAACATTTCTTTTTATCAAAGTTCAACAGTCTCGCTGCTTAATATTTTTGTGGAAACCATGATACATATTTTCAGCATTCTTTGATGAACAGAATAGCAGTTATTTGAAATATAAATTGTATGTAACATTATAAATGCCCCTACTGTCACATCTGATCAATTTAATGCATCCTTGCGGAATAAAAGTATTAATTTCCTTTGAAAAAAACCTTTGAAACCTGGCCCTAAATGGCACATATCACAAAACTGTGTTTTTTGCTTTATATATCATTCAGATGACCTGTCCCTGACCAAATATGTGAGACTAGTATCCTACAGAAAATTATTTTCACCTACCCTTGCCAAATTAATTCCATAAAGACTTCCTTTTTTGAGCAAAACTAAGATGTTCAGAGGCCATTTTAGTTTTATTGAAAAGCTTTGAGGGACCGCTCCAATGTCTCTGTGACCAGCTTTATTCCATCCTGCCTTCTAAATGTCCAGAGTTCCTTATTAACATCTTTTGCAACTTTTCCCTTGCCAGATCGCTTAGAAAAGGCACTGGAGCAGCTCTTAGTCAAGTCTTGCCAGCTGTGGGAGTAAGATACAGTAGCTTGCTAATCCGTGAGCGTCGTCTGCTTCAGCTCAAGGACTCTGCTATTTGTCAAACAGAGGCTTGTGGGTGTTACGGATGGTCTCCTCTCTCTTTATTGAGTCACCAGGGTTTGGACTGTTCTGATTGGACAGACCCTGATGGGAGCCGGGGAAGCCACAGCGCTCTTCTCAGAACAACGGATAGATAGGATTGTTAGTGCTTTTCAAACAGTTGCTCTTTGATAGCAGAAAACCACTATGGTTTTGAGAAATTCAAATAGTGTGTTTTTGAAAAGTGATATACTTCTAAGCACATGGAAGATGGGTTTGACAAAATATATTTCGTATATTGTTTTTTAATACCACCACCACCACCACCACCACCAAAAAACAAAAAAACTAAGTTCCAAAGGAAACCAAACATCAAGTAGAAAAGCAAAGATTATGCATGATTGCCTGCTTGGTACAGAATATATAAGTGGAGTGAAGCAACAAAGATTCCTATAATCACTCCAAACCAGCTCCATTCCGGGTTTTTTCCACTACTTGCTCACTGGGGACAGATATTCCACTCCGCTCCAAACATCAATGCTCAGAATGACAGCATGCCTGACAGAGAATATATAAGTGGAGTGAAGCCCTAAAGATTTCAATAATCACTCCATTCCAGCTCCACTGCAAGTTTTTTCCTCTCCTTGCTAACTGGGGAGTGAAATCCCACTCCGAACAATCTTGGAGTCAGAGAAATCACAGAAACACAGATCTGACCCCAAGCAAGAGATCTGACCCATACTTACTAAATAAATAAATGAATATCAATCAAATATTGATTTAAGAAATGGGAGAAAATATCAGAGTGATACGACGTGCAGAGTGAAGCAAAAGACATGCAAAATCAAAGTAGTAAAGACATGTATAATATTACAACAGATTTCTATTCTATGATTTCTGAATAATCATGTGATACTGAAGACTGGATGATGAAAATTCAGCTTTGCATCACAGGAATATATTACATTTTACAATTTTTGTTTGCTTATTTTTTTTACACCATGTTAGCATCGGGCTATTTACAAGGTAAACACAAGCATCATAATCCACACAGCATCATAAACCATAAAATGTAAAATTCTTATATAAAACATTTTAACTTGACATAACACAAAAAAATCTAAAATACATTCAGGTGATACATTAGAAAATATTCCACTTAAGCATGTTTCTGAATAAAGGCGTTTTCTTGCAGTATTATAAAATTGCAGTCCTACATTTTACAGTATTTTAAAATAGATAACAGTTAACAGTTAAAATAGAAATTGTTATTTTAAATTGTAATAACAGTTCACAATATTACTGGTTTTACTGTTTGTTTTGTTTTTTTTGTTTTTTCAAAAAAATAAAAATAAAATGCAGCCTTGGTGAGCATAAGAGACATATCAAAACCATTAAAAAAATCAAACCGACCTCAAACTTTTGAGCGGTACTGTTGAAAATGGTCAACTATATAGTTAAGGGATCATTATATAAAATATTAAACTACAGAATGCTGCAATTGACCAATTTGAACAAAGTATTCCAGAGCACCACACACAATAAATAAATCTTTAAACAACCACCTGTGCTAGTTTGTTTTACCAAAGTTCTTGTTCCACATAATTCTGCTGAACAGCTTACACTGCATTTTAAGAGGAGACTTCTTCACAGTTGGACACACAAACCCAGTATGCAATCCAGAGGGACTTATTTCCTAAATAGACATCAGCTTAGCTGGGTCGAAAGTTCTTAATTACATTTAGAGTGAATGGAGAAGTTAAGGAAGCTGAAATCTCAAGGAGAACACAAGCAGAAATTTAAGCATAAACACACATAGGTCTAAAATCTACTGTGAATAATAATGCAATAGGTTTAGTATAGCATCCTATGACAAGCATATATATTAAAGGAATGGTTTCACCAAAATGGAAAATTTGCTTAAAATTGCAAGATGTACAAACTCATGGCCTGAGGGTGAGCACATTTTCAATACATTTTCAGTTTTGGGTGAACTATTCCATTAACTGCAAATGTTTGTATTAAACTGTTCCTCAGTGTAATACAAAATAATAACAAGTTTTGTTTTTAGGTGAACTATCCCTTTAAGAAAAAACGGCATTCCTGCATTTAAGCTTCAAAATATAAACTGTTATACCTACAGAATTTGTATTATCCAATATTTTCATAAAAAAAATTTCTATAGTACAAAAATATTTCATTTCATTTTATTTTAATACTGCTTCTTGTTAAAGGGATAGTTCACCAAAAATGATGGTGCATAAATGACAGAATTTAAATTTTTGGGTGAACTATCCCTTTAAGCTTTGAAATAATTTATAATGCAATTAGTCCATTAGTGTGCATCTAGTGTGCTAAGATGTGTGAAATTACGGTTCCAATTTCATTAGTTTACTGAATTTTTCAGATTTTATGCTCATATTCTAAATTGAATACTGTTTTCTCACCACTCACCTGAGACAATGAGATATGATGTCAACTGATCTGTGAGCAAAATGGGGGAGTAAATATAGAATATGGTAAAAGTGATTAACGGCAGCACCTCATCACTTTTCAACAGCAGATGGCTAAGGGTGAATTCACTGATCATACAAGCTGCTACTGCTTTATGCTGTTATTTGGTAGCTGATTACAGGTTATGTGTGAACATTAAATACCATTCACTATGATAAGCAAGTGGATTTTTTAAGATTCTCTCCAAAGAGCTTTGTACAGAGTGTTCCTGTCTTCTTCCTGCAGGACGAGGTTGTCACATCAAATTCCACATTATCGCACATAAAACCCTGAAGGTTGCTTCACTGTAAGCCAGGCTGACGCAATCTCAGAATAAAGCTCATTTGCAAAACCTAGTGAGATGCCTACCAAGAAAGCATTTAGAAGCATTACAAGCAGAATGCATTGCAGCAAGCTCAGTGAAAGAAAGATGGTGGACGGAAAATTTGATTACAAATATCAGTCATTCAGTACTGAAAAGTACAGATAAATGATCAGATCAATGTTTACTAATTGTGAGTGGAATATTTCTCCCAAAATTTCTGAGTGCTATGTATTTTATATTTTCTTTAGTGCTGTCAAATCAATTAATCGCATCCAAAATAAAAGTTTCAGTTTACATAATATATGAGTGTGTACTGTGTATATTTATTATGTATATATAAATACAAACACGTGCATGTATATATTTAAGAAAAATATCTTGTTTATATATTAAATATATTTATATATAATAAAAAATATATGAATATAAATATATACATGTAAATAT
>NW_015539892.1:146329-154393 GCF_001515605.1 Sinocyclocheilus anshuiensis | reverse complement strand
TCAAATCAATTAATCGCATCCAAAATAAAAGATTCAGTTTACATAATATATGAGTGTGTACTGTGTATATTTATTATGTATATATAAATACAAACACGTGCATGTATATATTTAAGAAAAATATCTTGTTTATATATTAAATATATTTATATATAATAAAAAATATAATAATATAAATATATAAATGTATATACATGTAAATATTTCCAAAATATATACTGTATGTATGTGTATTTATATATACATAATAAATAAACAGTACACATATATATATTATGTAAACAAAAACTTTTATTTTGGATGTGATTAATCGCGAATTAATCGTTTGACAGCACTAATTTTCTTATATCTTGTCTTGTCTCTTTAGAGTTTGACATTGATTGATTGATTGATTGATTGATTGATTGATTGGTTGGTTGGTTTTAAATAGCAGTTTTCAATTTATTAAAAAATGAACATAATAGTCTCCATCAACTCCATCCAAAATGTATCAATAAAGTCAGGAGCACTAGTTACTTTGTATAAAACTAGTGAATATGAATAAAATAAAATAAAAATAAATAATGCATGATTGAATTGAATGTTAAAATGTGTAATGACCAAAAATAGGCCTATACAACCATAAAACGTGTATCTCTGAAGTCAGGGGCATATTTACCATATTTTATATGGTAAAGCAATAATTACTGTGAAATGTGCTCTTAAAGGGATAGTTCAACCAAAAATGAAAATTACCCCATGATTTACTCACCCTCAAGCCATCCTAGGTGTATGTATATGACTTCCTTCTTTCAGACGAATACTATCAGAGTTATATAAAAAAAATGTCATGGCTCTTCCAAGCTTTATAATGGCAGTGAATGGTGGTCGAGGTTTTGAAGCCCAAAAAAGTGTATCCATCCATCATAAAAAAGTGCTCCACATAGGCTCCGGGGGATTAATAAATGCCTTCTGAAGCAAATCAATGTGCTTGGCTTTAAGTGAGATGATGTCATTGTTTTATCAAGTGATTCATTTGCCCCAATCACTGATAAAATAGCTCTCATAATAGATCTAGTCTTTTACATTATAAGACTAATATTTTTACAGCTACCTTTGGGTTAATATAAATATTTCTTACAAAGCTGGTAGTCAAGAAGGAAAATGACACAGAAAACAAAGTACTACTCGTGGATATCTAGATACAATTTCTACTTATTGTCGCAAAATATCTTTCAAACATTTTATGCCACTAACCCGACAAACTTTGGCAAACCCAGTGATTAATTCTTCCTCAAAAGCTGTCACTGAACACAACTTTATTTCCAGACAGAATGATAAAACACACCTGTGTGCCCTTACTCCTGGAGCATCAAGCCAGCCAAAACCTTATATCTTGTCAGATGGAGAAACTGCTTTCCAGTTTTGTGTGCAATATACATCTGGCGGTCAATGAAGGGAGTGTGGGCGGTGTGTGGGTGGGCCGTCTGAAGCTGAGACTTGAGTAGAGAAGGACGTTCCTTGGATGGTTGATAGCTGGAAGTGCTGAGAGATCCTGTGGGAAAGTAGAAGTCAGGCAAATATATCTCTGTCTGATAGTCTGCTGTGTTTCTGTCAAAACATGTATTATGCCCCTTTTTACAAGATGTAATTTAAGTCTCAGGTGTACCCAAAATTTGTCTTGAAGTTTCAGCTCAAAATACCCCACAGATCATATATTATACCATGCCCAAAATTACCCTTTTTGGGTGGGGGCAAAAACACGCTGTTTTCGTGTGTGTCTCTTTAAATGCAAATGAGATGCTCCCCGCTCGTGGGCGGGGCTTCCCTACACTTACGTAAGAGTAGGTGGAAATCTGGGACCGCTCGTTTGAAGAGACTGTTTATGATTTATGGGGGTTATAAAAAAAGGATATATAAATGGTAAAGGATATATAAATGGAGATGCCTTAAAATGATTCATGAGCATCTGAACATTTCAGTTTTAAACTGGAATAAGAGAAAGTAACAACATACATCACCTTTGCTTGTATGCACACTGACAGAGCTCTTATCAGAGAGAGTGTTTTGCTGGTAATTCCAGTGTACGTGTTAAGGAACATAATTCATAATTGTGCAAATATAATGAATATCAAATGAATGTTTGCGCATGTGGCACGAGAGTGACTGTGCATACATAACAGAGTGAGATGAAGGGGAGCAAGTGGGCGAGATTTTATGAGATGAGAGAAAAAAGAAGAACGGAAGCAAGAAAGAAGGATGGAGTGACATCTTGAAAGCAAACTCATTGCATCAAATCGAGCCTCTCATACTGAGTCCATCCACATCTCACAAGATCCTTACATCGGAGAGGAATTCAAAGAGCTTCATTTTGTGACAGAGAGAGAAAGATGCCGGGGGTGGAAAGCTGCAGAATGCAGGGGCGTTTTCTGTGAGAAGCAGTGCCTCCTCCAAAAAAATCAGATGAGAATATAATTAACAATATAAAAATAAATCAAAACAAATATTACCAAACATGATCAAAACTTAAGTAAATCTAAATGAGTGGCCCCGAACCACTGATTTATAACAGATCAGTGCCCCGAACCCTTTTTGTTATTAGGCTACTTAATGATCAACTCTCAGGAATAATTTGTAGTTTCACAAAATATATTTTTTTAATAAAAAAAAAAAGCAATTCACTTACAATATGGGCTCTGCAGAGAAACAAGTGATTCAGATCTGTTTAGAACATTAGAAATAAATAAATTTTAAATAAATAGCTTTAACATTGCATCTTTACTGGAAACGAGCAGCACACTGCGACGCAACAAAACTCAATTTCCATGGACTGGTCAATTTTGAGATTTTTAACAATTTCGCTTCCATAACTTGTCTTCTTTCAGATTAGTGGAAAGAAAACAACTAAATTACACATTTAAGAGTTTATTTTATTATAATTTATCTATTTGATCTGTAGATTTCATTTACAATAAGGCAGTTTTCTCAAAATGAGTTTTTTTCTCTTGCACTGAGCCAGAAATATCCTCACCAGTAGCACTTTTGAAAAAGGAATTTTAAACCTGTATCCAGTGTTTCTATTCTTGAAATATATGTACATGTGTGCATATTTAATAAGGCAATGCCTCATTTGCATGTTTAAACATAACATATCAGTTTTGTTTTGTTTTCTAGAAATACAGTTTGTCTTAATACACCTTAGTCATTTTTACATTTTTACCCTATTCAGCTGTAGTGTCTTGCCTTAACAAAAGCATATTAATCTTTCATAGCTTACAAGAGTTCAAAAGGCACAGGAATGGAATATTAGTGGCTCGCTGACAGAGTCAACTAAATGCTTTCCCATATGCTTTTAGCCTGGAATCCATGTAATCATCAAATCGAACTGGAGCATTAATTTTCACCCAAACATGCTCATTTCAGAAGGCCAGCAGCACATGCCACTAACGGCGGAGAGAAACAATGAAAAAGAGCCAGAAAACTAGAGAGAAAGTGCGAGAGAGAAGGAAAGAGAACTCAGAAGAGACAATGTAATTTGGTGGTGGTGTTTTTTGGCCGCATGCTCCATTTGCCCTTTGAAACGGAGAGAGAGCGATGAGCATTGGCAGGAATTGAATGAGTAGATTAAGACACCCTCCACACAGTCCTTCCCTCTCCCCACAGGCCTGAGAGCAGCAGAGATGGAGAAGAGATTGCAGGCAGAGATGTTCTATCACAGGAGCCTTTGTCAAAGGCAAGATTGATTGGATGATTAAGTACAGAGATAGGAGGAAGAGAATTAGCGGCCACTACCAACACTCACTGTCACTCTCTCGAGGTTACGTGCATCCGCTGCAGTATCATCATTCCAGTTATGCAGTGCCAGAACTCTCTAACTCGGTGGCTAAACTTAAATATGCTTGTGTGGAAATTTCAGGAAGTAGTTCTATAAAAGGGTATAGTAGGCTTTCAGAAATGTGCTCTTGTCGATTATTATCAATGAATAGGATGGAAATAAAGAGCTAAATTGAGTTATCGTACATTATAGGGTTGTGCCGATAGACGATAGTATTGTGTATCGATGATAGTCAGAGATATCGCCTGTGACGACAGCAAGACGATTATTATTATTATTATTATCAGGCTATTAATGCTATCTAATTAATATTAGGGCTTATTTGTTCCATCATATTTCTTTTTCTGCACACCAGAGTTTTGTCGTTCAGTGTGTGCTCACTGACTGAATTCTGCTCTCTCGCCAATTCTCTCATCATAGACAACAAAGTGCAGATGTATGTGCAATGCAAGTATAAGAGATTTATTCATCATACAATATAGATAGCTTCACTGATTATAACGGGGGTGTTTTTTTAAAGTGCATAATCTCACGCAAGACTGAAGTCATGTTCTTTCGGATAATGTAAATGTTCTTTGCTTGATTTCCGTAGCTGCTGTTTGAATAACTGAGGAAATGAAAGCATTATAATTAGTAACTTACAATGTTTCTATTAAATTGTTATCATGTTAAATACAAATTCAGTCATATTAAAAATATTTTATGAAATGACATCCTAACATCAGGCTCTCTGGCTATGAAACTAAGTAAATAATGAAATAAATGAACATGATAATATTGTTTATCGCGATCTCACAGGCTAACGATGGGACGATATGACTATGGAGCATATTGCCCAACATTAGTATATTGTAAGGGTGTCAAATTGTTTAGAATTTTGTCATACCGGTTTATGTAATTTCAAACACAATGGAATGTTTTAGAGTGAGACAAACCAGCTAATATGCACATAATTCATCAAATCCATTGCTAATACTCACTGAAGTCTGGCAGAGTGATGGTAGGTTTCAAATGACATACCTCCAGAGAATCAAGTGCCAATGCCACAGAGATGAATGGGATAGTTTTCTCCAGGTATTGTAGACCTCCTTGAGAACATCAGAAAAAAATATAAATTGATTACGGATTTAAAATATAATTATAAGAAAATAAATAGTTCTAATAAATATAATAAATAGAATAGAATAAATAGAAATAGTTCAATTAGCTAAAGGGAAAAAATGAGGAAGCGCCAGGAATTTTTCTTAATAAATTACCAGTACACAACAACAACAAAAATTTTTATAAAGTAAAATAAAAATAAAATAAAATAAATAAAATACAAACATATAAAATTTAATTAAATTAAAAATATAAAAAAAGAAAATTCAACATCTGCTCAAAGCGTAATTAAATTATTTAAAATTCACAATTTGTTTAATTGTGATATTGTGAAAAAGAAAATCACCCAGTGTTATTTTTATCAATAATATACTTTTATAATTTAATTATAAAAGTATATTATTATTTTATTATATTATTATTAATAATTTTATACTTTTATAATTTTTCATATTTTCCATTTTCATTTCAAATTTTGTTAAAGTTTTAGTGCTTTTGTTGTTTTTGTCATTTGTATTTTTTATATACCTATATATAGTGTATTTGTTTTTGATTCAGTGTTATTTTTCAGTTATTTTTCTTAAAGTTAAACTAAAATAAAATGATAAATGATGCCTTGGTGACTAGGATTTTTAAGTTTTATTTTATCAGTTAACGTTTGTTTTATTTCCAATAACATTTTTTAAATGCATTTACTTTTAAATGATAAATGATAAATGGAAATATGACATCATCATTTTCAATGTTTAAATATATGCTTTGTTATGACAGCAGAACAGCTGGTCTGACTCTGCATGATATTTACACAGAATCAATGCTGCATCAGAGTGGTAGCAGGAATGACCCGTGTGTGTCCTACAGTCTTCTGGACTCCTGAATCTTTATCAGAGACCCATTAATTGCCAGTTCTCCCTTTGTGAGTTCCTCAGCGGTGTCAGATTTCTGCTCTGTCACCTTTAAATCCCACCAATAACGGATCACACATTCAATGCACTTTGGTTTTCTCTCAACAGGGATTACTGCATCAATGCTAATCAATACGTCAATACGACATCATCAAACCTTCTGATTCTGAGGCTGCTTTCATGGCGACTTTCATGAGATCTCCTCTGAAACTCCAGAGGAGACACATGTGAGCTTACTTGGGTCTTTTTCTCAGAAGAACAATAATCAGAGAAACAGGAGACTTTGGCTAAATTCTGCATTTGCTTTGGGAAAACACAATTTAACTATTACAGAGACATAATTTTCTTTCCAACAGGTGCAGTGCTTGTTTACACAGCTACATTTGACTCTATTATTGAAAAATAATAGCATTAGACTATTAAATCAGTATTTGGCCACATTCAGTATTTTTACCCAAGTTCTATCATTTCAATTTTTTTCCACAAAACAGATAATGGCAATCTGCGAGAAGCAGGGAAGACTGTGGTCTCAGAGGCAACCGAAATACAACACAGTAGGATGTAGTGAAAGAAAAAAAAAAGCTTACATAGCCTATTTCAAATATGAGTTCAATTAAGACAACGTGCAAGACAAAGGAAGCGGGAGACTGAAATCATAGCAAAAGAAAAGCACACAATGAATTTTTCAATTTGGGGCCTATTCATTTGTGTTTGTGTAGCTAAGCACCCTGCCTCCCCTCTGAATCAAATGGCAAGCATTGAATGGGAGCCATTAGGAGCATTATTCCAATTTAATGTATTGATTTGTTTGGTAAGGCTTTGAATGGTCTGCTAAAAGAGTGAATGCGTGCAAAAAAAAGAGAGATAAATACTGACAATCTAGCATGAAACAAAATAATGAGGGTTATTCAGTTTCACAGCTTCTTTTATTTATCATTTGACCTCCTCGAAGAAATGTTAATCATTTAATTTTACATAAAATGCAACGGTTTTGCCCTACGAGCACGTACATTTCCATGGACTGTCATTTGAGATTCATATTAAGCATATGGGGCCGTTTGCAAAAGCAACTGCTTTGTCCCTGAGAGACCAAGTTATGGATGAATTTCGAGAACTGCTGAAATGTATTTGAAATTCAAAATGAGGACTCGCTTCATATGTGACGGTCTCAGAGGACTTGGGATTCAAACAGCTGCTAAAGTGTTTGGATTGCAAACACACTCTGTGAGATACAGAGGTTATTTCCAAAAACTTTGGGCCAAATAACAACTTCAAGTTTATTTTTTATTTTTTGGATATATGTTGGATATGGATATGGATATTGAGCGCCAAAGAAAGGCATTATGGGGGCGAGAACAATCTAAAACAGACAAATAATATTTATTTAGCGTTTGCCACTTTTCCTTCTTATATTCCGTTTGCCCTGTGTAAGGGAACCAGGTCAATTTAGCTCAAAGGGAATCATTTAAGATTTTATAGGGAATTTGGACAGAATCACGGTTTTACGGCTGATCACTGAGTCAGCCAGCGATTCATTTAAAGAGCCGTATAACATCAATTCTGCAATAGATATTAATAAAATAGGATAAAGTGGTAGGAAGTGAGAAAAGGGAGAAATAAGAAAGAGAAAGAGACAAAAGTGTACTAGTTGAGGTGTTTAAAGGGTTAAGACTTCCTGTCACGATCGTGACTATGGCAACGAAAACAAACTCTAGTGGGCTAGCATGTGAATCGTTGCATTGTAAGTACAGTTAAGCATGTTATATGAAATGTCGACGCATTTCAACACTGTACAAATAACAACACCGCTTTTGGTTGGTTTTGCGATGTGGCGCTTAAACTCTCAGTTCGTTCAGAGTTAAATTTAACTTAATTCAAATAGCAGCTTCGTGCTCCAGTTAAGGGAAACAGTGATAACGATCTCAGCGGATCTTTAAATCTCCGTGCCAGTTTCTCTGGACACGTAAACACAACAGCTTTTCTTCGCTGTTGGTACAAAGTTAATATTTACTTGATCAAGCTTTTAAAACACTCCCTTCACACTCGGACACCTGCAGTGTTACATGTATCTTAAAATCACTTAGTGAACAACAGACACAAACAGGCAAGCATTATTCTCTAATGTTTAACCCAGGGAGTCGAATAGCATGGCATGATTTGACAATGGAACACGCACTGGCAAACAAGTTATGAATAATAAGGCTTTGATAAATAGATTGAGGAACACGCTCAAAACTATTCTTT
>NW_015539892.1:132734-141759 GCF_001515605.1 Sinocyclocheilus anshuiensis | reverse complement strand
ATTGAATGCATGCAAAGAAAGAAAGAAAGAAAAAGCGAGACAATCTAGCATGAAATAAAATAATGAGGGTTGTTCATTTTCACAGCTTCTTTTATTTATCATTTGACCTCCTCGAAGTAATGTTAAGCATTTTATTTCACATAAAATGCAACGGTTTTGCCCTACGAGGACGTACATTTCCATGGTACCGTCATTTGAGATTCATATTAAGCATATGGGGCCGTTTGCAAAAGCAACTGCTTTGTCCCTGAGAGACCAAGTTATGGATGAATTTCGAGAACTGGTATTTGAAATTTGAAATTCAAAATGAGGACTCGCTTCATATGTGACGGTCTCAGAGGACTTGGGATTCAGCTAAAGTGTAAAGTGTTTGGATTGCAAACACACTCTGTGAGATACAGAGGTTATTTCCAAAAACTTTGGGCCAAATAACAACTTCAAGTTTATTTTTTATTTTTTGGATATATGTTGGATATGGATATGGATATTGAGCGCCAAAGAAAGGCATTATGGGGGCGAGAACAATCTAAAACAGACAAATAATATTTATTTAGCGTTTGCCACTTTTCCTTCTTATATTCCGTTTGCCCTGTGTAAGGGAACCAGGTCAATTTAGCTCAAAGGGAATCATTTAAGATTTTATAGGGAATTTGGACAGAATCACGGTTTTACGGCTGATCACTGAGTCAGCCAGCGATTCATTTAAAGAGCCGTATAACATCAATTCTGCAATAGATATTAATAAAATAGGATAAAGTGGTAGGAAGTGAGAAAAGGGAGAAATAAGAAAGAGAAAGAGACAAAAGTGTACTAGTTGAGGTGTTTAAAGGGTTAAGACTTCCGTGTCACGATCGTGACTATGGCAACCAAAACAAACTCTAGTGGGCTAGCATGTGAATCGTTGCATTGTAAGTACAGTTAAGCATGTTATATGAAATGTCGACGCATTTCAACACTGTACAAATAACAACACCGCTTTTGGTTGGTTTTGCGATGTGGCGCTTAAACTCTCACTTCGTTCGGAGTTAAATTTAACTTTATTCAAATAGCAGCTTCGTGCTGCAGTTAAGGGAAACAGTGATAACGATCTCAGCAGATCTTTAAATCTCCGTGCCAGTTTCTCTGGACACGTAAACACAACAGCTTTTCTTCGCTGTTGGTACAAAGTTAATATTTACTTGATCAAGCTTTTAAAACACTCCCTTCACACTCGGACACCTGCAGTGTTACATGTATCTTAAAATCACTTAGTGAACAACAGACACAAACAGGCAAGCATTATTCTCTAATGTTTAACCCAGGGAGTCGAATAGCATGGCATGATTTGACAATGGAACACGCACTGGCAAACAAGTTATGAATAATAAGGCTTTGATAAATAGATTGAGGAACACACTCAAACCTATTCTTT
Source organism: Sinocyclocheilus anshuiensis (assembly GCF_001515605.1). Taxonomy (NCBI): domain Eukaryota; kingdom Metazoa; phylum Chordata; class Actinopteri; order Cypriniformes; family Cyprinidae; genus Sinocyclocheilus; species Sinocyclocheilus anshuiensis. Next base: position 140,348 of record NW_015539892.1, on the reverse strand, counting down.
TATCCACCGATTTATTCCCTTTGAATTACTGCAGTTTAGCTCCATTCAGCTAACGGTGACTGAGATTCCCTGCCGGGAGTATAGCTATTGAAAGGCACTGGAACACGCAGTGAAATCAATCCAGCTATAAACAAGGCATTACAAAAATGAGGAACACGCTCAATTTCTATCTTATTGTACGATCTCAGATGTTAACTTTAAGTTCACTTACTGCAGTTTAACAATGGAGAGGCGGACTCGAGTTACAGCCTTCTCTGCATTCATTCAGTTCATTCATTCAAGCGGCCGCGCGCTACTTACGTCACACACACACACACACTCGACTCAGAAGATTCTAATCTTTCATCCGCAGCAATAGAAAAGATTAAATAACTTGGTTTATGCTCACAATTTAGATTAAACTGCCTGCATTCTCCACCAATATATGTAAGGGAAACAAGCTGTGCTTGAAGTGGGTCGGTACACACCAGTAAGCAGTTCTATATTTTAGTCTTTAGACTACCTGCACTTTTTTGTGCATACCGCCACTTCTGACCAGTTATGGAGGTAACGAATTACAACTACTCACGTTACTGTAATTAATCATTTAAGATTTTATAGGGAATTTGGACAGAATCACGGTTTTACGGCTGATCACTGAGTCGGCCAGCGATTCATTTAAAGAGCCGTATAACATAAATTCTGCAATGGATATTAATATCCAAAATTTAGTGAAAACACTATTAATTAGCACAGGCTTACTTGCCCCAAAATTGACAATCTCCTTGGAATTGTCAATAAGTGTTCTTTTGTTTAAATGCTGTGAGCTACTCAAAGCTGCTAGTTGGTAGACTTGCTTCAGGCTTGTGGCGCCAGGACCTGATTTACGAACATCCTGTGTCTTGGGCCTTTCTGTGGAATTCGGTTCCTCGTGTTTCAACCATGTTCTTGATCGAATCTTAAATTGTCTGATTCGGTCTGATACCCTACACCTGCTTCATTACAAAAGGATGAACAAGTAAAAAAAAATATCAAATTGTAAAAATAAACAGAAAATGAGAGTAAGCTGCCAACATTATTAGGCATCATTTGCACATGAACTGTAGACCACAAAATGCTAAAATAACTCACTGTGGCAAAATTCATTCTAAGGCAGCATCATAGATTTAATCCCAGAATTCACTGCCACAAGATTATCCTGTCATCCAAGATGATAGGTAAAGTATGGAAGCTTGTTTCTGCCACTGAGTAAAATAAATTAAAAGGTAATTACGACTTTTTATCTCGCAGTTGTGAGTTTACATCCCCCAATTCTGACTTTTTCTCAGAATTGTGTGATATAAACTCACAATTGTAAGAAAATGTCAATTGTGAGCTGACTTTTTTCCTCAGAATCAGACTTTATAACTCACAATTACGAGTTTATATCGCACAATTCTGAGACAATAAATCAAAATTGTGGGTCGTGAACTGTGACATCAGAATTGTGAGATAAAATGTCACAATTATCTTTACATTTTTTTTTTTTTTTTCCATGGCGGAAACAAGCTTCCATAGTAAATGCCAATTTTAACTATATTTTAAGAATTTTAACTTACCCAAGCAAAATTCACTGCCACAGATTTTATCAGCAGACATTTCTAAAAAGGTACGCAAATGATATGAGTTTGTGCACATTAAAGTTTAACACTGAGGGTTAAGGGTTTTGAAAAACCCCTGAAACTAAACATGATCAGTAGTAAGTGATGTTTGCCTTAGCAAGAATCTGTGCCACAGTATGTCCCTTTTGTGAGACTCTAGTACTAGTGGACATATAAATATTTAAAATGTGTGATATGACATTTCAGAAGTTCGTCTGTTCATATAATCCTTCAGTATACTGAAGCCCAACAGATTTGGCTCGCTGTCTGAGGGTTTGAGCTTGAGTGTGTATCTGACCGTACAACACCAACAGATCTGGTTCGCTGTCTGAGGGTTTGAGCTCGAGTATGTATCTGACCGCACAACACAACTTGGTGTCGCAGGATGACCTGGTTTATGCATCTCAAAGATTAAAGAAAATTCCTACCGTCACATCTCACATACACACATTCTATGTATATTTCTGTAGGGAGACATTGACACAGCTTACTCTCTGGATCGATCCAGCCCTGCAGGTTCCTTTTAATATTGACTCCCCCCTGGTCTCACAGAGCCAGACTTTTACATAAGTCTGTTCAATTTATCAGCTCAATCTGACCAAAAGCATCCACACACACTAACTAGGATGTCATCGAATAACAAGCTATAAAACTTTTTTAAAATCTGTTTTTGTCAGACAGATACAGACCTGTGCATCCCAAAACTAGCAATCAGACTGCAAAATATGAATAATCAATAAAAGTTCACCTCTAGTTCACATTCATATCAATCACGAGGAAAGTGGTTTTCACATTGATTAAACAGTATGCGCAAACAAACATGGGTCAACATCAAAACCTTTACTGGGAAAGTGAAATTAGTGTTAAAGGAATACTTCACTCCCAAAAATGTATCATGTCGTTCCATCCGTATTATTTTCATGCTCTAAAAAGGGGGGAAAGGACCAATGATCCAAAGGTATGAAGCAAATGATTAATTATTAAAAAATAAAAATAATAATAATAATATATTAATAGAAAAAAAAATAAAAAATATATATATATATTATTATAAAATAAGAGTATGTGGTGAGATATTAATTATTAATAATAATAAATGCAAAACAAATTACATGAAGCATAATAAACAAAATTCCATTAATAAAAAATATTATTAAAATCTATGAGTATGGGGTGAATGAATGAATGAATCAAATATTACAATCTAAGGGACAAATTAATTAATTATAACAAATAAATATAATAAAAAGATAAATTAATAAAATGTGATAAATAAAATTATATTAATAAAATATCATTAAGATCTAAGAGTATGGGGAAAATAAATAAATAAAATTAACAGACAACTTTAAAGTGTGAATATCTCTTTCACCTTAAAGGTGGGGTAAGCGATTTTTCAAAAACGCTTTAGAAAACTGATTCGGGCCGACTAGCAAAACAAACTTGTAACCAATCAGCAGTAAGGGGCGTGTCAACTCATGATGTGGAGGAGAGCGTTCAGTCTGAGCAGAGCGACAGAAAGATAGAGATGGCCCCAAAGCGACTTCGACGCAGCTCGAGTTCCTGAAGGGGAACTCAAGGAGCGTAAGGCCTGCAATCGGACACCGAGGTTGCTGTGTTTCTTCTCGATAGGTGAGTAACACCGTGTCTGTGCCGCAACAGCTAAAGTCTGTCTAGTACACTGGACGCGACAAAGCGACCGTTGAAAATCATTTGAAATGTGTGACAATACGTCATGAATAGAACGCAGCAGCAGTTTTTTGTCTGGGATTTGTCGTGTCGTGCTGCGCCGCGCCGCATCCAGTGTAGAAAGATAGATATGTATATATATATCTATTGAAAGGTATAAACTCTACTGTGCTGAGCTATGGTCAGACTTGGATGACTGCAGCGACGCTCGAGTCCTCAATAAAGAGTGACTTCTGTATGAAACATATCCCGTCTCCTGGTCTCTGCTTCGACGAGGAAAAAGTTTCCAACAGTACGTATGTGTGGGGCGGAGCTATCAAAATAGGGGCGAGACCTAAGATTCGAGTGCCTTGGACTACTGTTATTCTTACGAGTTGAATCATGCCTTGCACCCAAAGAGCACCGAGACAAGTACCCTATACCCCGTGCAGCACTTCTTTTGCATTCTTTATTTAGGGGCGAGACCCTTTTGGGGTAGGGGCGTGTTTGTTTTGGTGATTTCAAATGTCAACATTGGCTACCAGAAATCGCTTACCCCACCTTTAATATAAAGGAAAGCGAGGGGAAGAGATGATGTAGGCCTCACACCTTATATTTACCACAGTGTCCTCCCCAATAACTCCCACAACACAATTTCCCCGCAAAATGAGATTACTTGACATTAAAGCTTGTTTGAGGACGGGCCATTTTCTAGTCCGCCCTAGCTGCTCTTACCCCTCACTGGGAAATCGCATCTCATTTCAACTGTCAGATAAGCCCGGCACCTCGTGGAGGTCATCGACCTTCCCCCGCCCACTCTGCCACCTCTCCTTTGAAGTGGTTGCACTGACCTGCAAATTCCCCACCCTCTGATTGGCTAAGGGAATGCTGATGCGATTGGGGAATGAATACTGAAAAAGGTCAAGATGGCTGCTCGCCGGTCCAGGCATGTAGGCATCTGATACGGCAAAGCCTATTTTCAGCTCCATGCACCTGAGGTTCCACACAGAGATGCGTGTCCTGACCTCCTCCATGTCGTACTCTTCAAATGGAAATAGGTGACATTAACATGTGGCTGAATGCTAACATCTTGGTGCAGGGAGATTTTAATGTAAAGCTACGGCAGCACCAGTGGCAGAGGTTATCTGATGCTGTTTTCACATCACAATAACAGCAATTGAAACTGATAAAACAATTACATGACCAAGTGTAATATTCAAAATATGTATCCTTTTGATGTAAAAATTTTAATTAGGGTCTAATTTTTAAGTATTTTCTCTCATCATTTACTCACCCTCATGTTGTTCCAAACGTGTATGACTTATGTAGAACACAAAAGGAGACGTTTAGGAGAATGTGCAAGCTGCTCTATTTTTATGCAGCAGAAGTGGAGAGTAACTTGAGCAGTCAAGTTGGCTATAATGGCTATAAAGTAGCATAAAAGTAGTCAATTCAACTCATTTGCAATATTCCTAGTCTTCTAAAGCCATATGGTAGTTTCTGTAAGGAACAGAGGAACAGAATATAAGTCATAATTTGCTGAAAATCCATCTCATAGCAGAAAAAAAAATGTACAGGTGTTTAAGTAGTGCGAGGGTTAGTAGATAACATAATTTTCACATTTTTAATAAATTATATATTTAAGGCCTAGTTTTAATTGCTTGCTTCAGTTGCAGCACAGCTCTAGTCTATAATTTAGTCTTTTTAATCATAAAAAAAATCATGGGTGTTCAATATGCCAAAGTTTGCAAGGTTCAGGGCACCATACAGTCATAAAGTTTTGGACGAAACGCAAACTCCTCAAGCACAACCGAATATTCTGCTTCGCTGTTAGAATCATATGTGTGAAATAATCAATGCTAAATATATCTATATAGAGGAAACTATTCACAAAACACAGCTAATCTATTTGCTATTGTCTGCAGAACAGACTGCTGCACCATAATTGAAATAACATTTAACTTTTATTGCAGAATAAGCAACATTATGCCGGTAGTTAAAAGTCTGTCTTGCGGCATTTGAGGAATATAGCAGTATTCAGGAGATCTGAATAGTTTTATTATGCTCAAAACAGACTATGCATGAAATCTTATTAGTAAAGACAAGGTGATGATTAAAAAAATATATATATTGGACTTTACTAAAAACATTTGGTGCTGATGTCCCAGAAGCGCATCCCTGCAGTTGTGCTAAAAATACACTAAAAATGGAAACAGAAAATGTGATCTCGTCTGAGGTTCACTTCAATAAGCAATCAATAAGTCCACATAATCAGTCATTTGACACCATGAATTTCAAATACGTTTCAGCAGTTCCCAAAATACAGTCCACAACTTTCAGTATTTCATATTGCTGAAACATGAATCTTTCCACATAGACCTTAATTATTAAATTATTTTACGGAAGATAAAGAAAGTGAATATAGATAGATAGATAGATAGATAGATAGAGAGAGATTTTTTCTTCTGAATGTTGCACAACTCTGTTTAAAATAATCTTTTTTTTTTTTTTTTTTTTGATTGATGCTGTGCAATGTAAAGCAAAGTCCGGCCCTTGTGATATAGGAAGTTCTGAGTCCCAAATGTCAGTGAATACAGTGTTTTGATTAAATGACAGGACTCCCTGTCCCCTCATTATTCTTCATCCTGCACAAACACCTGATAAAACAACCTCATATCTTGTATCATCTTGCTTCTTTTTTTGCATTTGGACATCTGGGATTTTTTTAGTCATGATTAATTAGAAAAGATAACAGTAAGAAGCTTTCAGTTAGCTCTAGGGTTCAATTATATCTCGAACGCAATGTCTTTTCACGCTGCAATGGAGAACGCTCATCTGTGCCCGGTTGTATAAGCCACCCCGATTGTGTCGCTCTTCTTGTAAATGGTCTAACACATCTGAGATTGCGACAGCATGACGCCAGACTCAGTGTCTCCCCTCTCAATTTCTTTCGAGCAGCATGGGGCCTCTTTATGAAATTCCCCCTGGCAATCTTCGGCTTATCCTCTCTTCTCCACGGCAGCTCTCAGTAGCCCTGAGTCATCAGAACCACCGTTCCTTTAGCTCATTTCAGATGGACACATACTTTGAAAACTTGTCAGGGCTCAGTATAGCGGAGTTATTAGCGTAAACGGAAACTATTTAGAAGGTGAAAACTAGCAGTAAAAATATTTCTAAATTAAAAATATGGGTTTGCAAAAGCAAAACGTGCAAAATGTGAACGTAAACAGAATTACCAGCTTATCTTCAGATTATTGGTGTTTTCTGTCAAAACGCTGTCCAGGTTAGATAGGAAATATCATCAAACATAAAACAGCCAACTACAGTTCGCTCTTTTGTACTAGACATTCAGAGACAGGTAAATCTGAAAAAGGTACTAATACGTACCATTCAGGGGTAGAAAGATGTACCTTTTAGATTTTGTACCTTAGGATACCACACCAATGACAGCTTTGTACCTGTTTCTGTCAGGACCACAATCGTCAAAGATGATTGACAATTAGCATACAGTTTGGATTGGCGGTATGGTTCTGTTCTGGGCAAGAACTCCCTGCGCATCCATGCAGCCCAGGGTAAACAGAACAGAACCAACATAAATGTATCGCAGATATCGTTAAAGTTCAATAATGTTATGTACACATTTTAGAATTAATCTGATTCAAAGGAGAATCAGAAGGCTGAATCCTGACTGGTTGATGGGGATCAGCTGAGAGTCAGCTGATGCGAGCTTGACTAACGTGACCTGCCAGACCTAACGCTACGCTAGATTTTTATGAGAGTGTACAATAATAAACCAAAATGCTGCAATATGGTTGCAGCAAATAATGGTATGTCTCCATGAAACGGCACAAAGGGAACATTACAGTTGTAAAGAAGTTTGATCCAAATGGCCTTAAAACACTTGAATATATATAACTCTTGAATATGAGATTCTATGCCATGAACTTGAAACCCTGCAGCTATAGGTATTCTCTGGTGCGGGGAATTTGACGGCACACCTGAGCGCATTCAGTCCATGCTGCTGAATCATAAATGCCCCAGAGATGCCAGAGCCAGAAACAATTTATAGAACATTTCTTTCTTAGTAAGTACTGCAGCATGCTGTATTCTTAAAAATATGACAAATAACACTTTTTAAACAAACAAAACTTAAGTATAGTGCATTTTCTGAAAAAGTGTGTTTGCCATTATATCCAGATGGAACAGTTTGTGATGTTATGTAAGGTACAACATAAAAACTGAAAGAAAAAAAAAAAAAACTATTTACAGAGACACAAAATATATTTGGACATTAAATATATAATATAATATAATATAATATAATATA
>NW_015539892.1:130504-132504 GCF_001515605.1 Sinocyclocheilus anshuiensis | reverse complement strand
TGCCTCCTCACAGCTGAAGAGCTGGATCAAGCGACGCTGCTACCCTTCTCCATTTCTCTTTTCTCATTAACCTCTCCGTCATGTTTTTCATCCTGCCATTTTTCCACGCCAGTCGAATCTACCTCGAAACTTATTTTGGACACCTGTTCTCTGCTTTGATGATGTCAGTCAGATGGCGATCATTGTTAGGCATTAGTGTGCCCTGTCATTAAGAGGTGGCCAATTAATTCCCCTCCATAACAGCAAGTGATGCTAATGAACGTTGACTCCGTGCGGTGGCCCTCTCCATGGGATTTAAATGAAGACAGAAAGACGGGCATGTCCTTGTCAACGGTGTCTCTTCTGCAGAAAAAACCTTTCCTGTCTGTTCTCAACCTCATAAAATTATGAGGCATACCATCCAATGCCCTGTCAATGCACAATACAAACAAAATCCCACGAGCTGAAGAATGAAAAAGCTGTCCATGGAACATCTGGGTTACATAAAACTATCAACAGCTTCTTAAATGGAGAAAACTCACCAGAAACAGCAATAATGCATTACCGATTTTCATCTGCACAGAAAAGTAGTCCCTCCTCAAAATAAACAATATTAACAATTTAACAGGTCAATTACATTTTCTGCCCAGTTCGGTGCACTAGAGCATATTTAAAATGCACAAAATAACAGAGCAAACTACTTGCTCAAAGTTTGAAAAACAACGTCTGTCAAGCTTGTTGGAAGTCTCATTTAGTGACAGACAGCAAACAGCACTTTATATTCAACAAATTTGATTAAATTCAGATTATTTCAGCAGATTATAGCCTGTTTAGGCTCCATTCTATGCAGAATAATTATCATTTGGATGTAAATTAGATTTCCTGATGATCATGTTTGTAATAATAATTCTCATTGGGACACTCCCGATAACAGTTTATTAATTTATGACTGCTATTGAAGCAATACTCGCTTTATTTTCTGTATAAAGCTGAAGCTCTGTTAAACAGCAGAAACACTGTCAGTGTGAAAGCACAACTCAAGCCTGCTGTTGTCTTACCCTTCAGATTGCATATGCTGATGGAAGAATTTGCATTTTGGTGCCATAGAGTTGATCTGAGTGCGAGTATCTAGTTCCAGATCAGTGCTAATGAGTAGGGAGTCTTGTTTTTACACAGAACTAGCTGACATTTACATGCAACTTGTTTATGAGCTCCTCATGTTCACTGAAGGCCTCTGGGCGGTCTCATTAGTTTATTATGGTCTCATTAGTTTTGAATGTCAAAACTTGTGCATTCTGGATGTTTTGGTCAGAGACGATTTTGACGTTGTTCATTTTTTGCAAAAGGGTCTGGCTGCAGCTGGCGCTTGCACTCTCAGACGTGCACTCTCAGGCTTGCACTCTCAGACACTTGCACTTCCGCTAGCGACGTCACTTGCAGTCTTTATTATTTTTTATTTTGTTCTATTTATTGATTACTTTTTGTTTGAATCTCTCAACATTTTACAACAGTAGCCAGGTGGTGAAGACAAGAAAAAAGAAACTAAATTACGAAGTCACTTGCAATCGCCACTTGCACTCTCTGCTACCTGCGACGTCACTTGCAATCGACACAAATCCTGCGTGTTGCCAATGGAGACAAGACGCTGTCGTGGTGATGAAACGATTATTTATTTTATTTATTTATCTAATTATTTATTGATCTTTTATCCAAAGCGACTTACAAATGAGGACAACAGAAGCAATCAATTGTAGTATTAAAACAACTAAAAACAGATCCAAAACTAAAAGCTAAAACTTTATAAATACTACCTATACACATTTTAAAAATAAAGAAATTAAATAAAAATGACAAATGCATACAACAAAATTTCAAAACTTAACATTTAAAAGAAAAACAAAAAATAAAGCTAAAAACAATTCAAAATATTAAAGAACAAAAGGTATAAGAGTATAATAATGATTCTAACATAACACTAAGCCAAACACCAAAAAAAACAACTACATATGTGTGTATGTACA
>NW_015539892.1:115651-130310 GCF_001515605.1 Sinocyclocheilus anshuiensis | reverse complement strand
CAGAGAGTGCAAGTGGCGATTGCAAGTGACTTCGTAATTTAGTTTCTTTTTTCTTGTCTTCACCACCTGGCTACTGTTGTAAAATGTTGAGAGATTCAAACAAAAAGTAATCAATAAATAGAACAAAATAAAAAATAATAAAGACTGCAAGTGACGAAGCTAGCGGAAGTGCAAGTGTCTGAGAGTGCAAGCCTGAGAATGCACGTCTGAGAGTGCAAGCGCCAGCTGCAGCCAGACCCTTCTCATTTTTTGCCCTGAAGTGCTGGTCTAGAAAGCAGGTGACGTCATATTTGCTTGCCATCTTGTAAGGACAACATGTATCATTAAATAAACAATTCATTATGTCATCATTCAAATACAACACCAGATTCACACAACATTGGGTTGTTAATGGTATACACTTATAAAAAAACTGCTTAAAATTTTACCGTTCAGTGCCCCAGATTCACTGGAGTCCTGGTGACAAATGACAGAATTCAGCAGCTTATTATGATACTGTCAAAAATAGGACATCACCACTCAGACTGGTGTGAATGTGCAATCCAAATCATTCTTTATTCATAAACGTTTCACCTCTGCGACACTGAGGACAAATGAGGATTTAAATGGCTGCTTGGGGTACAGTGAGGTATGGATTATGAATAGGGACAGCGATTGATTCCTCTGCGTCGTACAGGCCAGCGAAGCATATCAAGTCTTGTCAGGCACCAGGCCCAGGAGCCGACGGTTTGGTTTGTGAAATTTGTCAAAGTCAGTGTGAGTTTCTGTTTGGAGGAACGAGTGACAGGGAGAGATGCTGTATATTAAAAAGACATGGGAGAAGAAAAAGACTTTTGAGAAGTTGAAATCCATAATGAATTGTTAGTACAATGTTTCTGAAAGATTCATGTTGAGAGGATCGTAACAAGAGGCTGCTTTAACCCAAAAATTCTGCCATTTACCAAACTTTGGTACAGACCAAACATTGACAGAGTTAAAAAGCAAGATGTTACTTTCCCTACTAAAAAAATGCTACAGTAAAAGATGTTAATATGGATTAGAAGTGAAGACAAGGGAGTAGAGAAAAGTAGAGAAAATAAAGTTTTAATGCACCCCCATGAAAATAGACCAGAGAAGGACATGAGTGAGATATTGAGGAGAGAAACAAGAGATTTCATGTCCACTGAAATAATTTATGGGATATTGTTCATTAAATCATGTGACCATGTTGCAAGACTGCAGTTTGTTGTCTTTTTCAAACTGTGAGAGCAGGATAAAAAGAAAAAGACAAGAACCTACCACACGACTTTTAGTGAGACTAAAAGAGTCACAGAAGTCGTGATATATTACTTAACAATGACATAGAAACACGTTTTTATAAATATTTTTTTTACATGTTTATGAAATTTTATTTTGGTCTTTTGAAATTAAAAGACTTTGATATACTAAAACATGCTGTAAGTTTCAGCACTGAAAACGTCCTCTTCAGTCTAAGAAGAGTGTTTATTGGAACTGTGATGTAAAAATGGCTTGTTCCAATCTTCTGCAACTTTTTGAAGTCAGAAAGTTGAGAATGACCACCCAGGGCTACGTTTCAAGTGTTGTAAGCCTAGATCAAAGAGATTGTTGGTGCCAATGGTTTCTACGATTTGATCTGGGATGCTTTTGGGAAACACAACCCAGATCTGCCCACATGCATAGAGTGTGTTTACATAAATATCTTAAAGGAACAGTACCGAAAAAATCTAATTTATGCTCTAGAATACAAGCAAACAATAGGAATAAACAAACACAAGTCACTAGCAATACATCTATCAAACAACACGTGACACTGCATTCTCAAAAAATTTTATTTTTCTGAAACTTGGATGCTAGAGGAAATTTGGTTATTGGGAAGTGTTTAAATCTCATACGAGTTACACTTGCATTAGTCTCTGTAATTTAATTTACATACAAGAAGTGTACATGTTGCTTTGTTGTAAGAAGCATGTACAATTTACACATTAGACCTACATTGTATAATTCAGTGTTTAATTGACACAGTCGAAGACATCATCTTTAACACATCCAGTAAATATTTGAATAATTCATTGCTAATAGAAAACTGGCCTGATTTGCATGTAAGCATACTTGATTTGGGGGGAAAAAGATAGAATAATGAATCTGTGCCGGCTCTTTATATTTTCCCCCCTCACAGCATCTCTCCAAATGAACCCCCCCTCGCCTTCCTCTGTCTCCTATTGGGGGGGGGGGGGGGGGGGGGAGACAGAATAATGAATCTGTGCCTGCTCTTTATATTTTCCCCCTCAAAGCATCTCTCCAAATGAAACCACCCCCCACCCTCCTTCCTCTGTCTCCTATTCTCTCTCTTTTTTGTCTATGTTTCATTACCTATCTGTTCCCCAGATGACACAGTGGCAATAGCCTGGCACAGTACTGGTAAACAGTTTTGACAAATTAAAATCAGCCACAGCTCAAGTGAACGATGGCTTTTGTGAGAAAGAAGAAGTGAATTCATTCAGAGATAGACAGATTATAGATAGATAGATAGTCACCCATCATGCACAACTGAAATGCACATTTCTATCCTTGTCATGCTATACCATTAAAAAAGTTAGAGTTACAGTTGTGTTTTGACATTTAAGGAGGTGACAGACTTCCTCTACTTGAAAACCCTCTTTTGGACAGGTGACATGACTCATCAGCCACCGCAGAAGGAAATATATCTGCTCTAGTAACAGACAACAAGTGTCTTCTTCCATCAGACCGCATTAAAAACACTAGAACACCACTAGAAATTGACGAGCTTAAAATAACTTGCCGTATTTTAGCCGAAATGCTGGGCTCATGCATGGCTATTATATAACTATTGCCAAGTTGGCTTCATCAATCAAGTTTTGCTGATTGGTTCAAATAAACCTGTCTGTATTTGCAGAAATACACATTTCATAGAATTATTGCCAAAGCAATAATCCAAAATGGGCCATGTGTTTAAAGTGTGTTTACCACAGCAAAGAGGTGTTCTTGGGCACAACATAAATGTAAAAACACAACAAATAACTATGAGTGGCTTATTACTTTTATGAGCAACAGAAACATGATAAAAGAGTGTTCAATAGTTATGCTGATGCAACCGAGCGATATCCAATGATCAACTTTATTCCGACTACGCCCCCGGGGTTAGTTACCCACGGAAATAATTAAACAGCAACACAAGTTCTATAGCTAGTGAATGAAGAACAGAGACGTGACCTCCAAGAACACTTTTATTAACAATCAGTACTGAAATCTCTGAGTAAGCAATCAACTTCACATTTATAACCATCTAAAAAGAGAGAATCACAATTTTAAGATGTCTAGACTTTGTCAAATATTCAAATCATAACCCACAATTCCTGAATGCAAGATCAACCAAGCCTGCGGGAAGAAAAGAAGTCACTGGGCCAAAGACCCACAACCCCAAGAGTGCACACGCCACACGTGCACTAACAACAAATTTAAAAAGGTGTAGTGAATAATACAAATAACTCTACACTCTCAAATCAACACCCATGCAGTGCAGGAAACCTCACGCCACATGCAGTAAAGGAAAGGCCCAGATGACCCCAGAGGAAAGTACTCCCATGCAGGCTGGCTCCTAGAATATAGAAAAATGGATTAAAAACTCCCCTTTTCTCCACACATCATACAGACCCCTAGCGGTTAGTACAAACAGGACTCAGCTAACAAAATCAATAATAACAGATAAGAAATACTTCAAAATAAAACATCAGCATATAACCATTAGCTTAAAACTTATGTGAAAAATAAATCATAAGCAAAACAGCAGGGCCTAGATATCAGAGGTCCATATGCATATAACTCCACAGAGGAAGATCTGCCAAACAGAAAAACAAAAACAAATACAAAACAACTATCAATCTTTAACAAACTAAATAAACAATATAAAACCAACACAAATAAAACGCCTGTCACAGCGCAACTAACACAGTGTCGTAACCACTCAAAACACAATCCTTTACATCGCCCAATAATTATACATAAATATTATGACTATAACAACCCTAACCATCTATCACAAACACATACCTCTGCCGTAATCCAAACGTGGACTAGAAACGCTGCATAATAGAGTGGAATAGAAGCCCTGCGTGATACGGCTCGATGCTATAGGCGAAACACAGGGTCCGCAACTTGCATAATATTACATACATCCCACGCGCTCACACTCTTGCATCAGGGGGTTATCTCTCTGCAATTAACATAGAATAAACCATGTAAAGAAACAAAAACGTCCTTGTACAAGCTCTTACAGCATCTAAACAAATGCCACGCTCATACCTCGCTATAGCGCTTCAGGGTCACAGCACCGGAAGGAGACGGAAAGGATCAAACGTCAGGAAATCACGCAACCTGCCAACCTTTGCGCTATTTATAGGGCAAAATAAATACCTATGCCCCACCCCGTACACCATCCTTATTATCCACTCGGTCACACTTAGACTGAGGCAAGTATCAATACTATTGCCTTATAATTGGGATAAAGTTTTTGAACAAACCCCTAACTCTAAATCCTCCTGCATCACCATATGGATATGAATGATAGCTCAAATCATGTGAACTGTTAGATGTGTGCTCCTACATTTCTAAGTGACCAAACTCACTTTTTTGTCAGATGATAAAAAGGATGAAAAACTTGTATTGGCACATATTTCATGGAAACTTGGATGTTTTTATTTATTTATTTATTTTACTTAGGCCAGTAAGCAAACAACCAAAACTACATAGAAACCACGTAACAAACAACCCGAACCCCCAGCAACCGCCCAAATATCACCCAGAACCCATTAGCAACCACCTAACAACCTAACAACAGAACCCCCCTAGAGAATCCCGCAATGCAACTATCTATCAACCACATAGCAACGAGCAATAATTGTGTTGTTTTTTTCAGTCAAACACCACATTTTCTTCAAAAAAAATCTAAAAGCGAGTTATAATTTTCCACAATAAACAACTTCCTCGCCAGGTAATTTAGTTCATCATTAACTATAGAATTGCAGCAACTTGGCGCATTCATGTGAAATTCAGTTCACGTGCGGTCACAGGTGGGCCTGTACGGCTTTGAACGTGGCTTATCCAGTCAGTTTTCATAATTCTATATCTAGAAAGCACACTGAAATGGTAAGCAGCCAATGCAAGGAGCTGTTCCAAATCTGGATATGACCAGAGGGTCTGTATACAATGTGTCTGCTTACAACAGAGCGGTTTTAATTAAGCGGCACAACCCTCCCGGCCAGAGCTCTACACTTTCCTCCAAATTAATTCATTAGGCTACATTTACTGAGTCTGAAGGATTTATACATTTGCTTAACCTGCGTAATAGTTCTACTTAAAGGGACAGTTCACTCAAAAACTTTACTCTTTACTCACCCTCGTGTCATTCCAAACCTGTACGACATTTCTTCTGTAGAACCCAAATGAAGATACTGACTTTCAGGACAAAAATGTTTATTTTACAAAAAATGTATGCTCCACAGAAGAAAGAAACTCATACAGGTTTGGAACAACATGAGGGTGAGTAAATGATGACAGAATTTTTAATCTATTTAAGAAATGTACCCTTGTGCCACCCATTCTGTGTCCATTCAAAAATAAATGATGGTCACACTTTAGTTTGGGGACCAATTCTTACTATTAAAGGTGCTGTATGCCTGTCCTAAAGCATAAAAATACCACAATACATTTGCAGATATTTAGGAAACATGAAAGTTCACATACTTTTTTTCTCTGAAAAACAATGCTACAGCCAGTTATTCTGCTTTAAAATGTGTGTTCCGTGTCAGAATGTCTGTTTTTGTTTTGATCTGTTACGTGATTCCACCCACTACCAATTTACCGAATAGTATTTCGACGCCCTGGGTTGCCAGTTGTCGTAAAACACATCGTACTTCAGCCATGGAAGCCAGCAAATGAACTGGGTCAGAGATCGCGGATTCTACCCAACCTATAAAGCCTTGGCATTCATCTAAAAAGTTCTATGACCAGAGGAATATTAAAATGCAGACAAATCAACTTTACAGTGTAAGGCTCGTTGCATTCCATTGTCAATTACGATCGTTCCTGTTGTGTGTCCTCAACCTGGCAACCCGTGTGAGCATCGAGTCTGAGGTGGAGCGGGCAGGAGAAACAACTCTATCCAATATTTTGAATTTGGACAGCAATAACCAACCGCTAACAGTCAATATTATATACTGCACCGTTAACTAATTGTTAATTATGACTTTTGCAGCAATAAACTCAAATTTGCAGCTTATTAATAAGGAAGTTAAGTTTAGGTATAAGGTACAAGGCATTAATCTGTGTTTTATAAGTACTAATAAACACAAAATAAAATATGTTAGTAATATGCATGCTAATAAGCAGCTAGTTAATAGTGAAAATTGGTCCCTAAACTAAAGTGTGACCAGAATTATGTACTTTCACAATCTCCTAATATCTCTCACCAAAAAAAGCTGACAACAGTGCTAGTGCCTAATAGCTTGCTCTTAAATTGGACTAAAAAAAAAGAGTTCCAGGTACATTCAGCGGCTCTGCGGGCGGTAATCACCCTCGCCTATTACAACTGCAATGTCTCTTAACTTCCAGCTCAACAAAATCACTTTCCATCCATCCTTCCATCTATCTATCTTCGTTTTCTAAGGTGACACACTGACAGGGACTTCCATCATGTGTCATTATTAGTGCATGAAGCTCCGCTGCGGAACCATCCAGAACTCAAGGAAGGGCATCAATCTGAAAATATCCCCTCCTTCAGCCACATCTCTCAGCACGTGCATGTCACGGGAACATTAGGAAGTATGTGGAAGGAATCTTGTAGCTAAGTAAGTAATTAAGAATGAAGAGCGAATGCATAATTCACATAAGTGGATTTACTGCTGTCAACGATGAGACGTTTGGCACAGGTGACACTACAGCAGGACACTTTGAGCAAGTAGCAAAAATGAGTCGGCGACTTTCCAATTAAAATGTTTTGTTTTACTCATTAAAGGGATAGTTTGCCCGAAAATGTACATTTAGGCATCATTTGCTCATCTTGATGTAGTTTCAAACTCACATGACTTTCTTTCTTCCATGGGACACAAAACTCCTCAAAACACAAAATGCTCTTTTTCATACAGCATATAATGACCATAGGCTATGAAGTTTCAAAAAAACATCATAAAAGTCATATAAAAGAAATTCATATGATTTGTTTGCTACATTCTAAGGACAAAGTTTGAGTTAGTTAATAAAAAAAATCTTGCCTTTTGCCTCTTATGTCCCATTTGTACTTCTCAATATCCAAACCAACCGCTTCTGGCACGACTGACGTCAAACCTGCTACAAAGATGCTTTAATATTAAATATTTATGCACATATTGGCACATGTTTGGAAAAAAAATAGTATGCAAAATTCTATGCAGTATGCAACAAAACATGTTTCAAACAGTAATGTGCTATATTGCTGTCACATGACCACACTACGTTGCATATTTAATTGTTTAACTCTCTTTCATTTTAATCTGTGTGAAGATTCTAGAAAAAAAACATGATGTATGATGTAATAATGACAGTAAATCCTTTTATATTTATTAAATAATAATAATAATTTAAAAAGGAAATGTATTTAAAACATAATTTAAAAAATAAATATTAATATATAAAAAAAATATTTAACTATTAAATAAATACATTTATAATAAACAACTACAAAATAAATTCACATTCTAGGCTGCTTTGGAAAAATAATTATTCCTGGACTGCTGACTTTTGAGGAAGAATCAAAAGTATTTTCATTCATTAGCTTGGAAATAAATATGAATTTTAAACTAAATAAAAAAAAAAAAGATCTAAACTTTTGACAGTCTAATCAAATAAAGAGTCACTTTCAGTTCATCCATCAGAGTGAAAGGAAGGTCAAATACTGTTTCTCACACAGTGGGCTCATGCATACTGCACATTTTGGCAAATGTAGAAGGTCACATATCACATGCATGCAGAAAATGTGCATAATCTAAGCTGGCACACATGCTGCATACTGCAAAACTAGTATGTAAAACTATTGCAGTACATCAGAAATGTTAAGTATAAATAAAATTGTATACAAGTAAGCCTTAATCTTCCTTCTTAAAACATGGAAATCCACCCATTTAAAGCACTACCTGCTTCTTTCACAAGGTCTGCCAGGGAACAATCAGCGGCATCGGGAAGGTGACCCTTCAAGTGTTGGTGTTGACATTGAGCGGCATCCCCTGGCTATTGCTTATTTAAAGTTAACGCAGGGGCGAAACGTTGATCAAAACGACGGCGAAAAGACAATAGAGAGCGGCACGGGTCATCTGCCAGATCTAAGATGGTGTGACTCACTTTGACTTCAATTAACTCCTGAGGGAGGTTTCCCACTCAATGTGTGATCTTTATCACTGGGCTGCCTCTTAGATCAGTATCATGGGCCGAACCACAGGGAAATGGAGATGGCTGTCTTGACAAAGTACAGAAATCACTTCTATTTTTGGGCCCGTCCCTCCCACCCTTAACAATGCCGCCTCACAATTGACAGTCGTGACCTTGATCTAGAAGGGAAAAGTTTGTGAAGGCTCAAGGTTTGTGCTGATACAGTAAATGGGGAATTTTAGAGAGTACAAAGTGTTAAGGAGAACACAGTGATGTTACAGGAATAGTTCCCCCAAGTAAACAAAAATCCATCATTTACTTAACGCCTTGTCATTCCAAAATTGTATATACTGTCATTTTTTCAGTGACAAAAAAGGACAGGAAACAACACCATACAAGCACACCTGGTATGGACACATGGCATTTTTTGAATCTGAATGCTGAAATAATTTATGGAAAAATATATGTAAAGATGTTTTAAAAATTAGAATGACATGATGGACAAATAATAATAACAATAAATATTAATTAATAAAATATGTACAAATACGTAAATAAAAATGAATAGTTCTAATACCTTTTAATATTGTTCATTTTAATTTTATTTGTTAAAATCAAAATAAAATAAAACATTAAAATAAAATCAATAAATTAAATACTGTACATACAAGTGTTTATTTGTCCTTTTTTTGGAACTTAAAAGTCCTTAGTCACTATGAATTGTTATGAAGATGTTGTTGGAAGGACATGAAAAATAATATTATAAAATAATAAAAATTAATAAATAAAATATTTATAAAAATATAAATATGTTTAACTATTGATTTAAATAAATAAAAATAAATATATACTGAATATTCATACATTAAAGAGCCTATTCAAATAATTCCAGCCAAAAATTGTGGAATTACAATACTATATGTAGTCACTGTTGCACAGATATTCACACTGGATTGGACTGTCGACTTGGCAAGAATCAAAAGTGTTTTCATTCTTGCTTACATAAGCACGCCACAATGCACTTGTCAAAAAGCTCTTTACAGTATTCTGCTCAACTTGAACTGTAAAAACATCCGGACAACCCGACTTCAGCGTTCTGTGATTATCCTGCAGAACATTCTGAGATGTATTTCAGCTACACAGGACACACATTTCAAACTGAAAAGGAGTCAAATTTGCAGAGTAAATATGGCAAAAAAAATTAAAAAAAACACAGATATCTCAGCTCTGTACGAGCAGCAAAAGGGAGAGACAGACAAGGAGATCAAGTAAAAACCTGCTCTCCAGGAACCCACTGTGGGGAATTTTCTCTCCACTTCGTTTCTCCTCCCTTCCTGCAATGACTTCTCTGCCATGTAATTCCAGGCTTTGATCACTGTTTGTACTGTGTGTATGATATTTAATGTAATTACAGTGAGGATTTGCAGGCCACGTCCTCCCCTGCAGGTTTGTAATATTAATGATCCGCGGTGGGTGGCATGATTGCGGGTGGGAGGGTAATGCATTTCACAGAATGCGCTGCTGTGAAAGTCTCCTCTCACCGGAGACAGCGACCTCGCTCATTGCGTCTTAGATTTTGTTAATGGCAGGGCACAATGATAAGGCCAACGCTTGAGAATATCCATACTGCATTTGCATATCCAAGAATAGGAAATGGAACTGACTGACAGAGAAGATTTGTTATGAGTCAAATAACTAACTGGTTGACTAAATGGAATGGAGGGGGAAAATTAAATAAAAGTAGTGATGCTAGTATCTTAAGTACATTTTTGGACGCTTGGCATCAGTTCAGCTGTTTTTTAAATAGTGCAACTTCTCCAGTAACAAGCTATTTTTTTTCTAAAAGAGTAGAAAACGCTATCTTTTTTTTTTATCACATTGCATGAACTGAAGTAATAATCAAAATAAGAATTAGTGTGACATGAGGGTAAATAATGACAGCAAATAATTGCATATAAAAATAATATTCTAAAATAATAAATATGAATACTTAAATATTTTTACTATTCCTTAAATTGTTTTACTTTTATCTATAAATAAATAAATCCAGCCAAAAAAATGTGAAATTATAATACTTTTTATATAGTTCAAATTTTCATATTTGGCTTGTGTTTCCTGGACTGCTGACTTGGCAAGAATCAACATTTATATATATATATATATATATATATATATATATATATATAGTTCAAATATTTGGTTTCTGTTGAAAAGAGAGTCATTCGATTGATTTTAGCGAAAGAATAAAAAAGAATGAACAAACTCACTAAAATGACCTGGTTCACTAAAATGAATCAATTCATTTTGATGAGTAGATTCATTTTAGTGAGGTGATTTAGTGATTTGCATCAATTAAGTGAATCAAATCAATTTAGTGAAGCAAATCCATAATTTAATTTACAGTCATTCACATTTACAGCATAGTGTAGCTAACAACTGCAACTCCATATTTACCAGTCAGCATCCTGAACAGGAATAATCTGTAAAGCACATGGCTTATTTCAGCTGTGTCCATATACGTGCATTTAACACATAAAAGCAGATTAAGCAAATGTTATTGCATCTCAAACAAAGAACAAAGTAAATAGCACTATTTCAGAGGTTTTCAGAAAGTGATGGGTTTGTATTTTTCTCAGGAAGGATGTCTGACATGATGTGGGCAACGTGCCAACACGGCCAGGTGCATAACCAAGCAGTCGCTCCAGCTGGACTCACCTGACAGAGATGAGGCCAGGCCCTTTGTCAAAAAGGACAAAAATAGAATAAAATATATTTGGGGGAAACTGGGGCTAGTTTTCACACTGTTTACTTCAGTGAATACGTGGTATGTTTAATGTTTTTGTTGTTGTTGTTGTTGTTGACCAATTTCTGTGTATACACATAAAATGGTTTTGAACATTTCCACCATTAATCCATTAAAATATAATTTAACACTGATCCTCAATTCATCATCCTAATAGCAGGGCATGTTGTCTCACTATAAAAGGGATGTTTTTGACAAAGGGGGGAAAAAACACTAAATAGTCTACTATAGGCATTTCATTTAAATATAAACAATAAAACGACTTTTTCAATGCATTTCAAAATAATTAAATCAATTCAAATCATTTAAACAATTTTAAAGCCAATTTCTGTATATACACATTCTGTACTTTAAAGTCTTGACTAAAAAGGTTTTGAACATTTCCACCGTGAATATTTTGTGAAAGTCACAAATAATTTAACACTTACTTCTTCTGTTGGCCCAATAATGGGGCGCGTGTGTGTGTGTGTGTGTGACCATTATTCAAGTGAAAACATATTAAAACATGACAACCTGACATTAATAATAATAATAATAATAATAAACTTCAAAACACAGTTCAACTTTTGAGTTCATACTGTATCTATCTGCATTGCATAGTTGACTGTTTAATTTATGCCAGTGTGGTTTCATTATGTTGACTCGCTGTTACCCAACAGAATATGGATATCTAATGCTTTGCATTCTTCATATACAAACCATTCAGAACAGAATGTATTTGGGAGCACATCATAAATCACTATGAATGCTTTTATGGTTTCCTAATCATGGTCGTAATTATGATAATGCCGCTATAAGCAAGTTACATTATTTCACTTTGTTGAATCACTAATGCTTGCATTCATCAGCGTGTCGTGCTTTAGATTCTTTAGAGTTTGGCAGAGACATGTGGCAATATCGAATTATTCAGTCTAAGAGTGTGTCGGAGACCCTGGAATGCCAAATCAGTCATGCTGGTGTCACTCTGGGGACATCTGCACTACTCTGTCTTTATTTTACTCCATTCAATGTGGTGGATGATGGATTTATGAGCTGTGTGCTCTCTCTCTCTCTCTCTCTCTCTCTTTCGCAGCTGAGCAGATTGCCTGAGAGACTTCAGGGTCTCTGTCAGCAGTGTTCTCCATTCCTCCTTATGCCACCTTGATCAGCATTCACTGACAATCTGTGCAATACTCGTGTAGCATCACACTGTGCTTTTCTTGAATTAAATTAGACAGGTGACCTTAGGGGTCAAACAGTTAAGCATGGAATTCCTGGCCAAAAAAAAGACTTCTTATTAGTGGTGCAAGCTAAGGCAAACATAACTGCTGCTCATATTTAAGAATTTGAACAAACTCCTAAACCTAGGTATTAAACTTTTGCACATAACTCATCCCATACTAATAGGGATTGCTTCAAATTATAAGCCTAGGGTTACTTGTTTGTGCACACATGAATGATAACTCAATATTTTTATGACTGATTTTTGGCATGAGAAATTTGACTAACATAAAGGCTTTTTTCTTCAGAAAATGTATAAATCTCTACTCTCTAACAATTATTGTGAACATGAAAGTGTATTTCATGCACTTGAAATGTATTTTGGACTTTTAAAAGTCTTGAAATCCTACTGTGGTGATGTCAGGGAAATCAGAAATCCCACAATAAACATATCAGCTCACAGTGTGAACTATTTGTAGCTATTTTGCATTCAGCTGAACATGATCAACGCTGACACAGAAACATAATCAAAGGACCAAAATGCCTCTGCGTATATTATTTCTGTCTGTATATTTGAAAAATGATGGCAATTACCACATTTCATCTTCTAGACAAACTGCGGCTTGAAACACGCACGGAGGAGTAGGCAGATATAAGCTATGATATCTCAAAGAAATAAATAAATTATTTTAGCCAGCACTGCGCATTTACCTCTATTTACACAGTTAGCTGTAATTAATCTCCATGACAGTATATGAGCAAAACGCACTAAACCTTCACTTGCCAAGAGCACAATCATTTGTTAGTCTATTAAAGAACATATGATGTTGACTGTATGCATCAATGCACAAAACAATATACAGACAGAGCATAGTTAGCTACAACTAAACTCACACACAAAATATAAAAATATAAAATTATAATTGCAGTCATTTTAAAAAAATTGTATCAAGTGGATTCAGACACACTAAAACACAAACGTGATGAAACAAATCAGAATTTAAAGTTAAACTCCAACACCACTTTGTGTTTATGTAGGCTATTTAAATACCTCCAAGTCCTTTAGCACTCTCCTGCCCAGACAAATGAGCAGTTAGCATATTTAGCAGAGTGCTAATCTCCTCATAATTCTCTATCTTTAATGGTTCAAATTTATAAAACAACAGTCAAGGGCTGTACATCGTCAGATTATTCAAATGAGCAATGCATAATGCTCCATAATCAAATCATAAAGTTATTGTCCTGGCATCAGATAGCCTACAACCACAAACTCAATATAAGTGAAACTAGCGACTAGCTTTAATATTCTATGTTGCCAAAGGCTGAATACAATCATGCAATCACTTCACAGAGCTACATTTAGACACAAACAGAAAGGAAAACATACTTCATGAAAAGCAGCAGCAGGAATTATGCATGAGAGGACTGAGATGTTTCTAGTCTTTTAGCTTCTCAAAGCTAATGTCAGGATGCCTATGCTAATCATGCTCCATTACCTGACATGCAAGTCATCTTGCTTTAAGTTTCCATACAGATTTCTGTTCATTTATGTACAACATACAATAATCAAACATGTCTATCATCATTAATTTATGCTAACATGCTAAACCTAAATCTTTTTCTAAGGAGCTGCATATCAATTTGAGCAAGGGAATGCAGTGAATCAGGATACAACTGA
Organism: Sinocyclocheilus anshuiensis; assembly: GCF_001515605.1. Classification (NCBI taxonomy): domain Eukaryota; kingdom Metazoa; phylum Chordata; class Actinopteri; order Cypriniformes; family Cyprinidae; genus Sinocyclocheilus; species Sinocyclocheilus anshuiensis. The sequence goes on along the minus strand of NW_015539892.1, from coordinate 116,214 downwards.
TCTATTACAGATGTTAACATCTTTAACCAACAGAGCAATATAATTAGCATAGTATTATTAATATTAGGCAGGAATCAATCGAACATGTTAATATAGTGTGATTAATAACAGTGTAACAGAGACGCTGGAGTTTGGTTAGAATCCATGAGCGGAAGTTTATTAAAGGTCAAGGCTTTAAACAGATGTCGATAATCAGGCAGAGGGTCAAAGTCAGAGAAGCAAGCAGATCGTTCGTCATACACAAGGGCAGAAGCAGAGACAATAGTGGAGAGGCAGGCAATGAGTCCAAACACAAACATCAGTCCTATCAGGCGTCAGAACAAAAGGGGCAGAGTGCAAATACCGTGAGTCAAGAAGTCAGGCAGAATCATACACAGGAAATCAATCAGGAACAGAGGAAGAATAACGCTTGGTAAGGCAGGTAAACTGGCAATACTTCGAATTAGCACATGGACTGGTCTGTTTATATGAGAGTCAAACAGGAAGTGAAAGCAGAGGAAGCAGAGGGAGTGGAGCACGGTCAGTACTCGGGCGAAGGCTCCCTCTGCTGGCTTGGCGTTACA
>NW_015539892.1:109627-115264 GCF_001515605.1 Sinocyclocheilus anshuiensis | reverse complement strand
CGGGAGAGTTGGCCAGCCCATACGGCATTACCTGATATTCATAGTGCCCCCTAGTGGTGAGAAAAGCTGTTTTCCTATTCATCCCCTTCTTTGATTCTGATGAGATTATATGCACTACGAAGATCGAGCTTGGTGTAGATTTTGGCTTCTCTGAGTTGTTCTAGTGCTGATGGCACTAAAGGAGTAAACACAGTCGTTGATGTCGTCTCCGTTCTCTTTCACTCTCAGATAGTCGGGACGCGTTTATTTGCATGGGTTCCTCAGGGGAAGACATTTCCACAGGATTGGGTGTGAGATCGTTGGTTCGCCCACCTTTTCCACTTCTCCTTTTAGGAGCATGTCTAATGAGGTTATCAATCCTGATGGCGAGTGTGACAAAATCGGAGAAAGAGGACTCCTCACCCTTGCAGCAGAGGAAGCAGAGGGAGTGGAGCACGGTCAGTACTCGGGCGAGGGCTCCCTCTGCTGGCTTGGCGTTACAAACAGAAATTCAGGAAAAAGTCATTTTCCTACAGTCGGAGCAATTTAAGCTTGCAGTTTCAATTAAATGTTAACCAAGGCTTATTGGAAAAATGTGCTAAATAATATCACACTGCTTCTTGCATTTTTCTTGACTCTTTCAAAGTGAAATGTCCAGTGTGATGCTAAAAGTGATTTCAATTTTCCCCGAAACAGATGAATGTAAATGTGGCAACAGTTTTTTATATCTATTTAAATGATTTTAGGAAATGGCTGCAATATAACAACGAGTGAAAAATTTAAGGGGGTCTGAATACTTTCCGTACCCACTGTATATCTATATATATCGCAGCAGTTCAGGAATGAAATGTCTGGTGAGTGGCGCTAAAAGATTAATGCTCTATCGCGTTTAAAAATAAAGTACCACCTACACTAAACCTGACCCTAAACCTAACCAATAGTGTTAACAAAAGCAAACATATTTGCTGAAGCAACCATGCCTTTTTGGCTTGCTTCTATGAGTCTTTGTGCTCTTTTATCGTGACTCATGTTTCATGGGACTCATACCCGACTGGTTTGCATTGCAAGTAAAAATGTATTAGTTTACAAATCATCCCTGCTGAAAAATCCATAATTGCTGGTCACCAGCATAAGGTTTGTTTTGAATGCTGGGACCAGTATGGGATGATGGTTGCGTTTTCCCAGCTTTGTAAGTACATGTGCAGGTGGACCTGCATAAGGCATGCTGGGACCAGCTTGTGCTGCTGGTGTTATCTTTTGGGTGCTGGTAGGATCCCAGCAAAACCACAACAGAACTCACATATGCGTTACATATCACATTTCTTAGTTTGTGTTCATAGAAACAATGACTAATTATTACTAATAAAGACTAATTATCCAATTAATTGTAATAAATTATTTAATAAAGAAAAACACATGATGCTTATTTGCACAGCAAAATCCTCAGTGTTAAATGAACACTGCTCAGTTTTCATATGGTCCCAATCTATAGAGAGTAAAAGACTGAAGCAGTGTTGCAGTTAGTGGAATAAAGTAGATTCACTACATTTGATGACTGAAATCAATGATATCTCAACAGAGGATGCTTAAACCACACCTAAAACATCAGCACAATGTTTACTTATTTTGGCTTTATTTATTTGGTATCATCCCATACATATCTACAAGTCTAATAAATCATCACAATAGTTATTAGTATTGGTGATTAACGCACTTTAGGTTCACTTGGCTTTTGACTTTGGTTGAATTAATTTTCTTTCAGCAATTGATGAAAGTGCATATAATCACTATTGTCTACAATATTTCATGCTCCTGACAGCTGGATTTTGACTTACAAGTTCTCTAATTAGCATTAAAGTCTTTAAAAACAGCAGCTGTCAATTGTGAAATGTCATTATCAAGAACTTCTCATAACCCTTTTTCTCATTATGTTATTTGGCATTTTTCTTTGTTTTCATATCTCTAACTGTTTTTGTTTTGCAATGTACACAAGCTCTTTTTAAATTATTTTAAATGATTGTGTACAGATTCTTTGAAATTGAAGAAAATAGCCTTTGAAACATTTCACCAGTTAGATTTTTTCCTTGTTATTAAAAAAATCAGGTAACATTGATTAATAATATAATATGTCTAAAACAAATAAAATTCTCAGTTCTGCTGTCAACAGAGGGAGCAAAATAAATTAATTACAATAAATCACGTTTAAAATGCAATGTATATAATCTTATATGGATTTTACATCATTAATGTGTTAATTATTGAAATATGCAAATAAAAACAATGCTTGTTCCCAAACACACTGCTTGCATACAGACAGCTGGCCTACTCACACTCATGCCTACAAGACCCTGCTTGTGAACCAGCTTCACCATAATTTTGCTTGAGAACAGCATGACTATGCTGGTCTACCAGCTAAACCAGCACCATATCAGCACTGTGCCAGTACGAGCCGAGGTTGCTAAATGTAGGCCTGTAGGCCTGTAGGCCTGTAATGTCTTGCCTCAGCAAATATTGATATATGCAATTAATTTTGATTAATTTGATTAATCAGTCGGAATATCAAGTAATTAGTTTTTTAAATTTTGTATCGATTGATGGCCCCTAATATTAACATTTAGCATACTGTAGATAAATGGTACAATAACGTGGCCTCAACCTTTTCCAATGCAATTATTATTTTCCAGTCCTCACTTTTATTATTATATGTTACTTTATTGGACAAGCCTATAGTAGCACAAATTAATCTTATTTTGTGCATGGCCACCACACAGTGCTTTATGCCAAGCTGAAACAAATTCGTTGGGAAAGAGAAACCTTTGAATGGAAAGCCCTGGAGGCTCTTTTTTTATCTCATTCAAATGTAGGGACCCTGGAAGTCCTAAAGCTTCGAACACAACAACAGCGTTATCACAACATCTGTGGAGAGGGGCAGAGAGGGGAGACAGGAGCCATACTATTATGAGAAAGGGCATAGTAACCTCTTTAGGGCATGTTTTGCATTTGCCACTGCAGTTTTCACTGTAAAACGCGACCCCTGATTTCACCAAATTTTAATGATACATTCGCATATAGCAGGGATCTTGTCTTTCTCATAGGGTTCCTTTCCATCTCATGTAGATCATACGGTTTATCATACTCAGAGCTCCATACGTTTGACAGCTGGGTTGCCGGATTGAGCATTTGAAAGGGTTATTGTTCTTAAATGAATGTCACACTGGGCTTTCATTATATATGGATAGAAAACTAACTGTTACTGTTAGATCTTCATGCTGTTCATTAGATACTAGCTAGAGATGTAAAAAGATGCATCATATTGAGATATGACAATGACTTACTATACCAATTACAGAATCTAATAAGAGATGTTCCTAAAACTCTCAAGAGGCCTAAAACAACTGAAGTGGTTTATTGCTTTTATGAAACGGCGACAAAGACACCAATGCTTAATAAAGAGTTTATTATTAACAATTCTAAGAATGATTATAAGCAGTTTATTATCACTGACAAACAACTTAGTAAATTGAATCATTGAAGGGATAGTTTCTAGATGACTTTCTTTCTTCTATGAAACACTGAGATAATTTAAACTGCAAGAAATGAAAGTCCCAAAACAGCATTGAAAAAGTACTGAAAGAAAGAAAGTCTAGAGCAAAACTCATTTTAAAAATGCTTATCTCTCCACAAAGACAATGATATCACTCTCAAAAATAAAGGTTCTCCATTGGCATCTGAAGAACATTTAGCATTCTTGAAACCTTTTTCATTGGACAAATGATTCTTTATAGTGGAAACGGGTTCTTTAGATTATTGAAGTGTTGTTTACATAAAGGAGAACTGGTCTTCTCAAGAACTGCTCACTGAAAGGTTCTTTGAGGAGCCCAAAAGAGCCCTTCTATGGCACCGCTTTTGGAACCTTTATTTTTTAACAGTGTAGAAAAACCTACACTCTCAAACTGCATACTACTTATACTATTTTAACTATATCTTTCTATGGCAGGAACAGTTTAAGTAGTATGCTGGTATGCAAACGTCATCAGCAAGTAATCATTAGTGCAGTTTAAGACAATAACCTAGACAAACAGAGGTGAATTAGTCTTCCTTTGACATCGTTCATCATGAACAAATGTTACTGTATTTCCCCTTTCCTTTTTACCTGCATTACATTAATTGCATTTTGAATCTGCTGTGGTTTGGCATGAGCTATTTGCTCTTCATTGAACTCTGTTGTGATGTATTTTAATGTGCTTCTGTTCAGGGGACTACACATGTAAATTAGCTATCTGCATAACTCCTGTGCAACTGCCGAATTGGTCACAGTCCCTATTAAACAAATTGAAAAACAAAAATAAAACTACAAAGCAGCAAGGGTTTCTGACACGGTTTATGTGTGCTTGTGGTTGAGTATGCAGGGTCTTAAGCTCACATTTCAGAAAATATTCTGAAACCGTATTATAGATGCATAGTAAGTCTTTATGTGGGTCATTCTAAGGAAACTCAGGGTTTTTCCTTTAAATAATTTAATTTGAATGGGTTACTGCTGAACTTGAAAGAAATAATATTTTCCCATCTCAGGGCAAAACACCAGATCACAGCCACCATAGACATGATAGATTTGTTTCTTATAAACATGCAGCTTTTCACTTAACAAGACATGAATTGCTGGACATGGAGTCATGTGGATTACGCGTGGATTAACCCGCAACCTTTGGGTTACGAGTCCGACTCTCTAACCATTAGGCCACGACTTCCCCAGTGTGGATTATTGTGAGGTTTTTATCAGCTGTTTGAATTCTCACGGCACCCATTCACTGCAGAGGATCCATTGGTGAGCAAGTGATGTAATGCTAAATTTCTCCAAATCTGTTCTGATGAAGAAACAAACTCATCAACATCTTGTATGGCCCAAGGTTAAGTGTGCAAACTATTCCTTGAAGAGGCCACCACAGAGAGACATGCCTACCCACTATTCAAATTAGTGTTACATATTTATATATGTATGAATCATGAACTTCTCAATGGACAGTTCTTAAACTGTTACTTACCATCTTAAATATGTGGCATTGCAGTAACAACAGTAATATATTGCTACATATCCAAGCCTAAATCTTGATATTAGCTCAACCTCCGCACAGTACAGGTAAGGTTGGAATTCATGTACACTTATAATTGCATCATTGCAATTATATATATATAAATAAACTTTAGTAGCATTACTAGGATTTGGTGTGGCATTTAATAAATTACACAAAAGTATTGACATTTTTTTTTTAATAAAATAATTTGTGCTAACACTGTTTCAGATTTACATGTTGTTGTTTTCAGTGCAAAAATGGCTAATAACTAGTAAATATCATTGTACCACATTACAGTATTTATTCTTCATTCTTATGCATTCGTTTCTGTAAAAAAAAATTCTGTATTACATTACTGATTCATAATAGAGTTAAAGTATAGGTCAATTACAAGTGAAAATAAAACGACACCTGTCATTTATAGACCCTCTCTACTTCTCTCTCCTTCTCTGTCTCTCTCTCTCTCTCTCTCTCTCTCTCTCTCTCACACAGTCTCTCTCTCTCTCCTGTGCTCTTCTCTTCTCTGTCTCTCTCTCTCTCTCCTGTGCTCTTCTCTTCTCTCTCTCTCTCTCTCTCTCCTCTGTGC
>NW_015539892.1:108460-109598 GCF_001515605.1 Sinocyclocheilus anshuiensis | reverse complement strand
ACACACACACACACACACACACACACAAACACACTGACAGTCACTTTCTCCTCAGATGAATTATAGATAGATCCAGGGACACTGCAATAATGCTTTTGTCACATCTATATAACATCTACCACTCTAACGATTTATATGTTGTTATATACAGCCCCAGCTCAAAGGTTCCCTCTTGAAATTTATGAGGAGTGTTATGACTGCGCAGTGCTGAGGGACGTCTCAATCGCAGTGACACTGACTGGAGAGCCAGAGAGCCAAGGGCCCGAGGCATGCGGATTTGCATGAGATCTTTCCCCGTGTCACAGAAAGATCAGTCTGGCTGCAAACTGTGCCAAGAACCATGTGTGTTTGTCTACGTTTTGGGTGCTTAAACTACACTTAAAAATGTATGAATTTCCTTCACTGAGAATAACCTAACCAAGCAGTATCTGCAAATGCTGCTAGAATTTTTCTTAAAACTAACTTCACTTTTCTAAACCATTTTGATACATCAAGTGCATACACTAGCATCAAAAGTTTAGGATACGATTTTGAATGTTTTTGAAAGAAGCCATTTTTTGCTCACCAAGGCTGCAATTAACATATTATTACAATTTAAACTGTTTTCTATTTGAATATATTTTAAAATGTAATTTATTCCTGTAATGCCAAAGCTGAATTTTCCGCAGGCATAACGTCTCAGGTTACTTATGTAACCATGGTTCCCTGAGTAGGGAACGAGACACTGCGTCCTCTAGGGGTCGCTATGGTGAACGCCTTGTCGTGACCCATGTCTGAAGCATACATTGAAAAAACACCAACAACACATTGGCCAGCGACAGCCCATGACATCACTACCGGTGCGATTATAGTATAAATAGGCTTCGGGAGAACATGTCATTCACTTCTTCGTCTGAAGCTTGCGTTCGAAGCATGGCAGGAAGCCTAGAGGACACAGTGTCTCATTCCCTACTCAGGGAACCATGGTTACATACGTAACCTGATATGTTTTATTTAATTTTAACCCAAAGGCATTTCACGAGTTCATACTAACATATAATGTGATTAAGCAATTAGTAGCATATTTGGCGTGCTGTCCAGATGGAGGGCTCCGAGCTCAGGTTAAAGCCCGAACTCAGAGAACTCCCCACCCCATCCC
>NW_015539892.1:95609-106656 GCF_001515605.1 Sinocyclocheilus anshuiensis | reverse complement strand
GAACTGCGTCCTCTAGGGGTCGCTATGGGGAACGATATACCCACTGCTGAGGGCTGAGGGGAGTGCGGGCCAGAACCATGGCGAGCACTAAGTACCAACTTTACCATTTTCATTGCCCCTGGGCCCTGGGACGTCAGATGGCTGTCCATGACTTTATCCCCTACGGCCAAAGGCCTAGGCTACGCCCGGGGTAGAGCTCAAGGCTTGGAATCATAATGGATTCCTTTAAGGGGATACGACCAAGAACCTAGTATCACACTAAGTCTTGGCCTGTCACACAGGGGCTACCGCTTGCTCTTGCATAAGCTCTGAAAGGAACTGTCTCAACAGACCTCTAGTGGCCACACCCTTTTAAAGTAGGTATCCTAGGATACCTAAGTGGAGTGGTGCCCAAGGTGAACGGGGCTTAAACCAGCTCAAGAAAGGGTCCGAAGCAACCGCACGAAGCCCTCCCCGTACAGGATTTTAGAGAAGAACGCAAAGAGCTAGCGTGCGAACTTACCACAATGACTCAGTGCATCAGACAGGCGGAGGAAGGACCAAGTTTGCCTGATGCTGCTGGTTCCAGGTGCTCTGGGAAAACAGAGAACTCATCTCTCACGTGAGAGGAGAACTCCGAACTCAGAAAGAATAGCGCACTCATAGGCAACCCTTTGGTAAAGGGGAGCACAGCTAATACTACCACGAGAACAGCCCACGGAGTGAACCCGGCGCTCGATAGGAAGCCGGGCTTAGACCTGGACCATCGTGAAATGAAGGACTGAAGGCCGCTAGCGCGTCTTTGCCTCCCTGAACTTCTTGACCACCGTCTCAATGGAGGTAACCAAAAATATTCGAAAGGCAAAACCGGCGCATCGAGAAGAAAGCCCCTCTCTTCCATCCCGATATCTGCCAAGTTCACCCACAGATGTCTCTCAACACCTACTACAGCTGCCATGCTTAGTAGCGCAGAGAGTGAGATCTGTGGTGCGGCGAAACTCAGCTACCTCATCAGGCCTTTATCCAGGTCTTCCAGCAGGTTAGCCTAATATGCCTGGAGCACCGCATTGTGCGCAACGAAGCAACAGCCTGACCTGCTGCTGCGTATGCCCTGCCATTTAAGCGTGATGTATCCTGGAGGGGCTTAGATGGCAAGGAGGGAGTTTTAAGGGAGGACATCTCACCCATAGAAAGATAGCTAGCCATCTTTTTTTTTTTACAGGGGCATCCTCTCATAGTCGTTTCCGCGCATCGCCTCAATGTTGGCATACCTCGTATGCTAGAATCGATGAATGCGTAAGAAAGATAATGCTCAAAACTCACCATACGCAGAGCAGGTGGATTGGGAAGGCTCAGCCTCAGCTTCTTCGCCGTCCTCAGACATCTCCTGCTCTTACCGGGCCGAACCCAGCAGAGCACCGGCCCCCGGCTCAAACGATGTTAAAGAAATAACATCATCCTCCAGCAGCTTACTCTCGTCCACAGCCGACAAGTGCAAGAGGGAAAACCCCTTTTTAAACTCATCAGCCGGGTCCACCTGCGATCCCCACGAGTCCATCCTCCTCAGTGCCTCAGCAGCGGTGGGTCCTGAGCCGCGGGAAGCCCCTTTCCTCGAAAAGAGAGACAAACGAGAGCGGAGCTTTTAATTAAAATACGCTCGCAATGAACGCGGATTGCCCCCTCAAGGACATCGCGTGCGTGCTCTTTGCCCAAACAAACAACGCAGAGATCGTGTGTGTCATCAGGTGTCAAATAACGACGACGCGGATGCACACACCCTCTAAACGCTTTGCTAGTGCTCGCCATAACGATAGGAATATAGATCACTCTTACCACGGAAATGCACGCTTCAAACAAAATGGTCAGTGAAGACGAAGAAGAGAATGGCATGTTCTCCCGGCGCCTATTTATACTATAATCGCACCGGTAATGATGTCATGGGCTGTCGCCGGCCAACGTGTTGTTGGTGTTATTTCAATGTATGCTTCAGACACGGGTCACGACGAGGCGTTCCCCATAGCGACCCCTAGAGGACGCAGTTCGAAGTTCCCTTGAAAGGGAACTCCAGTCTTCAGTGTCACATGATCCTTTGGAAACAACTGTCAACATTGATGTTTCTTGAGCACTACATCAGCATATTAGAATAATTTCTAAAGGATCATGTGACACTGAAGACAACATAGCAAACAGTTAGTAAAGATTATAATAATATTTAAAAACATTACTGTTTTATTGTATTTGAATGCAGACTTGGTGAGCATAAGAGACTTCTTTCAAAAACATAAAAAAGACGTAATTGTTCCAAACTTTACACAGCTACTGTGTATGCATATACAGAATAATATATGTGTAAACATATTTAATATATATACACAATATTTTTTTGGTATTAACCAATGTGAAGTGTAATTCTTTTTGCTGGACTGTTATTTCTTTGGGGAAATGCAAATTTAGTGTATAATTTACAACCTAACAAAGTTCTTGCTCGAAAAAATGTGTGTGTGCTATCTTTCTTAAAAATAAATGCCATTTAGTTTAATATTTTGGTAACTAATTTCATGACCTTAATACATTTGTAAGCTTGGCTTCTTAATGCATTTTGGAGGGCACTGTATACCAGCTCCAGGGTCTCCCTAATATTCTTTTTTTAACCCTAAAAATTATTAAGTCCAGTTAGCATTGGAAAATTAAAAACCAAAAGCAATTACCAAAATCACACATTTTTGCCCCACTTTTGAATTTCAAGGAGGTTGGCATTCTATCAGCGAAATGCATAATTCATAAAGTGCACCTGCTTTTTTGTTGCTCTCTATCCCTCTGTCTCCTCCTCTGTGCATATTTGTTTCTATCGTTTCCATAAAAATGTATTACAATCACTCTCCATCCATAGTGACAGCATGTTTTATTTTGAAGTTTTCCTGTGTTTGGGGTCAGGTGGAATCCCTCTCTGCTTGGCTGCATCCACACACACACAGACACACACACACACAGAGAGAGAGGTGTTCACTGTAATAATAAATGCTACTGTTGTATATAAAGTCAAGTATTCTACTTACAAAGAGAATATAGAGTGAGACACTGGTGCATGGGTCATAGCATTCTGATGAAATTATGGTTTAGTTTGTCTGTCTCTCTTAGTTTCTTTCGTTCTGATACTTTACAATGAAACATGCTTCCCTGTCATTTAGGTGACTATCGTATTTTGTTGGTCCAAAAGTCAATATAACACCAAAATTGACCAAACATGTATTCCTGACCCAAATATAATGTAATACTATACAATAATATGAGCAAATTAAACTGAGTAATCACAGAGTGCCGATATACAGCCACATCTCATGGATACGAGTGTGATTTTACATTTATACAACAGCACGAGTGTGTAAATAGGCCTACTTAAGAAAATCAACAACGAAGTATCTTTAAAAACCCTTTTGTTCAGAACGATTTCCTTCCGCCACAGATTCAAATCTCAGTTTGAGTTTAACAGGTGAGCTCAAGCCTCCGTTATTAATTCGAAAGCGTCACTTTAGAACCATAGACTGTTTAGAACTAGTAACGAAGGAACGCTGAGTTGCTTCATTAAAAGCTTATTGTATTACTGTATTAAAAGTTCACTGTATTATGTAGAGAGATGGACTGAGCGAGTGTGATTAACTTACCTGCATCTGATACAGCATTCATTCTTCAGCTCAATCTCATATTCACAATAAAATATTAGTTTAAATGTCCGCTGAGGAAAGCGATATCTTTGTCGTGCTATCCTTTCATCTGTTAAAGGTGATTTCCAATGACAGCGCTGCTCACTGCATTTGTTGGCTGCGTCTTAAAAGCTGTTGTTGAAAGTAAAAATAACTTCTCTGTTTCAGTCTCTTTCAATATAAAAGTCTTTACTGACTCACTCATAAAAGTTTCTTGTCGCCATCTAATGTCGGAACAATGTAAGTAAAACCACCATCACGAACACACACAGTTCCCAATACTAAATACTACTATTACTTGTACAATTATTTATTGAATAAAAATATTTAATAAACAACAACAACAGCCATCATAAAAGTTGCACGGCAATTCAGTCAAAAGGCAGTGCTCTGATATACAGCATTGAATACAGCATTGAAGTTACATAAACATCACATAAGTTACGTGATGAGATTTTGTTGTCAGCCAAAACTATATGCTCTGGAACAAATAATCGATTAGTAATGAGACCAAAGACTGCCCTTTAGATTTAACCAGAACGAATTATATCTCATGTTTAACCTCTATTGAGACATCAGAGTGGCAAATTCCTGAAGATCTGGCAGAGGTGAGGCTGCTCTCGGCGGGGTCATGAGTGCTGAACTGTCTTTACTGTCAATTTTGATCAATTTAATGCATCCTTGCTGAAAAAAAGTATTAATTTCTTCAAACATTTCTTTGAACAGTAGTGTAATATAATATTATACTGTTAAATAGTTACCCTTCAACTGCCTGACATAGAAATATGTCCCATTTACCATAGTAAAATGGGTTGCGAACACTGTTTCATGGTGAATTTAAATATCTCGCCTTAGGCTGCTCTCGGCGGGGTCATGAGTGCTGAACAGCCGCTGACGCCCTGGAACTCGCATCTCCGAAAACGTTGAACCAGATTTTCAAATAAACGTTAGCTTTATTAACAAACCACATAAATGAAGACTAAACAAATACATTCAACTACATTCCATGACACAAAAACAGTATTATTTTAAAAAATATAGTGGATTTGAGCGTCCACCATGACACTCGCTGGAGTAGTTCGGTTATCACTCTAATATCGCACTCTTAATAATAATATAATATAATATAATATAATTTTAATAATAATATAATATAATATAATATAATATAATATAATATAATATAATATAATATATGCTAAATGTGACAGTTAAATTCATTACAGTATCATTTACATTTTACATGCTGATTTAACATGCTGATTTGGTGCTCAAGAAACATTTATTATTATAATATATATATATTATATATTTCCCTCTCGTCTCGCCCCTGTGATTCTGTCTGCCGATCGGTGACCTACGCTAGCCCTGGGACTATTCTTGTGTTTTGCCCGCCTTATACCTGTTTGCCATTGTTTGACCCTGCCTGTTTACCACGTCTCTTTAATAAAGCTTGCAGATGGATCCACACGTCTCACGTCTCGTCAGCCCCGTTACAAGTGTAGCCTGCTGTAGAACCCGCCACAACTTTCTAAATGTCAGACTCCAGAAAAATGAAAAGAAACTATCAAAAGGAAGGCAAAATGCAGAGAAGAAATAGATAGAAAGGCTAAATTGCCCGAAATAACATCACTGTTTCCATCAGCACTGAATGAGTCAGACAAATGGAAAACAAATACCTGACAAAATATATATAATTCAATTCATATTCAATTAGGTAATTGAATTGGACCAATAAAATGTGTATACAAAATGTATAGTAGTACTAGTATTTATCATCTGCTTCATTTACATCTTAACATTTCCTCTTTGTACATATCATATTGAATGTAATGTAGAATTTAATACCATTTATTTCCCGTTATGTGTGGATACATACACATGCAGCCAGCAGAAGATGGTTCCACTTAATCCCAAACACAGAAAAACTTCAACATAAAAGATGCTGCACCATGGTTTGACAGTGATTGTAATCTATTTTCATGGAAATGATAGCAGTCAGAGAGAGATAGAGAGCGACAACAAAGCCGGTGAATGAGAACATTGCGACACGTCTCAAGCCAGAGTGAGGTTGTCTGGTTTTGGATTTGTAGACAGGCCCTGGATTCATGACGTTCTGATCTGTATTCACCTCAGAGAAAGTGTTAGTCTCCTTCCTGCAGTAGGCAAGTGCTCTGGGGTCAGTGAGATCACTCCATCCCTTCCACCACTGCATAACAAAATCTTGTGTACGGGATCTTTGTGTTGGAGCGAGATCTCCATTTCACAGCTCTAGGCCTGTCTTAATTTGAGCCGTACTGTGAAACACTGTTGTAAGAAGTCAAGCGCACTTGTTACGAACACTCAGTTGAATCTCATTCACGAGCTCAGCTGTCATTTCAGAGTTATTAGAGTTCTTATACACTTCATTCTGATTGTCATTGCAGGACTCTCTCACTTTAATAAGCTTGCCCCGAGCTTTGACAGACAGAGCTGTTTGTCAGTGTAGCTCTAATGAAGTGTGCGGTTCAAACCCTGTCTGACTGGAAGTCACTCGGGGTGCCTTGGTCTAATGTAACTCTTTCTTTACATGTATGGACAGTTAAAGTGATATCTCAAATTGTGCTGCTTATTGAGGAGAGGTGTGTGTACTTTTCAAAGAGGTGAAAAGAGATGACAATGACAAGAGATGACAAAGAGATGACAATATGAGTAAAAAGGGAAAAAAATACTTATATTAAAGATGGAACCAAGCAATATCTAGGAAATCTAGCAATATCTAAAATATTTTGATGGGGCCAGTAAGCAAACACCTAAGAACACCCAAGCAACTACACCTAACCATTTCTCAGAACATCCTAGAAGCCACATAGAACATGCTGGAAACACCCTAGTAACCATTATTAACTATTTATAACAACCTAGCAACACCTTAGCAGCCACGTACATACACCTTGCGACCACTAAGAGCACCATTAGTAACCATTTACAACAAACTAGCACCCATTTAGAACATTTAAAACTATTTAAAACAACCTAGCAACACCTTGGCAACCACTTACAACACCCTAGTTTCCACTTACAGCACCCTAGCAAACACTCAAAACACACTTGCAACCACTTGCAACACCATAGCAAACACATAGTACACCCTAGTGATCAATTAGAACACCCTAGTAACCCTAGCAACCATTTAGAACTATTTAGCACAACCTAGCAACACCTTAGCAGCCACTTACAGTACATCACCCATGCAACCTTTTAGAGCACCCCAGCAAACACTTAGCACACCCAAGCAACCATTTAGAACGCCATAGTAACCATTTAGAACAAGCTAGCAATAGCAAACCGTTTAAAACACACAAGCATCACAGAAGTTTTACACAGATAATTAACACGTTTTTTTTACTTTAAATAATGCAGTTTTTAATGTGGATATCATGCATATTTTTAAGTGGACAAATTATCTTTTTAAAGTACAAATATTCCATGTAACCTCTCAATTAATTTATGTTCATAAAGCAGCATGCATAATAATTGCAAAAGTGCTGTTACAGAAGCTTGAGAAGTATAGCATATCTCACGACAGGAAACTGCTGTCACTGTGGCAAAATGGCATGTCTAATGGCCGTATGTTGATGTGTGCGTATATTCATACACGTATATAAAGCCAGGTCTGTGTGTGTGCAGGCTTTGAGAGACAGGCAAAAACAGGAAAAACAGGATTATTCATGAAATTGATTCCATCGCTGCAGGGATGAGCATATGTCATGATAAATAAATTAAGTGAAATTAGCTAAATAAATAATGCTTATTGGGGAGATGTCCAGAGAGAATAAAAGAGAGAGAACAAAAAAGGGAATTAGCCTATAGGCTGATGAGAGCTTTCTAGAGAAGCCTCCACATCCCTGAGGCCTGCGAAATTAGCCCCCTGTGTACTGTCATTAAGAGTGATTAGACCTCCGCAAAACCTCCATCAAACAAACAGAGAAAAGAACTAATAAAGTCTCATAATATGAGACTAATTGTAGAGGAGACTTCAAAGAGCTATCTTTCTTGACAGAGAGTAAAACATAAAAGAAAGAAGGCCGCCTAAAAAGATCTCTTTAACTTTCTTTACACCAAGTTCCCACAGCTTTTCAAGTGTACATTTTCAAGTAATATTTTATATTTAGCTTTATTTCAATGATAAAAATATATAATTAGTTTTTGTTAACAACAACACTGATTCTAATAGGCATAAAAATACAAAGCATACAGAAATAAAAACTAATACATTTTTAATAGGAGGGATGTCAAAAATGTATCATGCATTAAAGATTATTCTAATCATTTTTTTACCATAACTTTTTTTGATTTCTAAATGTTTAACCTGAATACGTGATATTTCTGTTGGCTGAAAACATGCACTGTTTATTAAATTTTCTTCGTTCTCCTTTTCATTATTGACTTGTCGACTAATTATAAACTTACTTGATTCAATATTTAGCAACGCACATGGAAAAATATAACAAGGTTGGAGTAAATAAAGGATGGAATTTTCATTTTTTGACTGAACCATTACTTTAAAAGCCCTCTAGGTAGCTCAGGTTTTGGAAGACAGCGATAAACACAGACAGGGAACACCTCAGTCGTTCTACACTACTTGTCCAAGGTGTAAAGCATATTTTGCTGATCTCTGCCTCCATTGAATAATTGATATCCCATGCACTCTTGCCGAGGAAGAAATAAGACATAGCAGCATTCAAATAACTTCTGAGATAAAAGAAAAATTGATTTTAAAAAAGATAAGTAAAATTAAAAAGGGGAGATGGAAGCCCTGAGGAACACACTTAGCATATAAATGAACAGGAGAAAAGGAAACTTCTCTCTGACATGTGCATCCTACTGCCTGACTGTATTTCCTCTGGCCTGTGTGACCAGACGTCATTGTTCACTTATCACCAGCACCCACATTCACATCAAAGCAAAATCATCACTCTTATCTAGGACATATACTCTATTTTCTTTTCTTATCTGTAATATTCTCTTTTTTCTGGTGTTTGAATGAGGTTTAGAAAAGTTACGGTTTAAAATCACGCACAGACAGATAGACTTGGCTAGCAAATGTCTTCTGGCGTTAGTGATTTAAAAAAAATGGTATGGTTTGATAAGATCATATTTTTCAAATTTTTTTACTAGTATCTAGATCTTGATCTTTATGTCTTTCCTAGGACTATCAACTCAATACGATCAAAATAATAATGCAATTAAATAAAAAATATGAGTTTTCATTAACGGTCAATTTGTTAACATTTTTAATGCATTAGATTATGTTATTTCAGCAACTAATAAAGAGCAGATTTTGAGAAATTGAGCATTACATCACTTTCTCGCCAATGGATCCTCTGCAGTGAATGGGTGCCGTCAGAATGAGAGTTCAAATAGCTGAAAAAACACACAAAATCACAATAATCCACAATGATCTTGTCAGGCAAAAATCTGTGTGTTTGTAATAAACAAATTCCTCAAGACATTTTAAATTTCAAACCATTGTTTGCGTGTCCTCTATCCGTATTGCTTTCTCCATCTGAATCAGGTGAGAAATATGCACGGATCAAGCACCGTTTACAAGCGAAAACAGTCCAAAACAGACTTTTTCACTGGAGGAAGTGTTATGGATTATGGACCAGTATTTTGGCTAGAAGTAACAGTCTGGGGGTAAAAACGTGTTATTGATCAATTTACTTCTTACAAACATGCAGCTTTTCACGTCGCAAGACATTAATTGATGGACTGGAGTCATATGAATTACATGACGATTACTGTGATGTTTTTATCAGCTGTTTGGACTCTCATTCTGACGGCACCCATTCACTGCAGAGGATCCATTGGTGAGCAAGTGATGTAATGCTAAATTACTCCAAATCTGTTCCAATGACAAAACAAACTCAATTGCATCTCGGATGGCCTGAGGGTGGGTAAAATTTCAGTAAATTTTCATTATCGGTGTTCGTTATTAGTTCATGATACCTAATGTATGAATGTTAACAAATGGAATATGGTTTTAAATTTACCAATTTTTTTATTGATTGACAGCCCTAGTCATTATCGTTATCTTCAAGTGACTTCAACAGTATATCCTGGGAGAAATCAGCCCTCTTTAGGCGTTCTCAAACACTTAAGATGTTTTTCAGGTTGGCTAAACTCTGAACAGATGCCTCGACAACAACACAAATCACTCTTTGTGCAGCATTTGTTTTTCAATTCCTCATTAACCATAAGTAATGTTCAGCTTGTTCACAGTGGCTACGTTAGTTCATTGTTCAGCACTGAATTGGCATGTCAGATGATCCCCAGCATACAATCCGCTGCCAAAGACTTCCGCCAAGGCTTCAGCTCTCATCAGCTCTGCTTCCAATTGCCAAGACTGCAGCACACAAGGAGCTCAGATCAGGAAGAGGAAAACAGCAAAGAATGATCCTGTTGAAGCCCACACAACAGTCCACACAAGTGCAACCAAACACTTCATCTGTAGAGAGAATACAGTAGATGTGAGGGTTCAGCTGTGAAATCAAACTAACACATTCCTGAGGGCAACACTGAGGGGTTTTGATCTTTTTCTCTGCCAAAGTTCGCTCTGGTATTAGTTACAGTTTCTGATATATACACACTGCCATTCAAAATTCAAGGTCAAGAAGATTTTTTTAAAAATGTATCAAAAGTTAAAAGTACAGCCTTTTATAGCGTTATTTATTTATTATAAATTTATAACACAAATTATTTATATTTCAAATTAAAAGTTTCTTTTGAACTTTCCATTCATCAAAGAAATTTTTACGGTTTCCAAAAATATTAAGCAGCACAATTAAAATGTAATTATGTAAAATTTAAATTTTAAATAAAATTATGTTAAAATAGAAAACAGTTGAAATAATATTTCACAATATTACTGTTTTGTTTTTATCAACTAAATGCACCATTGGTAGGCATAAGAAACGACTTTCAAAAACATTTTAAAAATGTACTAACCCAAAACATTGAAACAGTGTTATGTTAACAGGCTTAAATCAAATTTTAATTACCTTTTTTAATCATATTTGAATGATTTCTTAAGGATCATGAGATGCTTTGACATCACAGGAATAAATTACTTTAATTTACAATTTCAATTATTGTTTGAAAAATATTAAAACAGAAAAAGTTATTTTTAAATTAAATAATATTTCAAAATACTAGTGTTTTTTAATCAAATAAATGCAAACACTTTACTGTTACTAAATTATATTAGATTCATATATAATTAATTATTAATTTAATTTATGCATTTAGCAGACGCTTTTATCCAAAGCAACTTACAGTACATTCAGGATATAATTTTTTTACCAGTATGTAAATATATATATATA
>NW_015539892.1:94231-95547 GCF_001515605.1 Sinocyclocheilus anshuiensis | reverse complement strand
TATATATATATTTGACAGTTGAGTCCAAAAGTCTGATATTATACAAACATTCATACATACATACATACATAAATGTCTTTACTGTAAGCCTGGAAACAAACAGCAAGTTTCAGGATTTTGAAAAGAGAAGTTATAAAACAAAATGGACATATATTCTTGGCTTTTTTTCTAGATCACTATTCAAAGAAACACATTTGCACCAACCTGCTCTCAAGACATCACCATCAACCATCGACAAACCCATACCTGTCGACCGCTATACACAACTCTGGTAATTCCCTTCTCTCTCATCTCTCAAACATCCCTTAAAAGACATCTAAGGAAGTGAAAGCTCAAGGGCTTGAGTTCTTGACTTCATGCCAGTTTTTCACATCCCTGCTCCCTACCCTGAACCTGCTGCTTCTAAAATTCCAGAGATGGGTTGTTGAGGAAAGCAAGAAACAAACAATTACAACCAGAGGCTGATGAATGAGTCTTGGCATAGGAGCTGGGATCGAAGCGATTGATCCGAACCTGGCTATCTCAGTGGCGTTTTTACCCTCTGTCAAACCCCTGCTAGAGGGAGATGGATTTTGTCGGCCATAGCAGTGGATTAATGGTGGAGAGGTGACAGCTGGGTATAGTGCTGTGGCCATCCCCTTGGGCAGGGTGCGTCTGTGCATGTGTGCGTGATGTATTGACAGTTCTTCAGGAGGTAGATGCTTTCTGTGACTTTATTGTGCGCTGCTGCGTTGACAGCTTGAAGACCTGTAGATCGTCTCATCCCTTGGCAGGTACACTCTTAAAAATAAAGGTGCTTCAAAAGGTTCTTCAAGCGATGCCATAGAATAACCATTTTTGGTTCCACAAAGAACCATTCAGTCAAAGGTTCTTTAAAGAACCATCTCTTTCTTACCTTTTTGTAATCTGAAGAACCTTTTTTCACCACATAGAACCTTTTGTGAAACAGAAAGGTTCTTCAGATATTAAAGGTTCTTTATGGAACCATTTAGACAAAAAGGTTCTTCTATGGCATCGTGAAGCACCTTTATTTTTAAGAGTGTATAGAGCCAGTGGCATCCTGCGGTGGTGCTGCTTTTTTGTGGGCCAGTCAGACGGTCAAAGGGATGCAAGCATTTACTCACCCTCGCATTGTTCCAAACCCATGTGACATTCATTCTTGTTCGGAAGGTTGAAGAATCCAGTGGTCACTATTTTCCAGATAATAAAAAGTATGTCAAGCTTGAAAATGACAAAGAAAAGCACTGTAAAATGTGTCCACTTGAATTTGTACTATAATCCAAGTGCTCTGAAGACATTATCATTCAAACGTTTGG
>NW_015539892.1:83657-94163 GCF_001515605.1 Sinocyclocheilus anshuiensis | reverse complement strand
GTTTTAATTCTAATTACTAAAGTTCTATCATTAAATAATACTTGTTAATCATATTATAATGCTTGACTGACTGTTGTTAAGAGTGTACTTTCAGATATTTAAAATCTGTGCCATTTTACAAATATTATATATAATAATAATAATTATATATAGTCTGGCGAGTAAACTAAAAAAATGTACCAGCCAATGGCGATTCAATTGCCAAGGTGTCCGTAGAGGGTATATATATATATATATATATATATATATATAAATTATGTTCACATTTTAAAATATATTCAAATATAAAACTGTTATTTTTAGTTGTAATAATATTTCACAATATTGCTGTTTTATTGTAATTTTGATCAAAGAAATGTAGCCTCGGTGAGTATATGGAGACTTCATTCAAAAATATTGTTTCAAAACTTTTTTAATCCTAGATTTTTTATGTGATGTCAGACTTTTGATATATAATGAAATATAATAAATCAAATGGAGACAAAACATAGATTAGAAATAAATAAATATTTTACCCCCAAAAATTGAAAACATACATTATCCTATGAAAATTATAACTGAAATATGGCACCACTGATATTTAGTAATGAGAATCAAAGGCCTTTGGCATCAAATGCTTTCAACATGCAATTGTTGTAGTCAGAATAACAACCCTTAGTTCTGATCTGTTTCTCTTATAAAGCTGATGCATGACTTCAGAAAATGGTCACAATTAACTGTCACTGTAGAGAGAGAGAGAGAGATTTTTAACTATCTGGGGCTAGATAACAAAACTATTGAATTATTAACATTTCATAGTACTGGCATAATCTTTGATTATTGTTTGAGCTTTAACTAAGTTGTACATAGGTGACTGTAGGCTAAACAGAACTACTATTTAAACAATGGTAAGCATGGGGGTGACCTATTAAATAGTATTAGTCATAACCTCTGGCTATAATCAGACTGGCGAGTTTGTGACCGTAAGGTCCGTGTAAAATGGCTAACGTGAGACACTCTGAGAGACATAGATTCCTAATGAACGAGTAAATATAAAAGAAAGGCTTAACTAGAATAATCAACTGTGAGAATAATAATAATGGACAAACAACCAATTCATGACAATCTAAATTTGAGGTCATAATAAAATGGATATTCAAATTTAAATTAAATTAAATTACTTTGCGCACTGAAAAGCCCAAACACGCAGGAAACCTTCACATTAGGGTGAGTATTTTTACGTGTAGGATCAGCATTCCTGTGTTTGTGGATACAGCATCCTGCAACGAATAGTATAAAATCTACACTGTAGTTTTCGGAAATGCCTTTTCACAAGTATACAACAAGGTAAGACAACCACTTAAAAAAAAAATAAATAAAAAAAAAATCATCCACTCCAGAATTTTTTCCCCGTCCTAATTTTTATTCAGAGAGTGATTTTATTCTCAAATATTCAAATTCAAAATCCCATCTCATGTGAAAAGTACATGACAGAACACTGAAGGTCACAAGCTTAAGAGCTCTGGGGCAAACCATTCATTTCAATTCCTTTGCCAGTGTTCCAAAGTGCTGCATACTCCTCTTTTTTTGTTTTGAAACATTCGTTTGGAGGGTGAGGCGAGGTGTCATTAGCATTCCAGGAGCGTGGCACTCTCCTCTCTTCTCCTTTCTCTCCTGCACTTTCTCGTTCTCTCACCCACCACCACAGCATCTGCAATTTCTGCAGTGTCACACAAACCATTGCGTTCTCACCCGAAACATTTCCTGTCAGCTCGTGAACACAACAGGGTGTGCGTTCACATGTTCTCGCACAGAGTAATGAGGATAAAAATGTAAGCAGACAGCGATGGAATTAACAAAACCTCCTTTTTTTCCCCCCCTCTACACGAATGCCAGCCCCCATCTTTCGTCCTCTTCAGTCTCACGTATTGTGCTTTCCTGATACCTAATTAAAACAAAAACACTGTATGGTGAGGTTTAGCTCTTTCCTGCATTACTTGCAATCGCTGATGATGAGGACACTGCACTCCTGTCATACAAATGAAAACGCTACATGAAAAATCACACGAGATTGTACAAATAGAGTGTTATTTCTTTTGGAATTATGATTCTTTAGGACCTGAAACTGTTTTAATACCGTCCTCTTCAGTAGTGTTTTTTAGCTGGTTTTGTCATAAAGACAACAATATCAATCTGGTATTCATGGTAGTGATTGAAAGTCAACTAAAATGTTCTCAAAATCAAATGTTGAAACTGCACAAGTCCAACAATTTAGTTTGAGCGTTTGGTTCCTAAATGTCTCATTTCACACTCTCGAAAGCCAATAACTTATCGCATAAACACATATCTATCTGCTTTTTATTTTTCGTTCATGGATTAAAGGATATTATGCAACCTGTCCATGTTGCCATCTACCTAAGTTGGCCAGCTTTTTACAAAAAATATTTGGAATGGATGCAAGGACACGTTTGATATTAACAACTAAAAATATGGAAAGTAGTTTTTCCCTTTTTGTAGGAGAAAAATCCCCCTGGAAAAAAAAAAAACAGTAATTCTGGTATATGGTTAGTTGCATTTTATTAAGAATTAAAAATAGTACTTAAAGGTATGTACACTACCGCTCAAAGGTTTTGGGTCTGTAAGTTATTTTTTTTACAATTTAAAATAACTGATTTTTATTTTAATATATATTAAAATTTTATTTATTCCTGTGATGTAAAAGCTGAATTTTCATAAGCTATTACTCCAGTCTTCAATATCACTCCGTTTAATTCTATTATGCTGATTTGGTGCTCAAGAAAGTTTATTATCATCAACGTTTATTATCAAAACTGTTGTGCTGCTAAATATTTTTGTGCAAACTGTGATACATTTATTAGGATTCCATAATGAACAGAAAGTTCTAATGAACGGCATTTATTTGAAATAGAAATTGTTTGTAACAATGAAAAAGACATTACTGTTACTTTTGATCAATTTCATTTATACAAAAATTAGTTTATAAAAAAAATCTGACCCCAAACTTTTGCACAGTAGTGTATGTTCCCATTACCAGTTAAATTAATTTATAATGAAATTAAGTGAAGTGAAGTGAAGTGAAGTGACATGTAGCCAAGTGTGGTTACTCGCAATTTGTGCTCTACATTTTACCCATCCAAGTGCACACGCACAGCAGTGAGTTGTGAACACACACACACCCGGAGCAGTGGGCAACCTTTTTTTTCTTTTTTTTGCTGCGGCGCTCGGGGAGCAGCTGGGGGTCCGGTGCCTTGCTCAAGGGTCTCTCGTTAGTTGTGGTATTGAGGGTGGAAGAGAGAGCTGTACATTACACCTACAATCCCTGCCGGTACCGAGACTCTGACCCGCGACATTTGGGTTACAAGTCTGACTCTCTAACCATTAGGCCACGACTGTCCCCATGTTACTTCTGTTGACTCAGAGTGCATAGTATGCAAGTTGGGATGTGGCCATACACATTAAACATTAATAAAAGGTATTTCGCATTGCCACTGATATGGTATAATGTCACATCACTGCACAATCACAATAGAAAGTTCTAAAAGTTGCTTTTACTGCACGAGTGTCCTAAGGGCAACAGGGAAAAGGAGTAAAAAGACAGAAAATGGAGGAATCAAGTGGTTGTCTGAGCAAAGGGGACGGTGGGAGTGGGAACGGAGACGGATTCTTTTCTGTTCTCCGGGGCTGCATGAGAACTAAGGGAGACTTTTTTCCCCTGTCCTCAACCGGCCTATTCATCTGTGTCACAGCCCAACGCAGATGTGAGAGGGGAAAGGAGAGAGAAGAGTTCATTTTAAACGTCTCTCAGCGAGGAAACTCTGTATCTCAGTGCTCATCAATCTAATCTATTATCCCGCTTACTCCGAGCCGGTTATCGGAGAAATACAATCTCCTGATGAAAAAATTTATTTTTCGCCCACTCAACCGTTTCCTTGTCACACATGAAGGCCGTGTTGCCGTACGATTCCCTTTTATCTCTTTTATGTTCTCTCATTTTTGTTATCGACTTCTTGTGGAAAATTTGAACATTTTAAAGGAATAGTTCACCCAAAAATGAACATTGGCTGAATATTTACTCAACCACAGGCCATCCAAGATGTAGTTTCTTTTGTAGTTTAGGATGTTTCTTCATCTCAACAGATTTGGAGTAATTTAGCATTACATCACTTGCTCACCAGTGGATCCACTGCAGTGAATGGGTGCCGTCAGAATGAGAGTCCAAACAGCTGATAAAAACATCACAATAATCCACAAGTAATCCACATGACTACAGTCCATCAATTAATATCTTGTGAAGCAAAAACTTGTGTTTGCAGAAACAAATCCATCAAGACATTTTTAACTTCAAACTATTGCTTCTGGCAAGAATTTGAGTCCTCTATCCATAAGTTTGCTTTCTCCAGTGAAAAAGTTGTCTCATCTTAATCAGGAGAGAAATATGCACAGATTAAGCACCATTTACAATCAAAAACAGGCTAAAACTGTCCTAAACTAATATGTCGGTGGATTTTATTGTGAGAGGAAAACAGGGGGCTTTTTCACTGGAGGAAGCATTATTATGGATTACAGATTATTATTATGGATCTATTATGGTATTTTGGCCAGAAGTGATGGTTTAAAGTTAAAACGTCTAAAATTATGGATTTGTTTCTTACAACCACCCAACTTTTCACTTCTCAGGACATTAATTGGTGGACTGGAGTCATGTGGATTACTTGTGGATTACTGTGATGTTTTAACAGCTGTTTTAACTACATTTAGCATTACATCCCTTGCTCATCAATGGATCCCCTGCAGTGAATGGGTGCTGTCAGAATGAGTCCAAAGAGCTGATAAAAACATCACAATAATCCACAAGTCATCCACACAACTATTAACATCTTGTGAAGTGAAAAGCTGCATGTTTGTAAGAAATAAATCCATCATTAAGACGTTTTTACCTCCAATTGTCCATAATCCGTAATGCTTCCTCCATAAAAAAGTCCATCCTCTGGTGTCCTCTCACATCAAAATCCACCATACTATTTGTTTAGAACTGTTTTGGACAGTTTCCACTTGTAACAGTGCTTCATCTATGCAGATTTCTTTCATGATTCAGCCAAGGTTTCACTGGTGAAAGTAATATTACGGATAGAGAACGCACAAAAAGGTTTGAAGTAAATATCATCTTAATAATACATTTATTTATGTGTATGTGGCTTTTTGGGATGTTTTTATCAGGTGTTTGGACTCTCATTCTGACGGCACCCATTCACTGCAGAGGATCCATTGGTGAGCAAGTAATGTAATTCTACATTTCTCCAAAAAACAAACTCACATCTTGGACGAGGGTGATACTCATTTTGGCGTGAACTTTTCCTTCAAAGTTTAGGGTGCACCTATTTTTTACTGCATTTTTTTTCTACACAACGATATGTGAATAGTCTTGTGTTTAATGGCTGTGCTTGGAAGAGCATACTTCAGCAAGTCAATTAGAAGAAGTAATTGCGTCTAATAGGTAAGCCTCATCGCTCGGCCTGAGAGATTTCTCTGTTCTCTGATCGCTGTCAAACCTCTGACGACCTGTCGTCTCTCATGAGTCCTCTGTCACCAAAAATAAATTGCCTGCTCACTGAACGGGTCACAACAACAAGCGATGTCATTACTTTCACGGCAATTGATCACACCTTCGGAGAGAAAAGTCAATAGTCAACATAATTGTTAGTGGTGTTGAGCCTCACATTGAAGAGGTCTGGTTTGTAATGCATGCAGCTCATTTTGCTACCCTCCATTCAGGTTTTTGGGTAGGTTTTGAAAAAAAACTGTGTGAGGGGTCCTGTATATGCACAAGGTGGGTCCAAAATTAACAAGTAGGTGCTGAAAGTAGGAAAAAAAATATTTAAAACTGCATAATATAACATTGCACCTTAAAAAAGAAGATATATTTCAGGTACATTTTCCTTTAACATAAACCTGAATTTTTGTCCTAACCCGCTGTAACCACACCCAACTATGATGACATTTCGTCACATGGATTCTATTTCGGCAGCAGCTATTTACACTTGTAACACTTGCACAGTGTAAAAAATTGTGGTAGATACTGTTTACACCAAGCATAACGGCAACAAATAGCATCTTGTTTACACTGTGTAAACACTGATAGATGCTAATCACACAAAATGTAAATAGAAATAATATTCTATTTATATCAAATTGAAAACATCTGAGCCACAGTGGGCGGAGTTATTGGAAATAGCCTTTGCCAACAAGGTTGGTTATTTGCGCTCAGTGCTTTCAGTTTTGGTGTAGCCCCGCCCACGGTGATATCTCATTGGTTCTAAATTCTGCTCCTGATAACTGTATATAAAACATCGGTTTCTGATTGGCTGTTATTGTGTTTCATCATTCTGCTTTTTTGGTTTCAGTGTGGACAAATTAATTGTTTTACTCGTCGAAAATTTTTTCTTGCCTTGTTAGGTACAAAAATGTCTGAATGATTAAAATTTAAAATGAATAAAATTCACAAAAAAATCTGATGTAAACAATACAGGTATATCAATATAAAATATAATTTAATCCAACATTTCTCAATCTTTTTGACACCAGCTTATGTAAAACGTATGACCTTTTTTGACATAAGATGTCAATTATACTGTTGTAACTGATTCCTTTGCATAGATTTAGTCTTGATACTGCATAATATGATGCAAGGTGTACCTTAGTGTCTCGGTCACCATTGGCATACACACATCCACTCTACCTCTGATATAAAAAAAGTGTTGTTGTTTTTTCCCTTCGTGTGACCATCTGTTCTGCTGTGAATACACATACAGGTGCATCTCAATAAATTAGAATGTCAATGATTGTCTTCTGGACAACTGTCAGATCAGCAGTCTTCCCCATGATTGTGTAGCCTAGTGAACCAAACTGAGAGACCATTTTGAAGGCTCAGGAAACCTTTGCAGGTGTTTTGAGTTGATTAGCTGATTGGCATGTCACCATATTCTAATTTGTTGAGGTAGTGAATTGGTGGGTTTTTGTTAAATGTGAGCCAAAATCATCACAATTAAAAGAACCAAAGACTTAAACTACTTCAGTCTGTGTGCATTGGATTTATTTAATACACGAGTTTCACAATTTGAGTTGAATTACTGAAATAAATGAACTTTTCCACGACATTCTAATTTATTGAGATGCACCTGTACATTTGTGCAAACCACCATTTGGCCTTTCCTCATAGTTACAAATGAATCACAGCTAATTAATGAGTTACGTAGTGAGCACAAATCAATCTCCGCAAAGGGTCTAATGGGAAATAAAAAATGGTTACTGATGCTGAATCGTGCCAAGCAAGAGTGAGGCTGCTGCTACAGTCATTTTGAGAAAATCTCGAAGACATACAAACACACCCACATACGGACACACACAGTAAAAAAACACCTCACTCTTCCTCCCTCTATCTTTTCACACACACACATGCATACACACACTTACTCTCTTCTTCTGTCTATGTTGTCCCACAGGATGTGATTAGATACAGTAGCAGTGTGGGATCCCAGTCTGGTCACATAGATTTGAGATTTTGAAGGCACATATATCATTTTTCCTGCAGGCCTCCACAGCCCTGGCCTCCACTCATTATAGAGCTCCTGTCATATGTTTCAGCCTGATAAACTGAATGTCACACGTGTACCGTGAAAACACAGTCTATATATACTAGTAATCATCATTTGGATCACGTTGATATTTGACATTGTGATCAAATATCTGATTTAATGAGTGATTGTGTCATTATAGAAAAGAAAAGAAGGATGAGGGGGCTTCTAGGAGTCCGGGCGGTCATGAATAAGAAGAATAGCACATCTGAAAATTGACTTTTTGTAATAGGTGTTCTACAAAACGGCAGCCAGCCAGATGTTGCTATGTCACGCAACATGTTTACCTGCAATTTTGCATTGTGAATCACGGGACATCCTGTCTGCGCTGGATTCCTTACTAACAACTGACAGTACAGGGACACTGTCATGCTGAATGTGTTCAAGGCTGAATTGAGGCAGTGTGAGCCGAGGCAAAAATAAGGCAGCCGTTCTATTTCTGCTGCTTCTCTCTTTCTCTCTCTCTCTCTCACACACATACACACACAGGGGAAAAGGCACTTTCTACAAAGAGGGTACAAAATGATTATACAACATCAAATTTTAAAACATGCTACTTTTAAACACATCAAATGTCAGAACGTCTTTCAAAGTTGTAAATAAACAGTATTAGATGTTTAAAAGAAAACTATTTCTGTTTTTCTATGTCAAAATTTCATAACATAAAATCACACATTTTTTATTTTCCTTGTAATAACATTTTTACCTGTTTTTTTTTTTTTTTGTGCATTTGTGCATTTTTTAAAGGGTGAAAAGCTGAATTTTCAGCATCATTACTCCAGTCTTCAGTGTCACATTCTCCAGAAATCATTCTAATATGCTGATTTGCTTTGATTTTCATTTTTGTGGAAACCATGAATACATTCTTCAGGATTCTTTGATGAATAGAAAGTTTAAAATAACAGCATTTATTTTGAAATTGAAAGTGATTTTAACATCATAAATTCCTCTACTGTCATTTTTAATCAAATTAATATTTGTCCTTGATTAATACTTAATTTTAATACAATACTCTAAACTTTTGAATGTGTAAGTATATAAATTTCTGTGTCTCTTGACAAAATAACAAAGACTAGCAAAATTGCAAACTGCACAAGAAATAGAAAAAGAATAGAAAATAGAAAAAAGCAGGTCTTGTCATATTTAATTTGATCTCCAAAAGTGGTCAAACAATATTTTCTAAAGGTTAAAACATCTTTTCACTAAACGACTGCTAAAAATAAACAAAAGCCTTCAAGACTGTACCCCGTTTGTAGAAAAGTGCTAAATACACTCTCTCTCACACACACACACACACACACACACACAAAGAGAGAGAGACACAAACCACAGACACTAGACAGCTAGAAGCTCCAACATTTCTCCTAACATCATCACAAAAGCTTGTCAACTGACTCTCTCACCCCCTCTGACTGCTAAATTACTGCTTCACACTGAAAAGGAGAACATCTGACATTGTGTCCACTGAGTTTTCACTGCCATTTTACAGTAAGCAGCTTTAGGTCTGGCATTTTGACTTCCTCCCACCCTTATTTAACCCGTGCCTTCAGAGGTCTTGGATAGCATGTGTATTAGCTTTAGGCTTGCACAGATGCATGAACACACAGACCGACGAACACATAGTCCACAGTTTTTCCATATCGACCTCCTCTCACCCCATGCTTTCTCTTATTATCTTTTTCAGTTAAACACACGTATGCATATGAGCCCACTAGCTGCTGGGGATGTAAATGTTTTTTTCTTGAACTATCCACATCCCTAAATGAGCTAACAACCTCAACAAAGAACGCAGTGTTAAGCCTAACAGCAGCTTTCTCTGCACTTAAATTCAGACGTCTATTCTTAGAGAGCTGTGGGACCACACTACACGTTTAGTTCCTTTAATTCTGCAGGCAGCTACGAACTGACAAAGCCATGTCAGCGGTGTCTATAGTTGTCGTTGTGATGCTAGCGTGTGACTTTTGCTTTGTTGCCAAATTGGAATCGTGTGCTTCTGTTTAAATAATTGTGTATAAATATCTTTCTGTAAGTAAAGCACACATAGAGGGAGATCTGTCAAAACACAACACATTTTCTTCCTGACGGCAGTTGCACCATAACATAAAATTGCTGGGTAATTAACTGCTAATATGCAAAATACTGTAATAAACAGCCCAGTTTTGTAGGATTTAGCGGCAAAACTACTTAAAAGTATTCTCACTTCAACAGGTTTGATTATTTTCATTTATATTTACAATAATGCAATCCGCTCTGTCTAAAACAAAACAGCTTACTTTTATTTACAGTAATGCAATCCGCTCTGTCTAAAACAAAACAGCTTAGTTTAGGGCACTGATATGAGTTTAAACTATTTTAAAAAGCAGTATTGTTTTATGTATGAAAATACTGAGGGAAAATAATTGTACATGTATATACATTTAGATAATTATTTAAATTGCTGAAAGATTTATAGCTATTAAAGGGGTCATATGATGCTGCTACAAATAACATTAATTGGTGTATTTGGTGTAATGAAATGTGTTTATGCGGTTTAAGGTTCAAAAAACCCATTATTTTCCACATACTGTACATTATTGTTTCTCCTCTATGCCCCGCCTTTCTGAAAAGCGTCGATTTTTACAAAGCTCATCGTTCTAAAAAAGTGAGGTGTGCTGTGATTGGCCAGCTATCCAGTGCTTTGTGATTGGCCGAATACCTCAAGTGTGTGACGGAAATGTTACGCCCCTTACCATATTGTGATGATGCCCTGTCAGGCCGAAGCGATGATTCAAAAACATGAAAACCCATTATAAACGAGGCATTCGTTGCATCCAGTGGGGACATAATTATGGATTATAATGACTTATACTGTCTTTTTACGCGTTGCGTTGCATCG
>NW_015539892.1:76203-77280 GCF_001515605.1 Sinocyclocheilus anshuiensis | reverse complement strand
TCCTCTTTTGGAAGGCCAAACAAAGTAGTTTCGCTTTCACAACGAATCACACAGCGCCTTCACGACATGGCGGCGGCAACAACAATACTACAGCGAGAATAAAAGTTACGCCTTCTTTCTTTGCGTGAACATTTGGGCGGCGTTATGCAAATCTTCCCACATAGTGAGGTAGACATGTGGGGGCGTGTTAGAATGAGCCGTTTTAGGTAGGTGTGGCTGACTCTGAACTTTTATAAAGAATATCTCTTTGGATTTGAGACTTTAGTCTTTGCAACTTTACAGATCTTCTTTATGCACCAAGAGCTTGTTACACTCCAAAGAGAAAGGAAAAATTGAAATCGCATCATATGACCCCTTTAAGGCAAAAAATATGTAGAATATAATTTATATTAAAAGGGTCAATAATAATGCAGTTTTTGTTGTTAAATGTGACAAAATTGGACTGTTTTTGTAACACAATTCAATTTATATTTCTAGGGAGGAGTAGATCAGAAACCAGAAGTATTCAGCTCTGTCAAACATGACACGTTTTCTTATTGACAATTATTTCTTACAGACAATTTATTCGTAACATGAAAATGCTAGTTGATGGGGAACAGAAACATGCAAGTTTTGTAGGATTTTGGAGCAAAAGTACCTAAAAATGTTCTCTGTTTTATTTATTTTTATTTTTTTTTATAAATGAGGTTTATTTTTTTAGATGTAGAACTTTTTATTTACATTTACAGTTTTATTTACACAGCAGTAGTGGCCTGCTGTGTTTTTTTAATAATAAAAAAAAGCTTAGTTTAGGCCACTGATATGAGAGTCTTCATTACATATACTGTATGATCTTTACAAAATTTAAAAAGTAATATTTTTATGTATGAGAAATTTAAGGAAAAAGTAATTGCATAATATATGCATTTAGATAAATATTTAAATTAATAAATTTTTTATAGATTTTAAGGTGAAAATATACAAAATATAATTTAAATATATTTTTGCTAACAATATTGGATTTTTTACAATTCATTTTATATTTCAACACTGTAAAAAAAATGTCAAACTTGTAAATTAAAAAATATCTATATATCT
>NW_015539892.1:57903-76126 GCF_001515605.1 Sinocyclocheilus anshuiensis | reverse complement strand
AAATATATATATATATATATATATATATATATATATTGAAATTTACCAGCAATTTCTGAGTAAAAATCATTCCAAACTATCCTATACCAAATTTTTTCAGTTTAGGCAGAAGTAGACCAGAAACCCGAGGAACAGTTGCTAGGATGTAATAGATTTCTACTGACTGACTGTGTTGGTGATAATTGATTAGAGCTCAAATCTGATTGCATTGTTTTTAAAGTCCCAATCAGTAGCAAATCACTACTAATACTAAAAAGTCTATGTTAAGACAACATCACGTCTGCATTACCAGTATTGTGATTTTCTGTCACACTGTGTATTTGTGGAGTAGATGGCAGAGGAAAAATTCTGTAATGACACTAACCCAATGTCACAACAAGAAAAACGTTGTTGATGAGGAGGAGGTGCCAGCAGTGTTTGCATGGGAATCTCATCTGCTAATTACCCATGAATGTTAACAGCCATCCCCTTCCCTGCACCCAGGGCCCTGGGCTTAAAGAGAAACCCAGACTGCACTCGTTGGGCTAGGCTCGGTACCTCCGCTGGCACTTGTCTGGTCCCACACAGATGGAGGGGAGTGCCCTCCAGTAACTGGAGACAGCATATGAGACATGGATGACCAGGTCTCTCGCAAGAAGGCAGCAGTGGGCATTTGGGTACTGCACTACAACACATAATTAGTGAGGAGCATCTGTTCTAGAAGGTTCCTCCAAACTCAGAGGGCTCGGAGAGCTTGAATAAGCCTCTGGCCTTCAGTGGGTGCCGTACCCTTTATTGCTTTGGATGATGAATTGCGCTGTGTTGCCTGTTGAGGGACTTGACGGTGATAATGGTAATGAATACAGATCAAGTACGTTCTGCAGTATGTTGCGACGCTTGCATTATGCAGAGCAGAAGTAGGGCAGTAGTGGAAAGGGGTTTGATTCGATGTCCTTGTTGGGTTTGTTGTGCTTCCCAGCAGATCTAACAATACAACGTTAGATAAAAATGAGCCAGAGTGAGTACAATTTGAAGTCATTATAGGTGAAGATCTAAAAACAATATAATATAATTTCACCATTATTTCTCATGTATCTTGTGGCCAAGTGATTTGAGAGTAAATCTTTTAAATTTCAATCTGTTCATCAAATAAAGCAATCAGACAGAAATACTGTAGACATAAAGGTTTTAAAGTGTGTATGATAGATTGGAGTTATATATTTATATAAAAAAATTGCACATTAAGATAATTT
The DNA here is from genome assembly GCF_001515605.1 of Sinocyclocheilus anshuiensis. Taxonomy (NCBI): domain Eukaryota; kingdom Metazoa; phylum Chordata; class Actinopteri; order Cypriniformes; family Cyprinidae; genus Sinocyclocheilus; species Sinocyclocheilus anshuiensis. Next base: position 74,894 of record NW_015539892.1, on the reverse strand, counting down.
GACCAATTTATCCATTAAAGCTGAAATATCTTAAAAGTAGCATTTCTTTATAAAAAATAATAGCTTATAGCTTTTTAATGTTTAAATGTAAATAATTTATACATACACACACACACACACACACTATATATATATTTAATGTTTAAATGTAAATAATTTATACATACACACACACACACACACACACATATATATATATATATATATATATATATATATAACATTATTGTTGCTAAATCTGACAAAATGTATATAACTCTCTATCTAACTCTTTATCTCTCTTTCTATATCTCTCTATGTGTAGTATCTCTCTGTCTCTCTATGTACGGCCTATAATCTTTCAATGTTCAAGGCTTTTCAAACCAGCCTTCTTCAAGCCAACATTCAAAGATTGTCTTTCTGAATCTACTAATTATAATTCTATTCTCTTGCATTCAAAATTCAAATTGCAGTCCTGCATCATGTTTGCTACTGCAATTCAAATCCAAAACCTGATCTGGAATTTAAAAAGGCAATTTCAGTTGAATTCTAAATGCTGCGCAATCCTCCACTCCCTTTGTATTCCACAAAAGAAAATAATGCTTTCTCTGAGGGTCGCACCATTGGTATAGCCTATTGTGATGACAGAGCAGAAGCTCAAAGACACATCAAACACAACACATATATATCTTGACAAATAAGATGCAGAGACGAGTGTCATTAAGGATAATGTAAATTTTGACAGTCATCAAAAAGTACTCTCATCCCAACATTTCGTCCTTCCTCACAAGAAGCATCAACATTCTCTCTTGAGGGAGCCTTATAATGAGAGGCTTGTCGAACGAGAGCACTCACCTTTCCTGCCAACTCATCAGCCTTACTATCAATGTTCTGACCCACCTTATGGAAAATTGCCTATTAGGCAAAATTGGCTCTCTCCCCAAGAAGCTATTTACCACAGCAGAAGAAATAAATAAATAAATGCACACACATCGAGAAATGGGGCCAAGGAGAAAGAAGCTGTTAGGAAGCCATCAAATAGTCATTCTATGTGTATCTCTCCCTACTCTCTCTCTTTCTCGGAGTAGATTGGTATCAACTCATTCCAGCACTAGGTCCCATTAACCTGTTCACAGGTTTGCAAAAGAAAGAGGCGTTTTATCTCTCCCCTCCCCCCTTCGCTCCATCTCTCCTCCTCAATCGCGTTCCCGTTCTCCATCTCTTTTTGTAAGAATCACAAAAGATAATTTCATTTTCAAATGACTGCGGCCCCCTCAGCTGACCCTTGGGCATTGAGGCAATGCAGAGAGGGAGCGGAGAATGAGGTTCTGAGGATAACTTCCTCAGGCATGGTGGCTGGCGGAAAGCTCACAAAACACTGCATTCATTACCCATGGAAATAAGGCTGATAGGAAAGAATCGAGGAGAAAGAGTATTTGGAGGCATGTGAGGGTTATGTTCTCAAACAATATGTGACAGCTGGTGTAGCGTGCGCATAAATGGGGCAAAAATGTACATCTGATTAGAGATTGGCTACTGGCCCGAAGGACACTAAACCCGCACACCTGATGGGAACCAATGCACAGTTGTTTGCCAAAATACAAGCTGCTACTCATTTAAAGCAGAGTGTCTGAAATGCTTTAAAATAAGACCCTTTTCATAAGCCCAAACCTGATTGTGGTCTAATTTATGTAAAGTTAGTGCTTAGTGGTGAGTGTTGTATTAGAGTTGTATTCTTGATTTTATACATTTTGTTGGCGTTTAAAGGGATAGTTCAGACAAAAAAATAAATTCTATCATTAGCTCACACTTATGTCATTCTCTGGAACATATTTTGAAATATGTGTTTGTTCATACAATGAAAGTCAGTTGAGGTTCAATGCTGTTTTACAACCCACTGACTTTCATTGTCAGGATAAAAACAGTTCAGAAACATTGAAAATATCTTCTTTTGTGTTCCACTGAACAAAGAAAGTCATACAGGTTTGGAACAACATGGGAGTGAGTAAATTATTTTAATAAATGAGAGAATATTTATCACTTTAGGACTTATAGAATAAAGCTGCAGTAATGCACTTAAATGCACCAATAATCAACATTTTAAACATAAAAACACTACAAATATTTAAATCGTGGTTATTGCAATAAAAACGCTTAAACCACATCTAGACACATTGGGGAAACTCTGATTTAAACAGTTAAACTTCACACAGCCTACTCTACAAGCCAACTAAAATAGCTGAACACTTTGAAACTATTGCAAAGCTACACTTGTATTGCGAGGATACACTAAATATAGTGATAAATAATACTATGCAGCTATTTCTCTATAAAAACTAAATAAATGGCCTGCAAATAATTGTGAACAAGCAAGCTAAAAATTGAAGTTCAAAATTAAATTGTAAAAAAAAAAAATATGATCAATGAAGTATGTGGTACAATGCTAAAATATAGTAAAAATTAAAATAAATAAAAAATATTTAAAAAAAAGAATGAAAAAAAAAACGGAACATCTTCTGATAAGAAATGTTTCTTGAGCAGCAAATCAGCATATTAGAATGATTTCTGAAGGATCATGTGACACTGAATACTGGAGTAATGATTCTGAGTAATGATCCCCCCCCTTTTGCTAGCCCTTTGCTAGATTTTCTAACAAGTGTAAACAATAGCATGTTGTACTTAGTTTAACAGACTTAAGAGAATTCTGGAAGAAAAAGAGTTTTATTATATTCTAAAACACCTCTCTGAGTCACTGCCAAATAACATGCAGAGGAGTCGGATGAGGTTTCAGGTGGAGACGAAAACTTTAATAAAAGTTCTCTCTCTCTAGAGAATCCCATTTTGCTCGAAGTCAATACAAAGTAGCCCTTGAAACAGCCCTCTTCATGACGAACAGCACATAGGCAGAGACATGCAACCAAAAACAACGCTCAAAAATAAATTCACCCTTAACCAAGTTACAACATACAATCTGAAGATGAAAGCTATCCGGATATTGAGCAATTAGATCAATCTATGGCCAAAGTTCTCCAGTCTGACTTTTTACCCAATTTGACTGGAGCATTCTCCGGATCCATTGCTTTTTTATTAAGCTCTGTCAGGTTTCATTACTAACTGGAAAATCTAATTTGGTTCTGTGTATCTGACAGTATTTCAAAATAATTCATCTTGTCAAGGTGCAGGCTCGACAAGCCCACCAGATGGTGTTTGCGTAAGACGAAACCCTGCTACTCGCCCACCAGGTTCTTAAAGGGCATCATTACCTACTACAAAAAAAAAAAAGTCTTTGAGATTGCCGTTGCTCTTCGTTACAGACATCTTCCAGTCTCATTTCATGCCTCAAAGCAAATCTTCTTTGCTTCACTGATGCCAGAAGAACAAAAACAAGCATAACTGTTGGATTGTTCTAGATATGTCATAATACACCATGTACCATTTTTAAAACTTAAAGAGAATATTTGTGAGATCCACTGGTACAGCCGTAAAGATAAGAAGCAAAGGCAGCAAAGGTGAATGGATCATGTCTCCAGTCACAGGTAAAGTGTTGTTAGTAGTTGCTAAGGTGTTCTAGATGGTTGCTAGGTGATTACATGGGTGTTTTAGATAACTACTTACTGGCTCAGGTCAAAAGAGCTCACTGAAATTTCTATGAAGGTCCCTAAATATGACCCAGTTCCCTTCTTCAATGGCAGTCTATGGGATTTTTTTTCACCTGTTTTATTGTCCACATGTTTGTTATAACTTTCTTCTCCATTCATTGATCATCATTTGATGATATAATTCAATTTTTTTGGTAATTGAAATAAAATAAAATAAAGGATGAAAACCTAAAATGTAGAAATGTAGCTTTGGCAACTAAATGAAATAAGTTTAAGTTACTAGGAACAAATAAAGCTATATAAAAATTATTAAAAGAACAAAAATGTATTTAAAAAATTATAAAAAGTGAATATTAATAATATTAGTTTACTAAAATAAAATAACAAATAGAAAAAATAGAAAACTTATTAAAATAAAAACTGAAAATATAAAAAAGCTAATTCAAAATATTAATAAATACTATAACAGTATATAAATAATACTAAAATAATAATGACTCAAACTTTCATTGTAAATACCAATGAGTTGTGAAAAAAGCACATAATAAGCCGCATGAAGTCTGGTTAGTTAAGGTCTTTGTGCTGAAATACCATATGCAATAAATGAAGAAGAAAAAAGATCCATCATGCAGCAGTCAAATATAGACCAAAAAGGTCATATTTAACAATCAACTAACTGATGAGACAATCTCAAAAACCCAATCAACAGATGTCTAATACATTTAACACAGTATGGTCTTCATTTACTTCTTTCAACTACAAAGAACATACGAGAACGCTCTGAGGATTCATATGAATAAAGTGTTTCATATTAATGCATTATTATAGATGTAAAGTGAACCACAAAAGGCTTGTTTCAGTACTAACGGGGTAAGGAGGTGCAGAGAGGTTAATTCCAGGATCCAAGCCTAGATTTACATCATTGTTTGTAGATTAAAGAGGGCTTTCCAGGGAATGGTCCTCTCATGTTTGCCCTCTCCACCATGAAGCAGCTGAATGTATTGCAGTCTGATTAATCTTAATGAATTATGCAAATGTACTTTATCTCAAGTGATTTCAGAATGTTTCTGTATTGTTTTATTAATGTGCTTTTGAATTACTTCGCACAATTGCAAAGCTCCCTCTCCTTCTCTCTCGCACGCAGTGCAATGTTTCTCATTCAGTTGCATTCCTTTATTAAAAACTCACGGCGGTCTCTGGCGAGAAGCATGCACGAATAAGAAATTAGTCATTACTGTAATTTAATGACTTTAAACCAAACAAGACTGCAGTCTAGATTACTAAGCGTAACTCGAACCCTCCTCCCTGGTGTCCCAAGGGTCTGATCTTTGGGAGTATGTCTCCTTAATTTCTACTTAATTAATTATGTTCGTTATCACGACTACCCTGTGGTGAGAGCGCGGTTTCAATTACGATGGTGAAACTGACATAAAAACACAAAAAAGGCCTTGACGAACGCTCTGCTAGAAATTCTGGAAGTTTGCTATTGACCAAGTGAGCTCAAGTATCTATTTATTACTCTGTGAAGAACTCTTCCGCACATTGGACTGTTTCAGCACAGGACCTAATTGAGACCTGCGCTTTACTGAGCGCAAGTCATTCCATTGATAAGAGAAACATTATCGACGCTTTTACATATAATTGCGTACATGATTCACTTCAAAGCGCCCATCAAAAGGCGCTAGCAACACTGCTTATCTCCATAAACGTGATATAACGCACAAATCTAAGGATTATGAGAGGATTTGGATAACAATTTGCACGTGGGCAGAAATGCTATAGATGAGGACCGGTTAATTTGGACTATAAAACTACACCGAGATGACAGCTCCAACAGATTATATTAGCTGCCTCTTCATGTATCCTTCAAATGACAGCTTGTGCATTTCAATCAGGATGTCCAAGGATTATGAAACATCCAGCGTGTAGCATTCATTCTAATGCGTGATTTCATATTCAAAGCATAATGCCGATATGCTTATCAATGCGCTGTCATGCTCAGAAGGAAATGCCAACAGACAGTGTTCATATTAAAGTAAAATTGCAACACTCCTGCCACTACAGAGTCTTCTTGATCTAATGGCTTTTTGGAGAACCTTGCTGTGACCCTTATGTGCCATATGTGTGACCACTCGAGGTGCAGATGCACATTGTTTGCTTTTTTCACCCTTTGATTATGGACCTACCAATGTGCCAACTGACACCAATAAGTAAATATGATGCACATTAGGTAGACTAAACAAAATGACACCCATACACACACACACGTTAGTTTCACTATCTTAGTGAGGACATTGCATAGACTTACACTGATTTTATATCAGGTTAAAGATACTTTCTATCACCTAACCCAACCCCTACCCCTAAACTTACCCATCACAGAAACATGTTCAGAACACCAGATTTAAATAAAATCATCTTTTGGCTGATTTATAAGACTTTTTAACTAGTGAGGAACTGTAAAATGTCCTCACTAGTGGGTTGTCAAAAGTATTTCATTATGTAAGTGAAAACATTTGGTCCTCACAAGTATAGTCAAAACACACACACATTGTTTGCAACTTTGCAACCCCTAAAACTGAAACTTGAAAAATGTTTCAACACCAATTTTTTTTTTGTGCACTAAAATTCTGAAATGCTTGGAATATCTGGTTTGATGTCCTCGAGCCAAAAATCCATTCGTTTTAATTGTATGAATGACTTCAGTGGTGTTTTTTTGGTCAGATGTAATCAATATGAGCGACCATTTTATGGCAAGGAGCTGTGTGAATGTTCTTTTGGGCTTCACAGAGAAGACAAAGTCATACAAGTTTATAATGACATGAGGGTGAGTAAATAATGATGGAACATTCATTTTTGGGAGTTTTACTCCTTTAAAATCTTCCACGTACCATCTGGCCATCATGTTTGATGAACAACAGGCATCGATGCATGCAACATACCAAATCCATGTGCAGTTAGTGCCAAAACCTTCCCAAACCAAACCATTGCCAGGATTTCGGAACTGATGGTCTGGATGCTACTTTATAAACATAGAATATGATCATCTTCATTTACATAAATCTCTTTCTCTCCAGTTTCACATTCATCCCTCTCATCTGGCATCTTACAGAAGGGTCAAGGAGAAAAAAAATACAGCAAGTGTCCTTACATATCTGCCCTTTCCACACCATCCATTAACCTCATTGAGGTTGTTGAACATTATGCAAATACTCGTCTCAATTACTAGAAACCCTTAGAATGGCAAATATTTCAAATCAATCCTAATAAAACCCAGCATTTCTGAACTCTTACAGCACACACTCTGGCATTCCTCCAGTCTCACCACCTTTTGTATTGTGACTAACTCATCTCTTTCGAAGCTACTTGACTTCATCATCATAAAAAAAACATTTTTTTTAAATTATATCTATTTATCTATTCCTTCTCTTTCTAGCGTGTACTTATTTGAACAATTTCTAAAAACTTGGTATTACAAGCACTTCCTGTATCTGTATCTCTTTTAAGAAGAATCGCTTTATGTATCCCCCAATTGTAAGTCGCTTTGGATAAAAGCGTCTGCTAAATGTCTAAATGTAAATGTAAATGTAATGTCCCCATTACCATTCAGATGCAGGTGATGCTGATGAAAGCAGTGGTAGGTGTTGGGTGATGCGACACGAGGCAAACAAACCGACTCCTACCTGTGTCTTCCCTGCACCCTAATGAGCCCGGAGTCCCGTGGACTCAATCCCCCTCACAGCTTCCTCTATAGAGGCCTGGGCGCGCTCTGCATGTAGATAAGGATGCTAGGCGTGATAATTCATAAGGGTTCATTCAGGATCTTCTGGAAAGCCTTGTGAATTTTGGGGCTGCTGCGACTGCCCTTGGCCGGATGGATTAACGGCTGAGAGACCCAGCATGGAGAAGTCTGGTTAATCCTGGCCGCTCTACAAGGTATCATCACTGTCCCATATCTGGTATTGTCCTCAGTCTGATACCACTCATTAGACTCCACAGCTGGGTTTATATAACATGGCACTCTTAACTACGCTCTCTGCATATTATTAATGCTAACTGTGTACCTTTGAAACAAGCAAACGCACCTACAGTTTCCTAAACGCAAGAGTTTTGAGATAAAACTTATTGTTTTGAGATGAAGAGTCAAGACAGCCTGAAACATCTCCAAACATGCAGCACACAAACAGCAACAAATGCTAAATTGTTAAAAATACGAACTTTAGATTAGTATACCTGAAGCTTCCCAAACTGCTCATAATTCGCATAAGATAAATTATAGTCAAGGAACAAAAAAATAGTTGTGATCTCTGGTTCATGAACAAATTGTTCTTTTTATTTGGATCATTTCAGTGAATCAGGACTGAATGATTCTATCACAAATTAGATTAAATCACCCAAACATCCAAATATTATCACTGACAGAAAATGTAAATTTTTACAATCATCATATATCAGGTACAAAATAGCGATCTCCAACTCATGAACAAATTGTACTTTTGATTTGGATCGTTTAGGTGAATCAGGACTGAACGATTCATTCACAAGTTGGACTGAATGGCCCAAATGTCCAAATATTATCACTGACAGAAAATATATATATTTTTTTCAATCAGTGTATATCAGAGACAAAAAATAGCAGTGATCTCCGATTCATGAACGAACTGTACTTTTGATCGTTTGGATCGTTTCAGTGAATCAGGACTGAATGATTCATTCACAAATTGGACTGAATCATCAAGACGGTTGTGAGTCATCAACTCACTGACTCAACACACCCAGAACGTGACAAAATACACATATTTGTGCAGTCCGTTTTGTGAACGAATCGTTCAGTCCTGATTCACTGACAAAAATTCTGCTTCAAAAGAATTTGTTCATGAACTATAAATATAGCTAGTTTTTTTATACTAAATACAACCAAAATTAAAAAAAATAAAAACATTGTGACAAACAGCTAAATTGAGCCATTAATAAAAAAGCGTAAAATGCTGTGCCTGAATAGGTGAATCGAATGATCAAATGAGCTGATTCACTAAAAATAATCAAACTTCTGAATCTTGAGTACTGCCTCAGTTCGGCTGTAAGGCTAATATTTTTTTAGAAAAAGTACTTTATTAATGTCACACTACTAAAAATGTGGTTATGTTTCTAGTGTCACTCCAATACTGTTATGAATACTGTACTTCAAATACCTACCGTGATTCAAGGACAAGAATGGTCTTTGAGTTCTCCGTTCAAGAAGACTGACCCTTTGTCCCAATGCCATGACCTGCAGCACAATGTCCTGAAAACACAGTCAAAGCACCCAAAACTGCCTCACCACACATACACATACACATACACACAAGCCTAAATGCTTTTATCTCCTAGTCTTAGCTAATGACACATTCTTTCAGTTGAAAGCTTGCTCACTGTCTGCAATTAGCTAAATACATTAGTACATTAGTCCATCATTATGAACGCTCCAGTGTCTGAACATTATGTTTATGACATGTTCGGAGCAAGCCTTTGTGTGACTTACTTCTCGAAGAAAATGACATCTTGACTAACCTCGCCGTGCCCCTCCTTGTTCTGCTGTTGTTAGTGCTAATGGTAAATTAGCCAGACAAAATCGCTGGCAAATGGTGTTATGCTAATAGCATTAGCCCTGCCCTATGCAAGTCAGTCTGAAGTGTTCTGTGACAGCTGCAAAAGCACTATGTGACTCACTGAATGAATGTTAATAATGTGGCGTCTGCACATAAATCTGTATATCAAAGAAAGAGGCTACATGTCAGTTTCAATGTGAACATTAGCATAGTCATGTGACATCTTGATGCTCTTGAAGATTTTATCAAAGCTGGCGAATGTGTTGTGACATGGATAATGAAAGATGTCTGATTGTTTATTCTTTTTGTTCTGTTGGTGGGTGGATGTTACGTTTAAATGCGCTTTCTCTTTTATGATGGCAAAGTAATCATGCTTTAAAGTTGCAACTGGATGAGGTTTCCCATAGAGATACTTTTATTTGAGATAATACTGACACTTTGACTCAATATTGGCCGCCAAGGCTTTTAAAAACAAACAATAAATCTTTTTGCTATCTTCTTTTTCACTGCTCCCGTAGACCACTTCAACTTTTCCATCCATTATTAATACCTGTAATTCTTAGCGTCATACCTGCCTCTTGCTCTTGCACAAGTCTGTTTCAAAATGGAGCTGAGTGCCCCCAAAACCATACCCAAAAATCATACACTTCACACTGATCAAAAAGTCTGCCCATAGTAGAAGAAAGAAATATTGGCACCAAAGGATAGGGGACTGAATATTAGTGCCTCTGGAACATATGATTCAAGTAATAAGCGAACCTTTCAAGTCCACTTTCGCTCCAAAAAGGAAATGTAATCCATTGTTCTGAAATCGCAGAATTGTCTCTGAACTGGTCCACATCTTGATTTTTATGGAATATTTACTTTACATGGTGTATGATCTTGTCCGACACAAGAGAAAATATAAGAGGAGGGAAAAAAAAGAGTGAAAAATTCCATGTTTAAATGGTCCATTCCAAATTACATTAGTATTCAACTGAGGTCCAACAACTTGATCCCAATAGTTGTGAAGTAGTTTGAAGTCTATGTCCATTGCTTTGATAAAAAAAAACTGCTAGTCCCAAATGTTTATTGGTCCCAGACTATCGTGTGACCTGAAAAAGAGGAGTCCAAGTTATCATTTCATGTCTGCATAAGATTTACATATATTGGTGTATTTTACAACATGAATGAGGCTCATTCAATCATAATTTAGAGTCAAAATATAATGTATAATAATAGATTTAATTCAACTGTCACATACTGTGATATATGTGTTATTGTGTGATATACAGTATATGAAATAATGCAACTTTCATTTGCATTTTTCATTCATTTCATTTGCAGTATTTAATTTGCTGCATATTCCACAATCTATTCCAGTCATTTTCATTAAAATAAATATCTTAATAGAAAAATTAATTTCTTAGTTTCTGCATGTTGTTTCAAATCATGAAACAGGGTTGCGTTGCCTGATTTTGATGACGCATATCTTCAGCACAGTTTGCAGTGCAGGCTGCAATATTAATAATATTACTTTTTTTGTTTCTTTGAAATGCATTTTTGACAGTAGATTGAGTTGAGTTGATGCAGATGTAAGTTTATGTTCATTATCGAAAAAAATAAGATCTGTAAAAATTGTAACAACCTCAATTTGATATGGTGAAATATATATATAAATTCTGACTGCTTGAGTTTTATTAAAATTAACCATAGGTCTTCCATAGTAGCATACATTTAGATCATGACAACCACAGTTAAAACCACACATATAGCACCTCGATACCATGGTAAAAATGTATCTATATGGTCTCTAGGTATTTGTATGTAAAAGTCTAAATACATTTAGTACAAATGCACAAACGCTATAGCTTAATCACAAAAATACTGTAATTATATTCCATTACTCCTTTAATACATTTAATACATGTCTACATTAATAATATAATACAATTCGATGTGAATGATTATGAATAATTATCGTTATCGATTTATCGCCCAGCCCTAATTGTAAATATTACTAATTGTTGTATATAATGACAATTTTATTTATTTATTTGCTTGTTTGTGTCACTTCTTCAGTGATGGTGTTCAGCCAATCTGAAATGTTAATATGAGGTGTCATCACTGTAGACTAAACATTACAGCACTTCAGTATATATCATCATTACACAACAACAACAATCACAGAAGGTTAACTAATTATCTCTTGATCATTAGAGGGCCTTCAGCGCTATAAAAATGGAAAATTCTTCTATTAGAAGTTTCCTCTAAGGCATGAGGTGTTAGTATGGGGACTGACACATGCTCACACAGACACACTGTATTGTCACCTACAAGTGTCATTAACCACACCACCAGTATGAGCTCAGCGGTAGCGGCCCGAAATAGAGAGCAGCACACTGAGGGACCGGAACCGCTAGCTCCTCTGGATCTGAGAGGGTTTAGCATGCAAGCCTGGTCCTGTTCCAGCTCTGAAACACAAAAGCAAGGCTCTGGGTTCAGAGGCCAGGGTAGGGCAGGTCTCTATAGTTGTGGATGAGGCCAGACTGGCAGGCTGCTAAGGTAAGCCCAGTGTAATCTACACCTTCAGGTCATTGCCAGCAGGCAGCCGGAGGACACACAGAGGAAGTGGAAGGTGTCCTGGCCGCCATCTCCTTTACTTCCAACCTCCCTCTCTGGTTCAGACATGGACTCACTAGACCGGCAATTCAACAGAAACAAGTTCAGACTGAGCTACTGAGAATCGTTCAAACACAATATAAAGGAAAGAGGTCAGGATATTCCTGAATGTATATTAAAATTTGTCATATTGCACAAAACTTAATTCTATTGTGTATTATTTTCAGCAGTATACACAGCGGTGTATTATATGCTGGCACTTGCTAAAATAATACTATAATATAAACTGCATTACACTATATCGGAAAAATGTTTAGGGTCAATACAAATTTTTTTTTTTTTTTTTTTTAAAGAAGTCTCGTATGCTTAACAAGGCTGCATTGATTTAATTAAAAATACAATAATATTGCAAAATATTATTACAATTTAAAATAATGGTTTTCTATTTTAATACATTTTAAAATATAATTTATTTCTGTGATGCAAAGTTGAATTTTCAGCATCATTACTCCAGTCTTCAGTGTCACATGATCTTTCAGAACTCATTCTAATATGCTGATTTCAGGCTCAAAAAACATTATTATCAATGTTGAAACAGTTGTTCTGCTTTTTTTGTGGAAAATGTGATACATTATAACATTTTGAAAGTTCAATCTACAGAATTTATTCGAAATCGATATCTTTTGTAATATGTCTTTACTGTCAGATTTGATAAATTGAATCTATCCTTGCTGAATAAAAGTATAAACTTCTTTATATCTTTTTTTCCCGTTTTTTCCAATTACAAAATAGTTTGCATCTTCATTTTTTGCTGTGGTGTTAAGAATTTGGAATTTCATTTTTATTGTTATAGACTATTGAAAGTTTGGTATCGCAACAATTCTAGTGACAATTTTTTCCCCCCAGAAGAAATCACTTTCAACTACAATTTATAATCTTCAGTATATATTTTAAACAAAAAGATCATAATTAGCACTTAGTACTAGAATAAGGCAAAAAAAAGGTATTAAATGTCCAATTTAATTCAATCAAGGGATCTGGTGCAAAGTTCAAAGTAATGATCAGAGAGATCAGACCTTAGATTAAACAATCCCATCATGCCCTCATCATTTCTTGTGGTTATACTGCATGTCCACATCCATGGACGGTGGCCTGGAGGTCCCCAAAAATCAAGCCCAGGTTTGAGAGAAGCTCCCAACACCTCAGTGGTCTGCCTGCTGTTGACGTGAGTGCAGCTGCATGAATTATTAACAGGGCTAAAGTAAAAAAAAAAAAAGGTCTGCCTCACGTAGGCTCCTCTGCCCCATGAATAATGGAGGACTCGACTCAAGCACAGGCATTTGGTGAGTCAAACTTCTCAGCCTGATGGATGGCTACAAGCCCTGCGTGTCAACCGTACATACACAGCGGCTCGCAAACACGCAGCAGCAAATGCAAAAACAATAACTCACATTAACCTGCGGAAGCGCATCATTGCCCTGCGCTGACATTCCTAAATGCAATGCCACATTGTGTTTCTTTTGGCTTTTGTTGGACAATAAAGGTTGTCTAGGGTCCCAGATTGAGTTTTATTTAAAGACAATGTAAAATTCAAGGACCACTAACAAGCTGACGCATGACAGTTGAGGAAAGCAGAAATCTAGTGCATTCTGAGGAAGAATGGAATATCAGATTATATTTCTCCAATTTAAAATTGTCAGTATATTTACTATAATATAGTGATATTATAACAATTATTAGAATAAAAAATTTTTGATTTCAAAATGAAAAAAAAAAATGTTTTTAGTATTTAATTTTATAAATGTGGGGTATATTATTTTTCAATATTTATCCAATTTAAAACTATCAGTCTATTAATAGTTTTTAATATTAATATTGTATACCAATATATTAATATTTAAATATAATTAATATATATTGTATTAATATATTAATATATTTTAAATTAATATATATTTTATATATTGACTGATCTATCTATCTATCTATCTATATCAATACTGTTAAAATATATATATTCAGTAATTAATAACTGAGTACCGGTATATAATATTATAGAATTATTGTTGTACAACTAACTGTTGTTACAGCTATTTTGGATCATTTCTCAAGCTGATATTGGCATTATTATGATGGCAATTGGACTGTGCTGTGATTGGACAGGCTCCCTCTCACCTTGGTCGTCTTGACTTTGTTTCCCGTGCTGCAGCTCCAACCTTTTAGATCCGGCAACACCTTACACTCTTCGCCCTCCATACACGGCTGCATCTGACACCACCACTTCTGTGCTACTATAGAAGCTGCGCAGAGAGAGAGAAAGACAGGAAAAAGAGAAAATCTCAACACTCATCTCACTCTGTGGGAACTGCCAAAGCGGAAAAAAACATGCCCAAATCACCACGCACTCAAGATTTTGAAGGATGTAGCAATGAAAATTGAGAGGAGGAGAAAACCTCACAAGATCTTGTTCACGTCCACTGTCAAAAGAAATGAAACTATGTCTTTGTATCTCTTTCTCCCAAAAACAATGAGGCTAGTCAGGGAGGAGGTCCTTGATTCAAAGCTGACGGTTTGAATCCATCAATCCGATGTGGGCTCTACACTCACTGTATGTCTTTCAGGATAAAGTTCTTCCTTCATGTCAAGATGACAAGAGTTGCGGTCTGGGGGATTGGCACAATGTTGAGGATTAAGGGGAATTGAGAAGTAGAAGGAAGACATTGTCAAGCTTGAGGCCTCAACTTTTAATATGGAGCAGAGAGGAAGAAGCTATAAACTTTTTAAGATCGCAGGATATCAAAAAATCTAAGTTTTATGGCTTTAAGTGCACATCTATCAGCTGAATCCAACTATATGATAAAATAAACTTTTAGGCTCAATGGAAAAACATGCCTCACATACAATCCAGTGGCAGTAAAACACCAACAACTTTTATTCCTTTTTGCACAAATTATGATTACAAGGCCAGATTATTGATGAATAAAATCATTTAGCATAATATAGATTTAGTATAGATTATTTTTGTGCAGTTCCTTGCACAATATTATCTTATGACCTCAAAACAGCACACCACAGTGCATGATTCGTAAACTAATAACATGCATACCATAATAACAACATTTTGAGGTTTGCATGACATTACCAGGTCCATATGTATGGCTTTTGTGATGTAGTACACTTGCTCAGTAGCCCACCTGGTAGAGTACTGAATTTGCAGTGTGGAACACTCTGGTATTCAAAGTGCCACAAAACGTGCAAGCAGCAAAGTCATTTCATTTTGCAGAAATATTGCCACAGGCATACTTTTTCAGTGATCCTGGGTGAAAACTACCAGATATGTATTTGGAAAAATAGACCTCAAATATTCTTGACCTTGTACATAGAGATAACTGCAAATTTTGTGTCCAATAAAATGCTTTCTAAAATGAGTGTGTCCCCTCTTCCAAAAACCTTCGCAATTAGCAATAGCAAGTTTTGATGTAAGACTACCAGAGATGAGCCCTTTAATCTTCAATCTTCCCTCCCAACTTTCTGTTTCAATTGCAAATAGAGGAAAGATGGAAAAGAACACAGTGATTGTCAAAACTATTTCATGACGTTTTTACAATTTAGACATACATGTATAGTTCAATATGCATACACTCTTACAAAACTACCAAAATTACAGTTGCTACAGTTATTTTTACTATGATTAAACTGTGGTAATTGGACACCACTGATATTCTCATAATACAACTGTATTATCATTTTAAAGTAATAACAAGTGTATTTAATATGGCAACTATAATTAACATAGTTAGATTTGTATATTTTCTAGATTTTTCTAGATTTTCTACAAGTGCTTCTTTGAAGATGTGGATTGTGTTTTGGGGGTCAAAAAGTCTGAGACCACTAATGAAAATTCTATTTAGCTTTTTTTTCTCATTTAATATTTTATTTATATTTTATTTTTTTATTACAAATTACATTAGGCAAGGAAAGGCAAGTTTATTTATATAGCACATTTCATACACAATGGTAATTCAAAGTGCTTTACATAACAGGAATTAAAATAATCATTAAAAAACAAATAATAAAAACTTTTAAAATAAACTAAAATTAATTTAAAATGAATTAAAACAGTTAAGAATAGAAAAAGATTATACATAAAATGCAGTGCAATCAGTCGGGACGTAGCACAGTGCTCATCCACTAAATGCACAGCTAAACATGAGTTTTGAGTCTGCATTTAAATGTGACTAATGTTTTAGCACATCTGATCTCTTCTGGAAGCTGATCCCAACTGTGGGTGGCATAATAACTAAAAGCAGATTCCCCTTGTTTTGTGTGAACCCTTGGTATTTCTAACTGACTTGATCCTAATGATCTGAGTGGTCTGTTAGGCTTATATTCAGTGAGTATATCTGCAATGTATTTGGGTCCTATCAACATAATTAAGTGAAAAGACATGAAAAAATCCCAGATTTCCAATGTTGTCTCAGACTTTTACAGCCCATGGTATGTAGACACAATATACAGCATAAAAATAGTGTAGAGAGTGTAGTCAAGTGTCTTTCAGTCTTAAGTGTAGTGGCTTGTCCTCATACAGCAGGTAGAATCATGCCCTGTGGTCTCGGTGCTCAGCAGGGGGTGGCAGCACCTGTCAGATGCATTAGAGGGCAGAAAAGAAGATCAAGATCGATTGACCTGTCCAGTGAGGGGGCCGTTTACATGTTATTAGACAAGCAGCCCACGCTGCACTCAAGCGAAAAGCAGGATGACGGTGTCACATTCAAACAGACCCTGACTCAGAAGTGACAGCCCAGAGAGATGAGACTGAGATAAAGAGCGGCAGCTAGACTTTAAAAATGGACAGCCTACTTTAAAATTATGGTTTAAGTTAGGAGCATCAATCCTTTAAATAATAAAACAGGCAAAAGCAACAAGTTACTTCTTGTGTATTTTCTACCGTGTTCTACTGTAAAGTATAACAATACTACCATTTTTAGACATGTAACATTATAGTAGCATGGTATTCCTTGATGTTTATGGAAAACATCACTGTACCACCACTGTAGTCATCTATTAAATAATAAAATTAATGTGTACTACTCAAGAACGAAACAAAGATATATGTAAAGTGTAAGGTTAATGCTATATATAGAAAGAAAGCATCATTAATATTACAACATACAATATATATAATTCCCTTTCATGGGAACTTCGAACTGCGTCCTCTAGGGGG
>NW_015539892.1:42411-57893 GCF_001515605.1 Sinocyclocheilus anshuiensis | reverse complement strand
GCCATCTGCTTCCCGCGATTCAGGCCCCGCCGCTGCTGAGGCACGGAAGGGAATGAGCTCGTGGGGATCGCAGATGGATCTGGCCGTGAGTTTGAAGGGGGGTTTCCCTTTCACTACTCAGGGAACCATGGTTACACAAGTAACCTGAGACGTTTTCTAATTTAGTTCAGGTGTTTATTACAAATGCTATTTTCAGAAAACCAATGAGTAAAAAGGTGACTGGAGTTCATGGTCAATAATCACAAATTTGCTTAATTAGTGACCTAGAAATATTTGTCCTTTTACATCATAACTTACCTGTCTGTGTGTGTGTGTGTGTGTGTGTGTGTGTGTGTTTTAATGCTTTAAATTAATGCTATACTAAAATTGTATCTATCTATCTTTCAAGTAAAACATAAATAATGAACTACTTTGCTTAATAGAATCAAACAGCAGAAACAACACACACACAGACAAATGAAAACAGTCTTACCGTCCACACAGGAAGGAGCCGCTCTTGTTGTCCCAGCAACTTGCCCAGGGAAGCAAGAACACTTGACAGTTTGGGAGCGCTCCTCGATTTTGTTCTTGTTACAGCAGCGGTGGGCTGCAATGACCTCACAGGTTCCCGCTTTGACGTGCACTGAGGAAAAACAACAAGGACACAGAGTCTATTAAAATCAACCAGCTGTTTCAAACTCTCCTCGCCGACAAAGGAAACGATGAGGCGCTAATGCATATTCTGTTGCTGCTGGTGGCTGCAATGGAAATGAATCTGTTGACGTGGATGCAGTGTACAATTTAATTAATGCTAATGCAAGCAGTTTGATTTGTCTCAGGTCAGAAATCAGAAGAAAATGTTCTCTGTGATCAACGGGTTGGGTTTTATGATTCACTTTAGTAATTACAAGTAAAACGGTTAATTGATAATCATGGACATTTCTGCATCTAGAAGGGCCTTTCAGGCAAATTATTTATTCATTTTTTTGTTTTGTTTATCCTTCACCTATGACTGAACAACAGCGGGGATGAACGTTAGTTAGCATATAAAAGAGTGTATTCACAAATCATTTTGAAGCTCTAAATTGAGGAGTTTAAAAAAGAAAAGAGTATAAAAACATTTTGAAAGTTTTAGTGTACCTTTCAAATCAGCCGTAATTGCATTGGTAAAGATTTTCAATTTAAGACTTGAGTTAAAAATTGATTTAAAAAGGGGCCTCCATTTTCCCATTAGCTGGCCAATCTCAAAATCTCATCAACAACATTAAAAACATTTTGCCTCCAATCAATAAAGAGCCTTTAACGTGCGCACAAAAGGGTCTGTCGAGCGGCAGGCCGATTGTGGGCTTGGAAGAGAAAAACAGAGATTTACCGATGCATACGCTGGCGGGTGAAGGGCTGAACCCCCTTTGTGTAATTATCTCTCAGCCCCGACACACTAAAGGGCCAAAGTTAATTTTAAAAAGTTTGAGCAAATGCAAATTGAATATTCGATGGTGGAGTTTGTTCCAACAGCTCATAGAAAATGATTGCTTTGACTCATTCAATGTGCATTACTGCCTTTATTTGTGTACCTTTGAACTGCACAGTGCTTGTAAAAAATCTATAAGAAAAACAAACTGGGATGGGTTACTCCGCAAGCTGATATGAGTTACTTTGGTTTAACTGGTGATGTGAAGGATGATTGATTAAAAAGTCAAGTCAAATGCTAAATGAAATTAAATGTATATTTATTTTACATATTTATATGTTCATATAATAATTTGAAAATAAATACAAAACAATCTATAAAAACATTTAGATGGCATTTTTTATTAATATTTTCCACAAATTGAGAATTCATTAAAAATATGTATAAAAAGAAAGTAATTATATCAAAAATAAAAAAAAATCCTAAAATTAATCGTTCAAACTGTTCTTTAAAAACATTGTAAATAATGGGTACAGCAATGTTTAAAAAAAAAATAAACTCCAGCAACGACAATGTCATGGGTTCAATCCTTAAGTACACACATATGTTTCTCAAGTGAACTGCAAGTTGCTTTGGTTAAAAGTGTCTGCCAAATGAATAAATGTAAATGATATTATCTGATAAATATATTTAATTTTGTCAGTTAAAATTAACAGTTTGATCAAAATCTGTTCCTTGACTCGAGGTCACACTGAAATCAACTCAAATTCGTGAAACAAAGAAAGTGTTGTGTTCCTGGAACAGAATGTTTTTGGCACAGCCACAGAGATCAGCAGCAACACAGAAGCACCTGATCCCGAATCAGCTCTCGACCTGCTGTGGGAAAGCTTCTCTCAGGACAGCAGCCTTCATTACGCTGCAGGAATAGGTCGGCAGGGCCTGGAGAAACAGTGCAAACTACTGATTAAACCATAACCCTTTCACCAAGGTCATAAACAAGCCAACCAAATCCATAGGCAGTATGTGTGTGTGTGTGTACGTGAGCAATCGGCTCCTGTGAAGATTAAGTGGGCAGTGTTTAGCAAGGTGCCCGAGGACCAACAAAGAGAATTAAACAGCTACTTCTTGGCTCTGTATACTCGACTGATGTGAGACCTTTTCTAAGAAGGTGTTGTGCCTTTCTCTGGACATCTGTGCAAAATTTTCATGGACTTGCAATAGCTGCGATCGATATGTTTCACTTAAGGTGTGCAGGCTGGTCATCTGGCAGAGTCAGGGAAAGTCTGCCTCAGCAGCAGGAGGGGGCGCGATTGGGGCACTAACAGTAATAGGAGCTGGCACAGCTATTAGGCACTGCTTTCAAAACCAAAATCCCATCCATTGATGCAACATTGACAAGCACCATCATCCCAATGAAGACTGTGAGGAATGGACGAACTAGATGGATGACAAACGCATCAAAACTAGTAGGCAAAATAAGCGAGAAGCTATATATTTGATGTTTTTTTGTGTGAAAAATATATATTTTTACATACATATATATATCTATATCTATGTGTGTGTGTGTGTGTGTGTGTGTGTGGTCTCATGCTCATCAAGGCTGCATTTATCAAAATATAGTAAAAATCTGTAAAAATGTGAAATATTATTCAAATTTAAAACAATTTTAATACATTTTAAAATATGATTTATTCCTGTGACGCAAAGCTGAATTTTCAGCATCATTACTTCAGTCTTCAATGTCACATGACCCTTCAGAAATCATTCTAATATGCTGATTTGCTGCTGTGAAAACATTTATCATCATCATCAATTTTGGAAACAGATACACTGCTTAATATTTTTGTGGAAACGTGACATTTTTTCAGGATTCTTTAATGAATAGAAAGTTCAAAAGAACAGCATTTATTTGAAATAATAATTGTGCATCTGTTCCTTTTGATCAATTTAATGAGTTCTTGACGAATAAAAGTATTAATTTCTTTTTTTTATCTTACTGACACCAAACTTTTGAACGGTATTATTTCAAGTCTAATAATCTCCTTTTTTATGACTTACTTAAAAAGTACATTTTATTTGATCGAATGTATTGATACTCATAATATTTTAAGTGTGGATACAGTGTCTGGATACTTTTGCTTACAAATACCAAATACCTTTCCAAATACAATAAAGCTGAAAAACCAAACACATGGTTTTTCCAACAGCCCAAAAAGTCTTTCAAGCAATGACAAACATATGGTTATTTCACAGGATTTGCAAATGTTGCTGGCACTTGTCAGATGGGGTTAGGATCTGAGAGTCTCCATGCAGTTTCTCATTAATGCGAGTTGAAGGGTAAAATCATCTAACATTGGGATGTGTGACATTCTCCACAAGGGTAAAGGCCATTTTAAAAATAAAACAGAACAGATTGCTACCTCAGATGCAAGTATGAGCATTAAGCAGGCATTTTTCCCCTTATGCCTTACTTCTGTGCTTTTTCAGTCTGTCATTGATGGGCTTTTTTGGAGCTGAGCGGCTCTTTTTCCACAAATAGTCAGCGAACATATTGATGAATAACAAAAAAGGAGAGAAAACATATAAAATGTTCCTGCTAAGCTCCTATTGAATTAGCATAAAACAGCCACCCTCTGCTTTGGTGCAAGAGAGAAAGATGACAGACTTTGTGTTCACAAAATTGCTATTCAAATGTTGTTTTTCCACCCAGAAACACTGTGATGGAGACGCTGGATGGAAAAAATAAGAGCGAGGTGCTTAACCGTTAAAGCAAAGGCTGACTAAATATCACCATATACCTCAGACGAACATAGTAAACAAATGATTAAACCGTCATCAGCCGAGGACACATCAAAACAGCTATTATGTTGCCATGCTAAACAAAAGCATAGAGGGATGTCCTTAAAAGTACAATCTGCTTTCGTTTCATGTGACAGGCAACAATTACCCACGAGCAATAACAAAGCCTCTTCATATCTGTTAACTCCTCTCATATGTTTCAAACGCAAAGCTCTCTTTGCAGCCTCAAAGCTAATAACAGTGAAAGTGTCTGTTTAAGCAAAAATAAACCATTGAAGACAAGATTCGATTCTGTATCATATTATACAGTGGCACAAAAAAGTAGTAAACCATGTAAAAATGTTAAACGTCATTGCATTATATAATTGTTTCTTTTTTTAAAAGAAGGCAGAAGCAGACTTCTCCTAAAATCAAACTACTTTCAAATGCAATGATATTTTGAAGTAAGGCTGACGCATCAAAATACTGCCGATGCAGGTTTAAACCTGTCCTGCAACATACCTAATGCAACATGATTAAAAAACATTCATTAAAGCATTCATGAAGTCGGTAGGTTCATTCTGGAACCAATCACACATTCATCGCCAGAGTCTTGCTAGTCTCTCCAACCCAAGGCGCTTGACAGACAATATCAGCCTCACCGGTTCAATGGAGCAGGGATGTGTGTGTGTGTGTGTGTGTGGGTGTGTGTGTGTTGCATGATGTACAGAGTCTGATACGTCCAAGATGGACTGACTCTTCACAGCTGTAAAGAACCATCTGTTCCTCCATGAATGTTCTATGCTCAATGAAGAAGGAAGGGTAATATTGATTTAGTCATCCAAGAGTTAAATAACATCATGAAGTATTCATCAATGGTGCACTGAGCAGAGCACACGGGCACATCAACAGAACACCTTCACTAAAAAAAGAAAAATCTAAAAAGAACACAGTAGTCACACTTTTCACACGTGCACTGCACTTAGTGGTCAAAACCTAGCGCTGCACCACAATAATGAAAATCAAAGTACTGGTACACAAACTAAATATAAAACAATATGTATTATTATTATCATTAGTTAAAAGAACAACAATAATCATCATCTATCTATAGAATAAATGGTCATACATTTATTTTTAAATTCTTCGTGAACCGGAAGTTGTGGCCGACTTTATTTAAGTATTGTGTATGTATTTCCAACTGAAATGGAATATTGAAAAGAGGGCGGGGTTTCTCTCGCTCATAGCAAACTAACAGTTGGAGGGGCATGGTTAAGGATATTCTGCATTCAAATAATTGCAGCCTTGGTGAGCATAAAAAACTTTTCAACAGTAGTGTACACACAAACACACACGCACACAATTATTCCATCCAACCTACACCTGTAGACTTTTTTGCCAAGATATTAGAGCCAACATCCATCAAAGCATCAAACTTAAACAACCGATAAAAATAAGTGAAGCTACATTTGATTATGGGTGGTCAAACTACAACGAGTAGCACATTACTAGCACATTCTCCCAGTTGCACCACAGGAAATGAGCGCACTTTTTCCTCGACTCTGTCCTAACACGTATTACTCAGTGTGACTGCAGCAAAAAGAAAAAGAAATGCTTCCCTGTTTTTTTTTTTCTTTGACCAGAGAGAGAAAGTGAAGCAGAGTGGCAACCCAATTACCATACCATCGCCATGGCAATTTACAGCAAGTCACTTATGAAATAAGTTATAGGAGCGCTAGCCATCTGCGGACTGCAGAAATGGAAGATCAAACGCTCCGTCTCGACGCCGCACTGGTTACCTGATCAGAGGTGTTTGGGTGCGGGGAGGGGCGAGAGGGTCTCTAAAAACTCTAAATGAATAGATGTCACATCAAATGTTCTTTACCGGGTCAGATCTTTGACACAAATACGCTGTGTTTTTTCTTGACACAAGACACACGCCAGCGAGGTGTGGAAAGCCCAGGCCGGGGGTGATGACAGCAAATTTTCGCCTGTAAGATATGGCCGTTCAGGTTCTGTTGAAAAACAACAACAAGAAACAAATATGGCTAAAGTACCACTGTGGTTAGCGAAGGCTAATATCCCAAAACAGGAGCGAGTCTGGGCAGAGGTCCAAAACCTCATGCTGGTGTAAACAGAAATTGAAAAGCACACAAAAGAAACACAGAAGTACCTGTAAAAATGATAACCGTTTGCTTTTGATGGTAGGAACTGTACTGTACTGTATGTTGGCTGTCTAGTCTGGGAGTCTTTGCCTATGTTGCCACAAATTTGAATTATTTTTCCCCCTCACAGGTGAGATTTAATATATTATTTCATATATTATAATTCAATAATTTATTATCATAATTTAATATATTATTCCTTATTTAATATATAACATGTTATTTAATTCATAAATGTAAATGTACAATACATTTATAAAATATAAATATGAAATATATAACTTGTATATAAATATAGATAAAATGTCACGATTTGTTAATTTGTTTATTTTTTAATCATAGAAAATCTCACATGTGAGGGAGAAAAATAACTAATAATAATAATAATAAATTATTAAATTATAATAATAAATTATTCAATTATAATAATATATTAAATAATGGATTTCACTATATGAATTGTTGTCACACAGAAAGGTTAAAAAACAATTAATAAAGGTCAAAATTTCCAGTAGTATTGCAAATGCATTTATTTTGCATTTTTTAAATAACATAAACATATAATACAAATTTGTATAATTGTATATACAAGTTTATATCTTGAGTTATGTAATACAAAATGTGAATAAAATCTTTATTTACCTATTTATTTATTTATTTAAAAAGCTTTTTAACAATAGCATGACATACTAAAACCTATATAACAAAAATTGGTAAATTTCCCTGTTTGTATTCTTCATCGATTGACCCTCTATTATGCCACCACAAATTCTTCTTGCTAATAACACATTCAAGGTACAGTCATTTCATATCCCAGACAGCCTTCTGCAAATAAACATTACACCCCTTTAAGCTCAAGTCTACATTATTAATAAATCTATTTTCACTGATAATGCCTCGCGACATCACTGGCATCATTATCATTTAACACAACTGGAGTATTCCACTGGCATTGTTTCTCTTTAAAAACAATTTTTTTTTAAACTTTTTTTTTTCCTAATATGTGAGATCACCATAATGTGATAGTCAACAAATCTGTATTTACATGAATGCTTAAACAGTTTGAGAAATATTATATTGGCAGTCTGGGTCAACACGTAACTGCACAGCTTAATGAGGCAGGGATAGTGATTCCAAAATACTCCACAGATCATTGCTTACCATTCTCCCTCTGTAAATATCATTCATCATATGTATCCATTTGAAAGATCTCCCTGGCTCTCTTTCCTTCCCCTGCTATATCCTTTTCCAGACACCAAGGTGCACATAGTGGTCAAGCCAAAGGTTTGGTGACAGATTGCTGTAGCTGACAGATTCAGAACACATCGGCCAAGGGCTCAAATGAACCTCTGTCCAACACCATCCATCTCTACATTGCACCATTAATGGCTGCCCCTGATCAATGGTCCTCCCTTGAGGAACCACACACCTATCTCAGTCAATGGTCTCTGAATGTTATTACATTTCAGTTGTTGTGAAAAAGAGCAACACCCTGAAACTAATGGTGCCACTACACTTGGCAAATGGTGGATGAAGGTAAAGATGAGGAATACTGCTATTACAGCATTTCAGAAATGGCATTAAAGAGTTAGTTCACCCAAAAATGACTCTGTCAATGATTCTCTCATTAATTACTCAACCTCATGTCGCTCCAAACCCGTAAGACCGTTCATTTTCGAAACACAAATTAAGATATTCTTGATGTAATCCGAAAGCTTTCTGACAGCAATGCAACTGACACGTTTAAGGCCAAGAAATGTAGTAAGGACATTGTTAAAGGGGTCATATGATGCAATTTCAAGTTTTCCTCTCTCTTTGGAGTGTCACAAGCTGTTCGTGCATAGATAAGATCCCTAAAGTTGCAAAGACTAAAGTCTCAAACCCAAAGAGATATTCTTTATAAAAGTTAAGACTCGTCCACGCCCTCCTAAAACACCTCGTTTAAACATGCCCCCACATGTCTACGTCACTGTGTGGGAAGATTTGCATAACACCGCCCAAATGTTCACGCAAAGAAAGAAGGTGTAACTTTGATTCTAGCTGTAGAATTGTTGCTGCCGCCGCCGCCATGTCGTGGAGATGCTGTGTGTTTCATTGTGAAAGCGAAACTACTTTGTTTGGCCTTACAAAAGAGGACAGTTGTATTTACAACACTGTTCCAGAACAGTTTAACCCAAATATTCAGATGTGTGCAGCGCATTTTATGGAGGACTGTTTCCTGAACCTGGGAGAGTAGCCTACAATGCTGTGCACAAAGGCTGTTTCTATAACGTGGGGCAATTCCAACTTTGAAAGAACAGTCTGGCTCTTCTGACTCACAGCCTGTAAGTACGTTTTCATATTTAAAGAATTTGCCACTGACGATTCAAACGTGAGTTTAGAGCAGTGTAGAGTAGCGCTTGTTGTTTGTCGTTTCTCCGATCACAAATGCAGACATGGTTTTATGTTTACGCGGCGCGACATGCAACGCAACGCGTAAAAAGACAGTATAAGTCATTATAATCAGTAATTATGTCCCCACTGGATGCAACAAATGCCTCGTTTGTAATGGGTTTTATTGGTTTTGCCTCGTCACACCGGGACTTGGCATCACAATATGGTAAGGGGCGTAACATTTCCGTCACACGCTTGAGGTATTCGGCCAATCACAACGCACTGGATAGCTGGCCAATCAGCGACAGCGTACACCTCGTTTTTCAGAACAATGAGCTTTGTAAAACGCTTTGACGCGTTTCAGAAAGGCGGGGCGTATATAGGAGCAACAATAATGTACAGTATGTGGAAAATAATGTGTTTTTTTAACCTTAAACCCCGCATAAACATTGCATTACACTAAATACACAAAATAATGTTCTTTTTAGCAATGTCATATGACCCCTTTAAAATAGCCCATGTGACGTCGTTGGTTCAACCGTAATTTTATGAAGCTACAAGAATACTTTTTGTGCACACAGAAAACAAAAATAACGACTTTATCCAACAATTTCTTCTCTTCCATGTCAGTCTCTGCCGCCATTCACAAGAGAACCACGATGCATACATGTGCATTCCTCTGACTGTAAACAAAGCGCAGCGCATCCAGGTTCTATGTCAGAACGCCGGCTCCTGCATCAGCAGCATCACACGCATGCGTTGTGGTACTGTCATGAACATGCGTCGAAGACTGACACGGAAGAGAAGAAATTGTTGAATAAAGTCGTTATTTTTGTTTTCTTTGCGCACAAAATATTCTCATAGCTTTCTTGTAAAACAAAGAAAGGATGTTGGCAGATTCTGAAAATAACACAATGGAGAGCTACTTCAGTTTACCATGCAAGCGGGCATAGTTATTGACCAATAATTTATATTAGGCATATGAACATGTATTCATTTTGCAGGCAGATTTACACAAAGTGACTTGCAAATGAGGAATACAAAGTATTTTGTTCCTAAGGTGGCAATAAGTTGCGAGTTACAAGAGGCGCTGTAATACAAAGTTCATACAAAGTTCACTCTTCAACATTAGTGCTTAAATATACATTTTAAAATATATATAGCAGCCCTGGCTGCTCCATAGTTTATTCAGGGACTGAGCGGAGAATTCTACTTTTCTCACTTCTGAGACTTTTATTACATCTGTCTGTCTGGGTGTTCTTGTTTTGTCTTGCTTTCAAGACGATAGCTTCAATTTTTAGTTACTTCCCCCATCCATTAGGGAGGATCCAAGGTCAGAAGCTTTCCTGAATACCATTCACATCACAGCACCTGACACTATTGGAAAATAATGGGAAGAAAAAAATGACGGCGTGAAACAAAAACACGTTCTTTATAAAGGCTGGAGTTTTATTATTACAGTATGGTGGATTCTAGCCAGTCCAAAGTCCCAGAGCTGATAAAATAAATGAAATTATGATATAATACCATAGGAGACATATATCAGAATATACACAAAGAATACTTAAATGGACTGCTTTGTGGCGAATCAGCTCATAAGGGAAATATGAATAATTAATCATAACTAGTTATAATTAATTATAAATATTTAGATCCGCTGTAGATATTTACTTGACCTACCAGTGGCCTGTGGTCATTCGCAGACATCCTGGCGCCCAGTCTATTGGGTGAGGGGTCTGTGACGACTTGTTAATCTAATGAATAACTGATTTGTTAAATCAAATGAAAAATTGTGTTTTTGATTGGTCCAGACGCTACAGCTTTTATAGTGCTTTTTGTCATTTCTATATCTCTGCCATATTTAGCCTAATACCTCTATGAGCATAGAAATGAGTGTTGGTTTTCCCGCGTGTTCATTCATTCTGAATGCATCCTGCCTCTCACTACAGTCATGTTTGCTCTGAATAGCATGTTGTCCCCACCCTCAAAGTGTCAGTAGTGTTTTATATCTCACATATGCACACGTACACACACAAACACATACACTCTCCTCTGAGCCTGCAAAACATGACTGACAGGGGAGATGTCATCACACATGCTGCCGTGGTAACAAACAACACCAATCAGCTTCCTGTGCTGTCGTCTACAGACTGAGGCGGAAAGGAAACAGCCCATGAACTGAAATAAACAAACTCGCTCCCATTCAGAATGGCATAAAATATAGTGCATGATCCAAATTTAACATATTAACTGGCCTGTATTAAAAGATAATTTATTTTAAAAGTTTTCAAATGTAACTTTTAGATTTGAAGGTTGTATACTGTACCTCGGAGGGCAATATTTTAGGATGGTTCATCAAAAAAATTAAATTGTAATTATTTAATCACCCATAACAAACCCAAAAGGTGCTATTTGTCCAAGGTCCAGAGTAGATTGCCAACCAAAACCACCATAAAACCTTCCATGACTAGCTCTGACTCATTCAACTACGCCATTTCGGGTCAAGGTGAAATATTGCAAGTGCTAATTGTTAATCAACCAAATTACAATGAGTGTTGAGCAAAGCTGCCGCCAGCCAGAGGTGAAATATTACAATTATGAATTCTTAATAGTTTAAATTACTTTAACTGAGGTCTGTTCAAGAGTCATTAACCTACTGTATGGTAGTTGCTGGTCATAATTAATTCACATTTGAGAACACCGCATTGCTCCCTGGCACTGAACATTTTGTTTTGCATAATTTAACCAGCATCATTGTTTTAGTAATATCGCTGATCACTGTGGGTCACCAGACAGGGATTAGACTGCATGTAAGATAGGAATGCTAAATTAATCACTGCAAAACTGATATGCGTCCAGTTGAGAGTAAAGCATGAGTGTGTTGTAATTCTCAAATATTGTCTCACTCAGGGAAACCAAGATTGCAGCAAGGTGCCAAAACACTACCCATATCGGTATGGGTATGCTGGGAGCTTGCAGACCCTTAACCAATCAGTAGCATTGTTCAACAAGAAATAGTTCAGACTCTTTTAGGCTTGTTGGGACCAAATTTGAGGCAATATTGTTAGTCTAACATGTGCTATTATGTAGATTCATGGTAATTTACATTTCTAAGCATCTCTGACTCAAAAGGCCGCCGTATGCTGGATAAGATGTAATTGCGGTGTACATGATGAGTCATCAATATTTTTGGTTCATTTTCCTGGAAGAGAAAGTGTCAGGGATAGTCCAGCTTCGTCAGGCCCAATCACCTCACACACCCGTTCCCAATCACCAGAGTACTAATCAGCCACTGATTTCACTGGAGGATTTAATTCAAGCCTTTCGAACACCTGTTGTGTCTGCCTCCCACAGTCCCATGGCCCGGCCCTGCTATCTTCTCCAGTGAGGCGGAGGATTGTGGTGGCTTCTTGTTACAATGCCCCCTATACTTCGCCTTTCCCAGCGACCGCGCCAAGGTTGCCTTCATGATTTCTCATCTCGCAGGCCGCGCTCTTCACTGGGCCCAGTCCATGTGGGAAAGTAACAGCCAGGCCATTCGCACTCTATCTACATTTACATCCCATTTCAAAGAGGTGTTTAGCCACGCAGCCGCAGAAATATCCGTTCATGACCAGCTCTTCCGCATCAGTCAAGGCACGGCATCCGTGAGCGAGTATGCCGTCAAATTCCGCACTCTGGTGGTGTCTAGTGGATGGAATGAGGTGGCCTTACTTACTGCGTATCGGCAAGGGCTTAACGCCGACATTCGCCTTCAAATGGTGATTTTTGATGATACTGTGGGCTTGGAGAACTTTATTCAGAAGGCTCTCAAAATCTCCCAACATCTCCAGGCCTGTAACCAGGCCCTGCCACTCTCCTCACCGTCCACATCCGCCTCACCGGCTCCAGCACCCGAACCCATGCAAGTGGATTCATACCATCTCACCCATGCGGAGCGTTCACGGAGGATAACAACCGGACTATGTCTGTATTGTGGGGAGCAGGGACACTTGATTCGCTCGTGTCCTATCCGTCCCTCACGACCCTCGGTGAGTACTATCCAGCTCAGCCCTCAAATTGCTACCTTGACTAGAATGAATGTATCATTAATGTCATCTCACCAATCCCTTTCAGCGCAAGCCCTTGTAGACTCTGGTTCTTCGGGGAACTTCATATCCCGCAACACACTCCAACGACTTCAACTACGACCGCTGAAATATGCCCATGTACTTAATATCCTCACCATCCAAGGAAAGCCGTTGGGTCGTGGGAAGATCCAACTATGCTCCCCCACCATCACGCTCCGCATTGGGTGCCTTCATGAGGAATTCATCTCTTTTCTGGTGCTGGAGAATTCCACCGTGGAGATCATCTTGGGACGCCCCTGGTTAACCCAACACTCACCCATAATTAACTGGACCACCAACGAAGTTCTACAATGGAGTGAGTACTGCCTGCGGAACTGTATGCCCAAGATTCATCCTCTGTCACATGATCAGCTCTTCCGCATCAGTCAAGGCACGGCATCCGTGAGCGAGTATGCCGTCAAATTCCGCACTCTGGTGGTGTCTAGTGGATGGAATGAGGTGGCCTTACTTACTGCGTATCGGCAAGGGCTTAACGCCGACATTCGCCTTCAAATGGTGATTTTTGATGATACTGTGGGCTTGGAGAACTTTATTCAGAAGGCTCTCAAAATCTCCCAACATCTCCAGGCCTGTAACCAGGCCCTGCCACTCTCCTCACCGTCCACATCCGCCTCACCGGCTCCGAAGTGGATTCGTACCATCTCACCCATGCGGAGCGTACACGGAGGATTACATCCGGACTATGTCTATATTGTGGGGAGCATGGACACTCGATTCGCTCGTGTCCTATCTGTCCTGCACGACCCACGGTGATTACTATCCAGCTCAGCCCTCAAATTGCTACCTTGACTCGAATGAATGTATTATTAATGTCATCTCACCAATCCCTTTCAGCGCAAGCCCTTGTAGACTCTGGTTCTTCGGGGAACTTCATATCCCGCAGCACACTCCAAAGACTTCAACGAAGACGGCTGAAGCATGCCCATGTCCTGAATATCCTCACCATTCAAGTGCTGGAGAATTCCACTGTGGAGATCATCCTGGGACGCCCCTGGTTAACCCAACACTCACCCATAATTAACTGGACCACCAACGAAGTTCTACAATGGAGTGAGTACTGCCTGCGGAACTGTATGCCCAAGATTCATCCTCTGTCACCCGGTCTCCTCCCTGTCTGTGCTACCTCCATAGACAGTAGCCATTCATACCTGGCCAAAACCCAAAACCGTGAAAGAACTCCAACGCTTTCTGGGATTCTCAAATTTCTACCGTTATTTCATCCACCACTTCAGTCAGCACACCGCCGCCGTAACTTCTGTACCGCTCCTACCCTCGCCCTTCCCGATCCGCAGAAACCATTCATCGTGGAAGTAGATGAGTCCACAGTAGGGGTGGGAGCGGTGCTCTCACAACATTCCGGAGAGCCTCCTATCCTCCATCCCTGTGCATACTTCTCCCGCAAGCTTTCCCCGGCAGAGCAAAACTATGATATCGGGAACCGCGAGCTACTCCCCATCAAACTTGCTCTGGAGGAATGGAGACATTGGCTGGAGGGAGCTATTCATCCATTCCAAGTCATCACTGATCATCGGAACTTGGAATATCTTCGTGAGGCCAAGCACTTAAACCCTCGTCAGGCACGGTGGGCGCTGTTCTTCACCCGTTTTCAGTTCTCTGTTACCTACCGTCCCGGAACCAAGAACACCAGAGCAGACGCTCTGTCGCGCCTCCATCAGCCCACGGAATGATTACTACCCTCTGAGACAATTCTCCCTCCAGCCCGAGGGAGAATTGATCCGTCGAGCCACCCAATCAGAACCTGCTCCGCCGGGAGGTCCAGAAGGGAAGGTCTATGTTCCATCCACTCTCCACACTCCCATTCGGTGGTCACTCGACGACCAAATCCATGCCGCCACTCTCACTGAACCTGCTCCGCCGGGAGGTCCAGAAGGGAAGGTCTATGTTCCATCCACTCTCCGCAATACCCTTCTGGACTCGCTGCACTCCTCTCCGGGCTCTGGACATCCAGGCAGCCAGCAAACCCTCTCGCTCCTCGAAACCCGCTACTGGTGGCCTGCCATGGCTCGAGAAGTCAAACGCTTGATACAGGGGTGCTCAGTCTGTGCCATCACCAAATCTCCCTGTCAGCTGCCACAAGGCAAACTGGTACCACTTCCCATACCCCACCGACCCTGGTCCCACATCGGAGTCGCCTTCGTCACAGATCTCCCCGAGTCCGAATCTTACACCTGCATCCTCGTAGCGGTCGATCGATTCTCAAAGGGATGTAAACTTCTCCCCCTCAGAAAACTACCTACGGCCATGGAAACAGCAACACAGTTATTCCATCAAGTCTTTCACAATTTCGGCCTCCCTGAGGATATCGTTTCCGATCGTTGGCCCCAATTCATCTCCGGGGTCTGGCGGGCCTTCTTCCAACTCCTCGGAGTATCAGTAAGCCTCACCTCCGGATATCATCCACAATCCAATGGCCAGACTGAGCGAAAGATCCAAGAGATCGGGAGATATCTATGCAGCTACTGTCACAACAACCAGAACCGCTGGAGCCTTTACCTTCCCTGGGCCGAGTACGCACAGAACTCCCTCAGGCAGCAAACCACCGGCCTCACCCCGTTTCAGTGCGTACTCGGCTACCAACCTCCCCTGTTCCCTTGGACAGGAGAACCATCTGACGTTCCAGCGGTT
>NW_015539892.1:23639-41831 GCF_001515605.1 Sinocyclocheilus anshuiensis | reverse complement strand
CGCCTGGAATATCTCGTGGTCTGGGAGGGATTCGGCCCCGAGGAGAGATCATGGGTGCGTAGAGACGATGTGTTAGATCCCTTACTCCTCAGAGACTTCCATGATCGTCACCCAGATCGTCCCGCTCTCCGGGGCCGCGGCCGTCCTCGACGTCGGCAGCGGGCGTCAGGAGCCGCCCGTGGGGAGGGGGGTACTGTCAGGGATAGTCCAGCTTCATCAGGCCCAATCACCTCACACACCCGTTCCCAATCACCAGAGTACTAATCAGCCACACCTGTCACCACCTCATCAACACTAGCTCAAATACTCAGTCACTGCAGTTACACTTTGTCTGGTCTTGAGTTCACTACGCTACTCCTTACCTGTCTCACGAACCCGGACTCCAACCTGTGCCCACCTGTCTCCGTCGAAAGTCATCTTCATTCCGGTCCTGGAAGGACCCAAGAAACATTCACCACGTGAGCCCGATCCCTGCTGTTCCCAGAACTGTTTCCCTTTAACCCATTTGCTCTCCATCTCTTCCCTCAGCACCTCCGTTCAATAAAGAACCCTGCTTACCTGTATATCTCCGTTGTGGTCTCCCTCTGTACTGTGACAGAAAGACATTTAAATTTTAAATGCGTACTGTATGTCTGCTCTATTTTAGGAGTACACTAATATACAGATGTTCTCCGAGCAACCTGAGAGGACTATGGAGTAAGATTCTGCATCCAGGGGTTACAACCCTTTAGGCAGATGCTTAGAAAATTGACTTCACAAATATAGGAATGTATGTTGATGCATTATGTAGAATCAACACTGGAAATAGGACGAACATAATACATTTTTATTGCGGTGTCATACTAGTTGATATAGCTAAATTTGGTGCTAATATTACTATTGAAAAACTGCTTTCTGAATTCAGCTGCCTCGATTTAAGTCATCAATCCATAGTGCAACATTTCCAGAGTGAAACCGTACATTAAAATAAATAAAATAATAATAATTATTATTTTTAATTGCATTGTTTTACTCAGTAAAACAAGACAAACATGTCTTCTTTGACAAAGTGTACCAACGAATCATCTGCAATAAGACCAAGAATTTCCTTGAATTGCTCAGGCACTTCGCAATTGCATGCTATGAACTGAATACATGGACGACTGATAGAATTAATTATAAAACTGCACAAGTCTCAAAGTAAAACATTCACCTACCTATTGTGGGTAACTAGCAGAGCTTTAACACATTTGGGGTGAGGTGTAGTGGAAACTAATATAGGGAGGGAGGGAACCAACAACCCGAGAAATCCACAAACCCTTTGGAGCATCTCTCACAATAGATCTCTCGCCTCGTCTCCTTTAGCGAAGGACGCCTGCTCATAAATGTCTTCCAGGATTGATATCGTATTATTACTTGCACTTATTGAGTGGGTAGTTTCAAAGGGACAGTTATTAAACCAAATATCTTTAATTTATGATCTGGGGCAATCTGTTCTAGTAATAACAGCAAGGAATTCCTTATTAGAGTTAAGAAATAAATATTGAGTTTCCTGATATATCCTCAGCTGGGTGAAAATAGAACCATGCTCGAACCATAAAATGCGACTCTACTGGAGGTGTGCAAACAAACTGAGAAAAAAATTGTCTGCATTATCAGTGCTGCAGTTAACAGAGTGAAATCTAAAACTCTGATTGAATGTCACCATGCAAATGTATATGTGTGCATTCGAAATCACTTAGAGTGCTTGTTTCCTTGTTTAGCCTTACCATGCAATATTGATTTCAATATTATCAATATTTATTCCGTCTAGTAATAATAATTGACAGGCTACATATTGAATGGTAAACTAAAATTAAAGACCTCTTACAAGCACTCTTTAATAAAGCAAAGAAAACCTAAGGCCACTTGCAAAGTTAAGATTTCAATGCCATGTCAGCCTCTTTAAAATACAAGAGTTGCATAAATACAATAAAATAAATACAACAATTAAGAATATACAGTGTTTTACATTTACATTTAATACAAATTCTATGACATTTTTTCTGGTAAAATCTTACTAAACAAGTCCTTAACTGAGCTTACTACATAAAAATATCGTCTACTAGCAATAAAAGCAGGGCAGTCCAATAAAATATGTTTAATGGAAAGCAGGGTCTTGCAAAACATACATACAGTTAGGTCTTCACCTTTAAGCAGAAATGCATGAGTTTATCTTGCATGAGACTCAGACCAAAAAAAATCCAAAGCTAAGGTATTTAATTCAGCCAGAGACTGAAAAAAACACACTTATCATCTCAAAATTGATGGCCAAAATTGCTGGGTCCTAGAACACATAAATGTGAGCCTTTTTAAAAAACTGCAGTGAGTCATTTTAAAAGCTTCGTGATGGCGATGTTACTGTGCTGTTCTCAGCACTGCCCGCTAGACCGCTGTCAGCACTTCTCTGCTAATTGCCTCCATCAGTTAAAATCATTATGATCCCCTTTTATTCCGGCCCAAAATAGAAATAAAATCATGTTGCTCGGAGTCACAGACTGACCATCAGGAAGTCTCAATAGCTACTAATGAGATGCTACTCATGGTTGAAGGCTTGGTGTATGAGCGGTGTATATCTTATAGCATTCTATAGCTATCTATAGAATCTATCTATCTATCTATCTATCTATCTATCTATCATTTCACCACCTCCTCAAATATTACATCATGTCTTTTGCCCAGTATGCTGTGAAATGTGTTCCACGTTGTCCAGTGTCCCAGAGGAAACACTGACCTGCCCTGCAGACACCGAAATGTCACAGTCCAATTGTTGAGATGTCTTCTTCTCCTCTTTTCCTGTTACAAGCTATAGCTACGCTATTCTACACAGAGAGCACTGAGGCATGCACAGTTTCCCTTGTAGACATACAAGCTCACTCTAGGCTGAAATTCAGCTGTCAGTGACATGCCAGCCAACATGTAAATGAATAGGGAAATTACCTTCAAGATTATTTAAAAACCTTTAAAGTAACATTTAACTAAACAACGCCAGCAAGGAACCATTTGTAATTTAATAATATCAACCAAGACCATCTATAATACCTGGAGAGAGATATAGTATCAATGGTGTAATTATGAAATATACCAGCAAGGGCTAACTGGACCACACTAAGCAAATGAAACAATTGCAAGCGTTAATGTGTAAGTGGGTATGTGCAAGTTAACCTTGCAGTGAAATATTCTGATGATCTCATTGTCTTTATAATTCAATTCAGTTCAGGGTCATATTTCATCTCAACATCAACAGAACATTCTTCCAGAACCAGTTACATCTCTAACTTTATGACCTGCATAGTGTATCACTTCAAGCCCTGTATCTGAAGAAAAGAGACCAGCTGTCAGATTAAATCTGATAATCAACTCTTGCAATGTGGTTTTCACGCCTCCATTATTCCAGCGTGCGTTGCAGAATCTCCCCCTGCAGCTACTGACTAACAAATCAGAAAGTGCTTGATTGCTGTGTATTAACATGGAGAGAAGAGGAGGGAAACATTCCATCTAATCAACAGTAAGAGATGATCTTATTGCTTTATGAATTTATATAAAGAGATTTTACAGATGCAACGGCTCCTTCAAGATCACCACATAGGACATAAATGACAAATAAACATCATCTCAACTGTTTTTCCTAAACAGCATTGAGAAATTTCTATTTCTCGTGTGAAATAAATGCTGGTAATCTAAACTTTGAGTTTCTTAAACTGAGCTCAAATTTACCAAGACACCAAAGTCTATGTCAGAAATTTCAATATAAACTATTAAAATATATAGAAAATATTTTCCAACAAATTCATCCAGACCAAATTATCAGAGCTATCAATGATATCAGTTCTTACTTTAGAACAAAAGTCTCATTTGTATCAAGAAATAGTGTAATTCAGGTTTGACAGCACAATTAACAACTAATTTAATTACACTTTTCAATAGTATAACAGTAGTTCAACTGATTTCAAAATAGTGTTGCTTTTCCAGTAAGGACTTAATTTTTCCAACAACTAGCATTTTTTTGCAACCGTTTAACAATCAAGTGCATTGAACATATTGTTTTTTGTCATGTTCTGAAAATAAACCTCACAAAATTTTGTTAAATTTAAAATAAAAAAAAATGTCAATGGGTGAGAAAAAAATGTAACGAGTTATATTGTGTGAAAAATAACGTATAATATTTTTATGTATTTATTAATACATTTTTTCTCAAGTGATTTTATTGTTTTAATGAATATTAAAGAATATTACTTTGCTGTGCATTTTTTAAGGCAGCGCCCACAATAAATATTTGAGACAAAGATTGATCTCAAATATTTCCTAAGCTATTAAAAAAATCACATTTAATTTGGCAATGTTTATTAACGAGACCACCAAAACAACTAGAACTTCAAGGCATTTCTGCTTTTTTTTTTTTTTTTTTTGAAGTTGCCAGATTTTCATCTGCTGCCATATCTCTCCCTCTTTCTTCCAACATTACCCAGTCCCTCTCTCTCCCTCTCTCATGACTAACTAATGAGTCCTGGCATTGCTGTTGTCCCTGTGGTGTTATTGGGCTGATCTGTGCTCTCTTAAGGGTGTGCTGAGAGGTTGACTCTCTAAAGCAGCAGGAGGCCCACACTTCTCTTAAACAGCAGGGCTAAAGAGGTTTGTTTACTGGGTAACACCTTGGCCTGACCTCCCCGAGCCGCTGGGAGTTACTCTGTGATTAGTTCTGTGCTAGCCTGGAGCCGAAGACCCGGCGTCAAGTGGAAAGCCACTCTCTCCCCACCGCAGGGTGAATGATTGGGCAACTCGCGCTGTAATCAATCACCCTTTCTACCTCCGACATACCGCACATATACACATCCACCGGGAGAAGGATGGGGCCTCCTAAACTTGTTGCTATCTTTGTTGCTCTGCCTGAAAAGCTGCATGATTTTATTTAGAGTCGGCCTTTGACTCGATAACAGGAGATTAATTGTCGCTGTTGCTTCGGTTTGTCCTCAGTGGGTCTTTGTGGCTTTCGGTGCACAGAGAAAGGGTATACTGTACATGTATGTGTTCAAACATGATTTCCTCTATTCACTCCTGGTCTGCTACTGTTTGCCACTTGGCCCCTGTGGACGGGGTCTCATTATTGCGATGTGTATTCACATCTTCCACCTTTTGCCCAGGGTTCTCCTTCTCTTTCACTTTTCAGCTTTTCACTTACAATGAGATTTCTGTGACTCCTTCTCCTTTGGCATCCCTATTGGTCTGAAACTGGGCTTCACTGACCTAACGCTGCCCTCCCATCAAGACAAGAGACTTCAGAAAGAAAAATCACAAAAGTTATCACTTTTAAATCTCAGTGGTCTCTCCTAGACAGAAGCAATAAGACTAAATGGAGATCAAATGAAGACTCAAATGAAGAACAGATCTCAACAATTAGGGCTGCATGATTAATCAAAATCCAAAATTGTGATATGGCTTAATGCAATATCATATTGCAAAGGCTGTGATTTGATTAAATAAATACATATGCTGTGAAGAAAGGCTTTAATGGCTTCCTGTGGGCTTTCACCAAAATAAAAGTTTAATGGCTTAATGACTGAAAAAAATAATGAAATTAAGACAGCTATAAATATTAGCATTGTAATTTTAATGTTGTACTGTAAACTAAAATTATCATCTTTACACTAGTAATATTTCTTATTTCATTTAATATTTTTATTTAGTAGTAGTAATGATAATAATAATAAAGTTTATTAGTTGTTGTCATTTTATGATAATATTGATATTGTGAATATTGTGCAGTCATACAAACAAGCACAGAAAACCTGGAGCTTTTTAAATGTTTAAATCACATTTTAAATTGCAATGACAATTTTGATCAGAAAAACGTTATTAGAAACAATAACTCTCAAAAGTCTCAAAAGTCATTTCAAATATTTCTAATTATTTTTTTCCAAAACCAAATGATCCTATGCTATCCACCTTCTTTTAATAGCTTTATATTTTTCTTTTGTCAACAATGTGTCTCTTTTTATTTCTCCTAAACAAATCTGAAAGACAAAAAAAAAGTCAAGAAGTCTCCAGGGTTAAAAAGAGCAACATATGGAATATTCAACAGATTCTTTCTGCATCTCCAACATGCGAAAACAAGCTAATATCTTTTGGTTTGTTTTCATTCAAGGTAAAGCCAGTTGGAACATCATTTATTCACAAGGTCAAGTGGGTCGTTTTGAAAATGAGCAGCACAAGGTTGCTAAACCCCTAGTACAACAAAAAGCAAACATTTTGTATGAATTTCCAGGAAAAATAGACTTCAGAAACTGGAGGTCAAGCTCATTCTAGGCTAAACGCAGCAGTCGAGTGGGCAAAATCTCAGTTGATAGTCTGTTTCCTCTAATGATTCTCATTAAAGTTAATGTGTATGTTTGCATGCAACTTACCAATATGGCTGCGATGTGTTGAGGCCAGACTCAGCTGACCCCAGAGAGACAGCAGACAGATGCCCAACAGCAGCAATCTCCTGCCCACACGCTGCAGTTCCCGCTCCCGCATCCTACAATCACACACACACAATACCTGTTTATCCTTAAGCGAAATTAACATATGATTCAATGACATATGGGAAATAACACTCAGAAAACAGCTAATTTATCTTGAATACACTATCAAACACATGGAAATAAGTACTACGATTTAGTAATCCTATCAAATGGTAATTCTACTGGGGCTAGTTGTCACACAGGCTATATTCAGACTGCAGGCAGATTTTTTTCTCAGATCAGATCTTTTCAGTCAGACTGTCTGTACTATTAAAGTGCAAGTGATCAAATCAGATTTGTGTGTCCATACATAACCAACTTATCTGCATGGGCTGCTTTGGTTTCGATGCAGGTGTACCCACATTTTTGATGAGGCTTTCAAAACAGATGCTCAGTGAAAAACTCAGTGATGGAGGAGACTGGTATATATTGTGATATTCCGGCTTTGGCTTTGTTTGAATACTGTATGAATACTTCTGGCATTTCTGTCACTGGTTTTGATGTTAGTGTTGCGTTAAGAGTGATGCAAAAGATTATTTGAAATCTGATTTGAGCAGCCAGAGCATCTAGACTGAGACACATCTGGAAAAATCTGATTTAAATCCAAATGTAGTTTATTTGGATATGCTAAAAAACTGGATATTTGCTAATAGCCCGAACAAGACCATAGGTGCAGTAACCACATTAGCATATTCAGGCAACAGTATTATAAGAGGTAGGTTTTTCATACAGTTTTATATTGGAGAAGGTTGTCAGATACTTTTTTAAATTATATAATTCTTAATTGGTTTGATATTTCTGAATGTTACATATACATTTTCATTGTTTCATTAATTGTTTTACGGTCCATTTTGATTTCTTGTTAATTTTAATGTAGAACCGTGGTACTTTTCTGAAGGGAAAAAACTAAACATTTTACAATTTCCCCTAATTGGCTCAAACACCCAGAAAATAGTCCATTTACCATGTAAATGTCAGACCCAATATCCCATTTTATTCTGAAATACAGTCAGTATAGTCAAACAAATGACTCCAAACACAACATGATCCATAAATACTCAAAATGCAAGATCGTTTAGAACGTGGCAGACACGATTCCAAACAGCCATTAATTTCCTCAAATATCTGCCATCCCTCAAATGTGTTAGCGAGTGACACAATCTCGCTCTTTGGAGGTGGTCCGCTCTTGTCTGGAAAACACAGCAATCTTGATATACTATCAGAGGCTGCAGGCCAGTAATTCCCTCTCTGTCTTTGAGGGGTCCAGAGAGACTAGAACACACAAAAGCAATCATCGTGCCGCCACGCCAAGCTTGTGTTCTACTTGTGGAGGGAGGACAACAGCAGTATCACAGCCATATTTTCATGTATTTTGCCAGCATCCCTTCTCAAATTACAGCAAAGGCTGGCTTCATATGAGGGGCTGCGAGCCTGCGTGTTTGGCAGAAACTGTGAGGCTTTCATGCATATGTTCAGTATTCAGTCAGACTCTGGAGGTTTCTTTGTCCTTCATTATTCTACACTAAAAGAACATTGGTTTGGTTTTGTAGCTGCAGCAGAACATGTGAATAACCCAATTTGAGGATTTGATTAAGGCAGGATTTGAGGAAATCTGTGTTGCATTTTGCAAGCCAAAAAAAGGACTTTAAACATGTTAATAAACACTACATCAATACAAAATATACATATATATAGTAGAATTAGATTTCTACAGAGGTACTTACACATGAAGAACTGACTGCCACAATATAGGGTGTATTAGACAATTGTGGACCGTTGCCATGGCTTTACTATATGGTTGCTAGCATGTCCTGAGAGGTTGTCAGGGCATTGCTATACGGTTGCCAGGGTGTTGCTATGCAGCTGGTAATGCTAGAGTGTTTCAATTATTACTATGCAGTTGTTAGCATGCTCTGAATGGTTACCAGGGCATTGTCATGTGGTTGTCATGATGTTTTGATGGTTACTAGGGTGTTGCTGTACAGCTGGTAACACTAGAGTGTTTTAACCATGTTACTATGCAGTTGTTAGCATGTTAAGTGTTTACTAGAGTGTTGCTATGCAGTTGCCAGGGTGTTCTGGTGATTGCTAGGGTGTTGCTATGCAACTGGTAATGCGCGAGTGTTTTAACCATGTTACTAAGCAGTTGCTAGTATGTTCTGAGTGGTTACCAGGGTGTTGCTATGCAGTTGGTAAGGTGTTGTAAATTGCTTCAAAAGCAACTTTACACAATTGCTAGTGTGATGCCATTCAGAGAGGTGGTTGCTGGTGTGTTCTGGGTGGCTGCTAAGGCATGACTCTGCGGTTGCCAGGGTGTTCTGGTGGTTGCTAGAGTGTTACCATGCAGCTGGTAATGCCTAGAGTGTTTTAACCATGTTACTATGCGATTGCTAGAATGTTCTGAGTGGTTACCAGCGTGTTGCTCTGCAGCTTGTAAGGTGTTATAAGTTGCTTCTAGTGTAACTTTATATGGTTGCTAGGGTGATGCTATTCAGAGAGGTTGTTGCTAGTTTGTTCTGGTGGTTTACAGAGCATTCCAGATGATTGCCAGGACTTTAATATATGGTTGTTATGCAGTTACCAGGGTGTTTTGGTGGTTGTCAGGGTGTTGCTATGCAGCTGGTAGGAACTTTGTTACTATACAGTTGCTAGCATGTTCTAAATGGTCGCCAGGGTGTTGCTATGTGGCAGCTAGGGAGTTATGAATGGTTGTTAGTCTGTTGCTATGCAGTTGGCAAGGTGTGGCTCAGCTGATTTTAGCATTCCTTAATGTGGTTGCTAAGGTGATGCTATGCAGTTGCTAGGGTGTTCTGGGTTACTTTCAAGGCATTGTTTTACAGTTGGACGTGTTCTGAGTTCCTAGGGTGTCCTGGGTGGTTGCTAAGGTGTTGTTATGCAGTGGATAAGGCAGATTTCTTTTAGAACGCTGTTGCTAAGCATTGCATTTTAATTGTTCACCAGGTGAAAACTGTCAAGTCTGAGTAAAAGCACAGCTTTCCACAACAAGCCACACAATCTGAGGTAACATTCATGTCTATAACAGACTCTTAGCTCCTATGAGAAATAATAACAGTGGAGAACACAAAAAAATGAAATCTGTGCTTTTTTTAAACCTGATTAGAAAATGCAAGTCTTTGCACACATTGTCAGAGCTTCATAAGCATCATTCATCAACCCAGCGTCTTTTCTTTCTCTCTTTCCCTCGTGCTTTCTT
This sequence comes from Sinocyclocheilus anshuiensis, assembly GCF_001515605.1. NCBI lineage: Eukaryota > Metazoa > Chordata > Actinopteri > Cypriniformes > Cyprinidae > Sinocyclocheilus > Sinocyclocheilus anshuiensis. The sequence goes on along the minus strand of NW_015539892.1, from coordinate 32,099 downwards.
CCTCCCACCCATAAGAACAATTAGCCTCTCTGCCCGCAATAACCGCACAAAGCCGATGGGGTTCACAAGCTTATGAGGTCCTTGACAAGTCACTGGACTTGAGGTAATGAAAACACACACACTGTAAATAGCTGACATCGCCCTGCATGCACCCAAAGGGCTTGCACGTATCGATTGAAAAGAGACATGGGTAAATAGGAGCCAAAGGGGTCAGAATGTTTTTTTCAACAAACCCAAGTGTGCAACAGCCCTTTCCTGATTGGACATGTTTTGGTTTAAGGGCAGAACAAACCTTCAATTGCATTTTAACGTGTTAAGAAACAAACAATGTAGTCTTTGACAAACCTTCACGTCGTTCAATCAAATCCTCTGCTGAAAAACACATGACTTAATTATGGGTATGATAGAGGCAGCCAATAAGTTTGTTATTAATTTGGTGATTATGGCTATGTTTAAATAAAATACTATGCCATATATGCTGTGCAGTGCCTAATATTAAAAAAACACTATGTGAAGCTGTATACATTACACAACAGTAGTACAATGATTTGCATACTGTGCACAGTATACATACTATATAATGCATGAACAGTAAATGTAGACAATATTGTTGAAAAGTCTGGAGTCAGTAAGATTTTTCTAAAGAAATTAAGCAATTAAAAATTGTATTCAGCAAGGACGCATTAAATTGATCAAAAGTGACAGTAAAGACAATACAAAATGTTACAAAAGATTTATATTTCAAACAAATGCTGCTGCATATCAGAAATAAATTACATTTTAAAATATATTCAAATAGAAAACGGTTATTTTAAATTATAATAATATTATACTACACATATTAAAATACTGCAGAAATAAGCATAGTATACTATTCCAAATGATCCAAATCCCATCTTTCCTTTGTGGACCCACAATTCCCTGCTACCTCTAAGGCAGTATGACTCACTTTTAAAGCATATAAACACATAAACCAGAGGGAGGAAAGAACCAACAAGTTATTAAGCAGCTTCTCCCCTGACTCATCATCTCACTTCAATATGTGTAATACACTATACACCTAAGGGACACCAACAACAGCAGCTGATTGACAGCATTAAAGACACCAATGAAGGCATTTTATGAAAAATTCAGAGAAGAACAAGCATTAAGACTAGAAGTGCAATTGCCAAACCACTCGAACGCAATAAAAACGAGTGAAGGGGAAAAAAAACCTCCACCTCTTTTCCCCAAGAACAGCGAATCACTTTCAAATGAGCAATCCAGCCCACCACGGCTTGCTAATTAGTCCCTTTAGAATGCTCCTCATGCAGATGGCAAGATGTCTGACATATTTATTTTGGTCCTTCTCGTCAAACCTCTCCTTTCTCTAGTTCTTAAACTCACCTTCGTCTGAACGGAGGCGGTAAATGCATTTAATCCTGCAGATGTAGAGTCATACAAGTTCTCCAGACTCGCTTGACCTTACTGCGTGGATGTAAGTGCGCGCATATGAAAGAAGTGGAGAGAAAACAAAATTACAGAGCCGCCCAGGTAGGTGCGTTTCCCCACAGGGCTTGAAGGAACTGGGCACGCGAGGCTCACGTCTGCCAGCTTGCCAACCGCAGGAGTGCAACTTAAGATCTAGACTGCTGGGTGAAGTGGAGAATCAAAGATGGAGAAGGTCTGAAAGGAAAGAGAGAGGGATAGAAGTGTACAGAGGAAGAACAGGGGCCTCAGGTGTAGTTATTAGTCCACAGCACTATTGATGGGCCTTGACAAGAAAGAGCCAGGAGGGGAAAACAGCCGTTTGGGCACTAGGCACTTTCCACAAATAGGATTCAAAATGGGTCTGAAGTACTGTATTAGTTTCCTTTTTCTACAAATGTTTACTCATATGAGGTGCTTAAAGCAGACTTGACTTGACTTGACTTAACCTTCAAAACATGCTCAGGGGCCTCAGGTGTAGTTATTAGTCCACAGCACTATTGATGGGCCTTGACAAGAAAGAGCCAGGAGGGGAAAACAGCCGTTTGGGCACTAGGCACTTTCCACAAATAGGATTCAAAATGGGTCTGAAGTACTGTATTAGTTTCCTTTTTCTACAAATGTTTACTCATATGAGGTGCTTAACCTTCAAAACATGCTAAATATTACTTTAAATGTATTTTCTGTGAGGTTTTAAATTTGTGCGACCCTATTAGCTTCCTGCTAAATTTAAATGTCTAAATACAATTTTAAATTTTGATTTACATATAAACATGAAATCAACATCAAAACTAAAGGGACAGTCCACCCAAAAATATTTGGTTTCCTTTGACTTCCAATTATTTCATTTATTTGTTTATTGTCCATACAATGGAAGTCAATGAGAACCAAAACTGTTTAGTTACCAACATTCTTCAAATATCTCCTTTTATGTTCAACAAAAGAAAGTAAATCATAGGGGTTTGGAACACCATGAGGGAGAGTAATGCTTTTAAATAGACTATACAGTATATACCAGAATGGATAACAGGCTTGCAAATTTAGCGTAAATTAAGCTTGCACTTCATAGGATCTAGTCTATTTGGGACCAAATGTTCAATTTTCTTCAAAGGATTTCGACAACACATAGCTTTTAAATGCTAGTTCTTTTGTTTCATGATGCTCTAAACAAAGAACAAGTTAATGAATGTGGACAACACACAAATCAAATTCATCCACAGAACACTGTCAGACAGTATTGTTATCCTTGACTCAACAATTCAATTGATTTTTGAATCAGAAACACTATCAAAAATGTGTTTGCCTTGAAGTTAATAGGACAACATATGGTGGGCAGAATGCTTTTTCTGACAGTCAAATATGTAAAACAAGCCTTTTGGTTCAATCGCTGTGAAAACGTCTAATACAAGCCAATATGGAACCTTCAAGCCTCAGCGTTTGATGGCAGTTGGTGAAATCAATCGCAATACGTGAAGATTTTTATAAATGGATTCTACTGCATTTGAGTTAAAAACAATGGCTTTCAGTTGTCAATGTTTTAAAAGGATTAAGCAATTATAGTGCTGCAATCTATTTGGCTTAAATGTTCATAACATAGTTAGTCAAACATCTAATTTAGAAACCTATAGCTGACCCGACCTCTGTTTATCACATGAAATGCATGAGATACAGGAACTAAGAGTGTTCTCCTCAAAAACAGTCCTAGTTTGCACTCTGGTTCTGACTCAAAGGATGATATCTGATGCTATATGGTTTACCAACAGACAGGTATGACTTTGAGCGACTGGAACAATTTGTTGTTAGAATGGAAAAAAAAAAGATGAGAAAAATAAGAGAGAATGCAATATAGATACAAGAAAAAGAATTCTGCATGATTACACACCTGTATGAATGTGAGAGCTGAACATCATTTTCCCTGCAGCTTCAAGACAGGCTTTTTAAGAAGTGGTTGTTAAAATATAGGGAAAGCTAGTCAAAGTCGTGCATATATCGTCTGTATATGTCAAACCGCACACTGATTGCATGCATTTCACTGAGCTGAGAATACAAAGGGTTTCTTTGTTTTTCTGGGTGATCTTTCCACTTTGTGGCACAGTGAAAACTCCTCACAAACACTCCTGTACTCTTCATTTAAAGATGAATGATTCTGCAACAACATGCACTGAGCCACTGGAAATCTGTCTTTAGTCTACCTGTAAATGTCTGTTGGAACGAGCAATGGGATGATGTGCAAAGGTGATTTGGTCCTGTTGGTATACAGTGGTGAAACTAAAGACATGTTAGCATCAAGTTGCCTTCATATATAAGCCAAAATCATTCGTCTGACTCATTCTGCAAGTGTCTCTCATTTTCAAAGGCCTCTCCTCATAGGTCCCGCTGAGGAACAGCGGTCAAAAAATTTTATTTTTATGATGTCATATCAGACGACATTTTTTGCTACGGGTGAAAAATACAGAATGAACAAAATAATGATAATAATAATACTTTTTTGCAAGGAAGAGCTATAATTAGGTTAATTAATTAAATAAATCATAACAAAGTTATTCATTCAGATTACATAATATTAATAACATTTTAAATTACTTTTTAATTAAACAACTTTGAATGGTGAAAAATGAAAAAGGTAGATTAACATTAAGAAAATAACCCTTTTTATTATGTTCCAAACTGATTTTATTTTAAATCAAATATTACATTAATTTAGCAGTTAATTATAGAATTTAATACTATTATTTCAATTATGTGAACCCCTCAGCATAACGACTAACCCTATCATGATAAAAAAAAAAAACTGTACCACGGAAAAGGAAAAATTTACCAAACAAACAAACAAAAATAAATACATAAATAAATCGCACTTATAAGTGTCTTAGAATAAAAACACTGATTAACATGGATAGCCTTTTATTTCTTAATGCTTTATCGTGTCATGTTTCATTAGGACATTTTTTTTACAGTAATGCTGTTCTATTTATTCCAATTTATTTTAAAGGTGATGTCATTTCTACGCCATTTGTGGAATTAAAAAATGCCTGTGGCTATATCAGACCAAGAGCAGCGTTTTAACAGGGAGAAAAAAATCAAACTACAAATGGCCTACTTAACAGAGGTCTCTGCACATGAACATATAGAATAAGAAAAAATATTTCAACATTGAAAAATGACACACCCTTAGACATGTAATCAGCTAGGATCCATCATCTACTGCATTTTCCGGGTCAAAGTCTCTGACCCCAGCGAAGTGCATTCTGAATAACCAGAGCAATCAGTATGCGACCCAGACTGCTTTTAACTGTTTCTTTGATCTGAAAATTTGGCTCTGGCTTATTTTAAAAACCTTCCCACTTTCCCTGTTTGCAAACTACTAGTTTTTTTTCCCCCTCATCAAAGCCCAACCACTCTCTCCTCTGCCGATCGAGATTTCACTCAAGCAGATGATTGCTAAATGCTAATGCTAAAGCATTAAAAAACCTGACTCAAATTGAAAGCATATTGAAGGCCAGAAGAGCCGTAATGCGATCAAAGGCATGCTGAGTGGATCTCCAAGCTTCCCCCTGTGCTTTTCAGCTGACACTGTGTCTGCTTGAGCAGAAAATTATGCTTCTGTTTTTGTCAGTCATAAGAAAATACTCCTCCTTCTAACTGTGAGCCCTGGAGTCTGAAAGCTCTAATGCTGATGACAGAAACCCATAAATTGGCACAGAGTTAAGAGTTGAAATAAATACCTGCTTAGAGGCATTAAAAAAGTCTTGAATTGAAATTCTTTGCACAAGGTAAAGCTTTGCAGTAGAGTGTTGTGCATGAAGTAAAAAAAAAAACTGTGTGATGAATTACATTCCGGTTTGCATACTGTTGTTTAAAGAAAAATGCAAGGCCAAAATGAGTTAAACATCTAAACAAGTGACTCATTCAAGTAGGCTTGAGCTCCTTTTATTTAGCAGTTTTCTCTCTGATATTCTATACAGGCATAAAATGGACATTTATTTGATCAAAAATACAGTAAAAAAAAAAAGTAATATTGTGAAATATTATTTCAATTTAAAATAACTTTTCAAAATAAAATAACTTTTCATCATTCAGCATCATTTTTTTTTTTTGGGAAATGGTGATACATTTTTTTTTCCAGCATTCTTTGACAAATAAAAAGTTCAAAAGAACAGTAAGTATTTAAAATAAAAATTAGGGGTGTGCCGATCCGACATTCAGTATCGGTATCGCTCCGATACTGGCATTTCTGCTGGATCGGGTTATCGGTCAGACGAGACCGATCCGAATCCGATATAGTGCGTATAATATTCTGTGTTATTATTAAGCCCAACGAAAGCCACAAAAACATTATAAAGCACCATAAAGTTTTCGTGCACTATATTTCAAGTGTTCTGAAGCTGTTCCATAGTTTAATGTGAGGTACAGATGAATATTTAAGTCAAGTTCACGTAAACTCTTCTCTCCACAGCGGCTGTCTTTCATCCTCCATTCAGCATTCAAACTGCGTGTCGCATTCGGTTACGACAATCAAGACGATGAAACTCTCTCCAAGATGATTAAATGTTTTGGTTTTAGGACAACTTTGATGAAAGGTTTTGATCCACTTCAAATGTTGACTACTATAGTATATATTTATATATAAATATATTACTTGTTTTTCATGAATGTATTTTACAACAATACAAAGAGCAATGTGTAGGCCTACCAGATTTAGCCCTACACTTATTCACTTTTATTTGTTACCCACTAAATAATGCAGATTATTGTAATAATGTAAATAATGTTGTGCGCTCCACTAATGTAGATCAGTGGTGGTGCGCGCACATTTGGTATAAGCGCAAAACCTGCGGGAATGAATAAAATAATGCGCAATACAAGCACTTTTTAACTGGAGTGAATGAGACGTGTGTGAAAGAGAAGGGGTCATCGGAGAGAAGAGAGCGAGAATGCGCGGCTGACGTTATTGCCTGTGCCGCTGGTAACAACATGGATCGGCTCGAAAGCAGAAAGAAGTGAGACTAAACTATTTACGTGTTATAACCATGGGTTATTATAATTAACTAAAACTAAACCCATCAAAATAAACATTTTCATTACTTGAAAAAAAATAAACATTATATGCAATAAAATAAAATAAAATATTAAATAAAAAATAATGTTGCCAAGGCAACATTTCTCTTTTTCATTTAATGTACTAAAATAACTAAAACTGAAATAAAAATTAATAAAAAATTATATAGACACATAAAAAAGACAAAAACTATAAAAATAACAAAAACACAAAACAAAATGATTAAAACTTAACATTTTATTTAAAAAAAAAGTATAACAATAACAACTGATTTGAAATATGAATAAAAAAAACAGTATCTCACTGATACTAGAATAACACTGGTTATAAGGAATTTACTAATAAACGTTTTGAAAAATTTACCTTTTTATGACTACAATTTCTTAAATGATCTTTATGTAAAGCACTTTGAATTACCATTGTGCATGAAATGTGCTATAAATAAATTTATCTTGCCTAATATTATTTTATTTTTAAAAAATTATCCAGTTTACTTTATGAATTATCCAATTGAATATGATGGGGACATGAACATGTACTGCATAGCAGGACTGACCCATAAAGCACATACTTAGTCATTTCACCAGCTGCCTTGCTCTCCAGAAACTGGTGGACCGTTACTATCAGCTTGTTTTATTAACCACTAAGCTTTTAGTAAATAAACAAATGATTCACATTAATGGGTTGAGTGCAGCAGAATTGAATCTAAGCAAAAGAGGGAAAGGCAAACCACAAACTCTCAGCCCTGCTTGGGCTGTGTTAATAGGCCTTTTTAAAACACCTGCTGTGAAGTTCTGCAGAGCCCGAATGCTGATCTAGGATCAGGAATCTTTCTCTCTTCGCATTAGTCTTAGTCAGCAAGCGGAGAGAAGACGGTGTGCCCCTGGACCAGGGCTGCCTGGTGAACAGCCTCCTTGCATTATTCACAGTACCAGCAGACAGGTTTCACTGCTCCATTTGCTACCCTGCTGTCAAGAAGCAGTGAGCATGCAGTCTTACATTATTGACCAATGCAGCTTGCAAAGGTGAAGCGGGCGAAGGGAGGGAGAGAGAGCAGGAGAGTCCACAAAAGGGTTAGCAGGATAATCCGAGTTTAAAAAGACGCGCTTTTTGCACCATTATTCTACCATGGGAAAAAAACACCACTTGATGAGTAAGCAGAAGGAATAATAGAACGACAAAATAAAGCAGAAGAATTACCACGGCCTACACTTTTGCCACCACACTAAAATTATTTGATTTCTGGCATCAGCAAGTCATTACACAGTAACAATTTAACTGGGAAAGGATTTTCTTTTTGTGTTTGTCCTGTTCAGGTTTTTTTGATACCCTAAACTGGTTTATAGGCTCAAACATATTCAACTGGTTTTCTAGAGCAGTACACTCAATCCACCTCGCTCTGCATCCCACTCTCTATTCCGGCGAAATAACAAAATAGAATGCAATCAAAGTGCCCTCGTTTATAACTAAAATATAAAATCACATTATTAAAAGTCGTATATGCAATCCATGACCACTCAAGTCAAATTCAAGATTATGGGATTTTTTTTTTTTTGGCCCATTTTATCAACCAGGTGAAAACAACACCACCCTTCAGTGAAATATGTGTTTTTCTATATTAAAATATTTTGTTCTGTTTTCCAGTTATATCTCTATATAGTAAATGTGATAAATTGCCTTTCATTACAACACTTGGAGGTGTTGCTTGTGTTATCTTCTCACCATAAACATGTTACAGGATTTTATGTTTGCCCCACCAAATCCCAATTTAATACCAGTCAAAAAAATTTGAATAATTAAGAGTTCTTAAAGGGGTCATATGATGCGATTTCAAGTTTTCCAAGCTTTCTCTTTGGAGTGTTATAAGCTGTTCGTGCATAGATAAGATCCCTAAAGTTGCAAAGACTAAAGTCTCAAACCCAAAGAGATATTCT
>NW_015539892.1:21710-21996 GCF_001515605.1 Sinocyclocheilus anshuiensis | reverse complement strand
TTCCAGAACAGTTCAACCCAAATATTCAGATGTGTGCAGCGCATTTTACGGAGGACTGTTTACTGAACCTGGGAAAGTAGCCTACAAATGCCGTCTACACACAAAGGTTGTTTCTATAAAGTGGGGCAGTTCCAACTTTGCAAGGACAGTCTGGCACTTCTCACAGTCTGTAAGTACGTTTTCATATTAAAAGAATTTGCCACTGACGTTTCAAACGCGAGTTTTGAGCAGTGTAGAGTAGCGCTTGTTGTTTGTCGTTTCTCCGATCACAAATGCAGACATGGTT
>NW_015539892.1:15664-20613 GCF_001515605.1 Sinocyclocheilus anshuiensis | reverse complement strand
ACTAGAAATCAGTGGTTAAGTTGTATTTACAACACTGTTCCAGAACAGGTCAACCCAAATATTCAGATGTGTGCAGCGCATTTTACGGAGGACTGTTTACTGAACCTGGGAAAGTAGCCTACAAATGCCGTCTACACACAAAGGTTGTTTCTATAAAGTGGGGCAGTTCCAACTTTGCAAGGACAGTCTGGCACTTCTCACAGTCTGTAAGTACGTTTTCATATTAAAAGAATTTGCCACTGACGTTTCAAACGCGAGTTTTGAGCAGTGTAGAGTAGCGCTTGTTGTTTGTCGTTTCTCCGATCACAACTTGTTTTTATGTTTACGTGGCGCAATATGCAACACAACGTGTAAAAAGACAGTATAAGTCATTATAATCAGTAATTATGTCCCCACTGGATGCAACAAATGCCTCATTTGTAATGGATTTTATTGGTTTTGTCTCATCACGCCGGGACACGGCATCACAGTATGGTAGGGGCGTAACATTTCCGTCACACGCTTGAGGTATTCGGCCAATCACAATGCACTGGATAGCTGGCCAATCAGCGTACACCTCGCTTTTCAGACCGATGAGCTTTGTAAAAATCGACGCGTTTCAGAAAGGCGGGGCATAGAGGATAAACAATAATGTACAGTATGTTGAAAATAATGTGTTTTTTGAACATTAAACTGCATAAACACATTGCATTACACCAAATACACAAAATAATGTTCTTTTTAGCAATGTCATATGACCCCTTTAATGTTTTAGAAACAAAGTCTCTTATGCTCACCAAGGCTGCATTTATTTGATTAAAAACAGTATTATTGTAAAATATTTTTACAATTGTAAGATGGTTTTCCTATGTAAATATATTTATACTGTTTTAGTGCTCAATTATCATGAATTGCTATATTGATGATCAATTATTATTGATCAATCATTAATATCAATGTTGAAAACCGTTTTCGCTGCTTAATATTTGTAATAATTTTGTGAAAATTACATTCCAAAATACAATATTAATTATAATGAATCAAAATACTTAAATAGAAAAGTTATTTTATAATATTTCACAATATTACAGCTTTTACTGCTTTTTTTTTTTCATGCACCAAGGCCACAACAAATAAAGCTTGAATAGGCTTCTATAATACTTTCTAGCATGTTTGATTTAACATGTTAAAATTAAATCTACATACACGGCCACAGCATTGCTAAAGTGTTCGAAATGGTTGCTAGGGTGTTCTGAGTGGTTGCTTACTAATTCAAGTCAAAAGAACCCACTCCCAAGCCTCTAGATATGGTTCGAGTCCCTCCTTCAATGTCAGCCTGTGGGATTTCTTTACTCATTTTATCATCTGCCAGGTGAAAATTGTAAGTCTGACCACTTAGAAAGGTAATAGCACACCTCTCCTCCACATGCCACATGATTTGAGGTATTATTCATGTCTGGAGCACAAATGGTGTAGGATGAGTTACACTTTGATAATTTCAGTGGGACTAATGTTTCTTTTTTTTTCTTTTTTTAAGAAATGAGCAATAGTAATTGTGATATGTTCCTTAGCAAGCAGCTCTAATTTTCAAAGCCTTGCAGATGACATTAATTCGTATTGAATTGGCACAACATATTTGCTTGTTTGCAAAATGTGAAATTCCTTTCAAGGGCAGCTAATAAAAACCGCTTCAGCTCTTAGCCTTGTGAGACGCTGCTGACATTAATTAGATATGTAATTGAGTTCTCTGGCATGTTTAGACAGGCTAATTCTCAGAGCAATTTTGAGCCTTTATTCCTTAATTTCAGTTAACGTTCCACAATCTTGAATTCTTTAAAATCACTACATAGTTTTCACAGGCCATTCCAGATCAGCTCCTCAGCCAGACCAGCACACGAACTAAGCCAGATTTAGACACTTAAGAAACAGAGCCACTATGTACCATAGCACAAATACAATCATTTATCCAAAATCAGGAGAAGGGTCTGGCTGCAGCTGGCGCTTGCACTCTCAGACGTGCATTCTCAGGCTTGCACTCTCAGACACTTGCACTTCCGCTAGCGATGTCACTTGCAGTCTTTATTATTTTTTATTTTGTTCTATTTATTGATTACTTTTTGTTTGAATCTCTCAACATTTTACAACAGTAGCCAGGTGGTGAAGACAAGAAAAAAGAAACTAAATTACGAAGTCACTTGCAATCGCCACTTGCACTCTCCGATACCTGCGACGTCACTTGCAATCGACACAAATCCTGCATGTTGCCAATGGAGACAAGACGCTGTGGTGGTGATTAAACGATTATTTATTTTATTTATTTAGTCATTTATTAGAGGCTTTTATCCAAATCGTAATTTAGTTTCTTTTTTCTTGTCTTCACCACCTGGCTACTGTTGTAAAATGTTGAGAGATTCAAACAAAAAGTAATCAATAAATAGAACAAAATAAAAAATAATAAAGACTGCAAGTGACGTCGCTAGCGGAAGTGCAAGTGTCTGAGAGTGCAAGCCTGAGAGTGCACGTCTGAGAGTGCAAGCGCCAGCTGCAGCCAGACCCTTTTGAAAATCAGCAACAGAATCCAAAAGAGAGTATTAAAGGCATATACACTCTTAAAAATAAAGGTTCCAAAAGGTCACAGTGATGCTATAGAAGGGTTTCAGAATTTTTCAGAGTTGATAGACAAAGAAAACAGAATGTTTGACTTCATAACTGCTTCTTCTTTCTACAAGGCCCTTTGTAAAGATTTTGGGTCCAAGTTTTCCACCTTCATTTATGCACATAGTCCCGATTTTTGTATAAATTTGATGCTATGCATAGACTTTAATATTTATTTTGCCTATAGCTGTCTTGCTGCAAATTTACACTCCCCCGCAGCATTACGGAAAAACATTACTGGATATCATCATAAACGAACATGTTACATAAAGCTGTGTTTACCAGTGCTTCACTAAATCGGTAGTTGCTTTTATGACCCACGAAATGTTTTGCTGTTATCACCATGATTCTGAAACACATTACTAGAGAAATAAACACTCTTTCCATACATTATTCATAATTTAATTAAGACCGTAAGGCTTTATTTCAGCTGTGAAGAAACCGCGCTAAATAAAGATAAAAGTATATGTAGCAGATGAACATAAATATATGTTTGAGCCACAAACTGGAGTTGGAAATTTAAAAGGAATAGTACAGCCACAAATTAAAATTCTGTCATCATTTACCCACCCCTATGTTGTTGCAAATCTGTTTGAGTTTCTTTCTAGTGTTGAACACAAAACATGATGAATAGGGGACTAAAAAAAGCACCATAAAAGTCCATATGACTTGTGCACAATATTACAGTAGCTTTTTGTTGGGACAGACTGTAATTTAAATCATTTTTCAATAATGTTTCCTATCATAGCTCTCATTCCTAAAAATATGCACATATTCAAGTTTGGAACATTGTGAATGGCTATGAAACTCATAAGAACCAATGGCATTTGACACATTTTGACATACCATATTTGAAAATATGCAAATAAGCAGCACTGGAAAAGGATTAATAAAAATTACTTCAATTTATGTATTTCTTCCCTCACACAAAGCTATTGCATGATTTCAGAAAATTTCACGCATAAATCATGAGTTAAAATAAGAAATGAAGTCATACAAGTACATACTCCCAGGTGAAAAATAAATATATTTAAATTGTGCTTTTTCAGACATACTTACTATATTTAAATTATACTATACTAAGTGCGTATTAAATGTATTATTTTGAAACAACTTTAAGTAGACATAAAATATACTTTAAGTAAGGGTAACATAAGTATGTTTTCTGTAAATACACTAAAAAGTCACTAAAAGTATGCTTGTGTTTAGTATATCCCTTAAAAGTGTAACTAAAAATATATTTATTAACATAGTATTTCTACTATACTTTTTAGAAATATACTAATAGTGTGCTTGTGTTTAGCATATTCCTTAAAAGTGTAACTAAGCATATATTTATTACCAAAGTATTTCTAGTATACTTTTTATAAATACATTAAAAGTATGCTTCTGTTTAGCATATTTCTTAGAAGTATAACTAAGCATATATTTAATACAAAAATATTTCTAGTATACTTTTTAGAAATATATTAAAATGCAATTCAATATATTTTTATTGCACTTCAAATAAGCATGTTGGGAATACAAATGTATTATAAACATACTACTTGCATTTCAAGTATATTTTTAATACATTTAATACTACGTCTTTTTCACCTGGGCTGGAACAAGTTAGTAAAAGAACAGGTGAACTATTTGCCCAAAAATGAGGCCACTGTGGTTTATATTCTGTAAATAACAATTTAGTCATTATGGATAAAAAAATAAATAAAAATCATCCATTTACTACTTGTTTGCAAATACCAACTGAAGTCACATTTTAAAAGAAGGCATCACTATGCAGATAATTTTTTACTAACAAAGAGCACTTTGATGAACTTCAAAATATGCTAATACTCCTTTAACAAATGTATTCCTTTTGAATATCAGAGAACAACTGAGGGAGTCCAGGAATGATTGTGCTGTCGGCAAGCCATCTGCATGAGCCTGTGCTTGCTTGTGTGTAAAACGAACAGAGGGAAGAGCTGGGAGGGGAACAGCGTTCTCATGGCTTGTGAATAGATGCTCTTGACATTGCATTAAACAGACATAATTGCCAGTTAACCCCTTGCAGGTAGCCTGGGGCAGGGCACTGCCTCCACAATTGCAGTTCCAAAGCGCAGAGTTCAGGGGCGTAGCCCAGGGGCCACCCAGATGAGGGCAAAATGTCTATTTATTTCTGTTTATGCGGACTCTTTTTTTTTTCCTCATTATTTTTCCTCTTGTCAGTCCCCTCTTATTTATTCAATTTCAAACTCTCTAACTTTTCTAAACAAGAATATATATATATATATATATATATATATATATATATACTGTATATATAAACAAATTAA
>NW_015539892.1:11513-13093 GCF_001515605.1 Sinocyclocheilus anshuiensis | reverse complement strand
ATTAACTAGTTTATAATGAAAAAAAAATGTTCTGGATTCAAGTTAAAGAATTCATTCACCATAAAATGAAAATTCTGTCATCATTTACTTGCCCTCATTTCATTCCACATCCATTTGAGGGTGAAAATATCCACCCACAAGATTTAAATTGGTGTCAGTATTGTTTTGTCTAGAACAGTATAATACAACTAAAGAATGATTTATACCACTTAAATATCACATTTTTGTACAAAATAATTAAAATACATGCTTTTACACAAGCAGAAACTCTACAGAATGCCTTGTCCATAGATTTCAATTGTAGTTGCATTACTGTTAACCTGTCTTTTAGCTTGTTTTGAACTGTAAAAATATTATGCTGATGCAAATGCTGCTTCTAACCATTTCAGAACATGTCCCTTAGATTTCTATTGTAAGTGTACTGAACAAACTGAAGGACAAAATGATCTGTGGTAATGCTACTGATATAACTTATTTTGAACCCAGAACATTCTTTTAAGCTTAATATATACAATTATTAATATGTGTATGTAAAACAGTGACAGTCTACATAAATTATATCTTCAAGGCAATATTATGGCTGGAATCCTTTCAGCACTCCAGATGCAAAAATAGGGCACTAGATCATGCCAAAAACAGAGAGAGAGACAGATTTAAACATCAAAATTGCCCCTAATTATTTGCTCCATATGAATAACAGATTCACTAGTATTTCAAAGAATAATCATAACCTTTCATTATTTTGTAATCATGTAATTTTATTATTCATTATAGTCCCTACACTCTGATCCCCAGTCATGATCCAAATGAAAAACAACAGCTCCCACCTACATTTTCTCCTCATTAAATTCATTTTCACTTAGAAACATGTCATATTATGGGAGCAAAATGGGTTGCAAACACGTTTCACATTGACTTTAAAAAGTCACAGTGACCGGGACAATCAGAAAGCGAGCTAGTGCCGCTGACCTCTGAATGTTAAAATATAGTCCACTTAATCTGGGTCGAGGTGGTAATAGTATGTCACACATTTGTGTCTACCGCAGCCACAATTAATGAGATGAGCTGGTCAAATATATCCCACGCTCTATTAGCTCGACTACAATGTCCTGTCAACAGAGTCTCATTACTGCACTAAACACAAGTGCTACTGGCAGACTGAAGTGCACTAAAAAAAAAAATTCTAAACCATTTGCACCCAATTCTAGCAGAGTCTAGACATTAAGCACTTGCTAATGTAGTGCCTATTTCGGTTGCTGTCCATGGTCCTGAAGCATGTTCCTCATGTCCTCCATTCCTTATCACTTCCCTTCAAGGCAGTTTTGACATTATTTTTAAGATTACACAGACTTTAACATAGCGGCATAGAAATTTGGCCTGTGCACAGACAGCCTTTAGGAGTCTTGCATTGCCCTTAAATGCAAGTTAAATGGGTAATGCGTCTTCAGATGCCTTGTATTGTAAGCAGATTTAGTAAGAAAGCAACATAAGGCCAAAATGCAAGCATGCAAACAAAGACACAAATGCTTGGCTAATAAGACTAGTAAGTCAAATCTCAAATAACTGCCCTGATGACTTGT
>NW_015539892.1:0-11478 GCF_001515605.1 Sinocyclocheilus anshuiensis | reverse complement strand
TTCTGTCACCGATGGAGTTTTGGTTCCTTGCCGCTGTCGCCTCTGGCTTGCTTAGTTGGGGACACTTCATTTCCAGTGATACCGTTGACTTGATTGCAAAGATACTATTTAAACTGAGCTGGATGTTGACATCACTGAATTCAATGATGAACTGTCTTTAACTGAAAAATTTGTGTTTACTATTGTCATTTTGCATTATTGACACACTATTTTCCTAATTAATGCTGTTCAGTTGCTTTGACACAATCTGTATTGTTAAAAGCGCTATATAAATAAAGGTGACTTGACTTGACTTGACTTAATGCACATACTTAATCTATGTGGTGGTAACAAAGGGGGTCAGACTTGAGGGTCAGTAAAGTTACTTATAAATGTCAGTGCCAATAAAGTATCTGTTCACCCCAAAATTAAATCTGGCATAATTTACCCGCTCTCATGTCATTCCAAACCTGTATGATTTTATTTCATCTGCGGAACACAAAATGAGATGTTGTAAAGAATGTTCATGCCGCTCTTTAAAATGAAAGTGGATGAAAACGGGGCTAAAAATACACCATAAAAGCAAAATAAATACTGTGACTTATGAGCTATATTTTAATACTTTTGAAGGGATATGATAGCTTTGCATGATGAACAGGCTAACATTTAAGTCGCTATTCAGTGAAAATCCATGGTCACCACCAGTCACTTCCATTGTGTGGAAAAAAAAGCAGCTTGGACTTGTGCTATAAATGACACCTTTTGTGACTCATGGAGTTGTGTTCAATTAATCTTGTGTATCTAGAAGTGCTTGACTTCACAAAGAGTAAATTTCAGGCCTAAAAAAAATGCAAATGGCAAGTCATTTTATTTCCTTCAGATCTCTTGCTATGAAACAGTACAGCCAAATATTTACTATAATAAATACTACAATAAATTCCTCTTGGTGCTGGCAGAAGCTATAAAATTGCATTTTGAAAATCCACAAATATAATGTGCTCTCTACAGATTTATTTCCAGAGGGCTTATCTGATTTTACATTTAATGTGAAGACGATAAGCCCTTCCATCCAACAGATAAAGTAAATGAATTTGATTGAATGCCGAATCATTTGTCAAGCAAATGCTCAAAATAGCACAAGATCATTCTTATTGACAAAGTAAAAACCTAGTTAAGATCTATAAACCCTGATAGGCAGTGCCAGAAAACAAAACAAGACGGATGAGTAAAACCCTCAAACTCTCCCTTTATTTAACTTTGTTTGCTATTATTACAAATGCAAGAATTAGACAAACCCTAAACCAATTTACATGAACTCACATTACCTTTCCCTTACATCAGTGATTTATTTTGGGTCATGCAGGGACATAAAGTTACACAGCTGTGTCTATAATGCAATAACAGCAGGCAAATATGCTTTAGATAAAGTCCTATTTTTTTAAATTAATGCAACAAATTTAATCATGTTTTTTACGATTAACTTATATAAGACCAAACTTTAGAGCAGATAAGACCAGAAACGCTTTCCATAGTCAAAGCTAAGAAATACATTTGCTTGGATATTAACAAACTTTTAAATTGTCCACTGAACAAATTTTGAACTATAGCTTTTATATATCTAAAACATCTTAAATTATAACTATAAACTATTAAAATTATTAAAATTAAAATGTAAAACTTACTATATAGATAATAATAATTATTACATTGTTACATAAATAATCATAACAACAATTATAATAAATAAATATTTTAACTAGTCCATGATAAGTACATTGCGATGCAGTTGCTAAAGCAGAACACAAAATATGACGTTTCAAAAATATGCTTTTTAATCGATGTAAGTCAATGGGATATTTTAATGTCATCCATGAGAAAAGTAGGTCTGATAACTTCTCTTCACAAAAAAAGGTATTATTCATGTCTGTATAGCACAAACAGTGTATTACAAGTTAGGTTGACAAAAAAATCATACTGAGGGTTATTTTAGCAAGATTCACTCAAAATAATATAATTTTTAGGAGCATCTTTTGTTTTTTAATCAAGAAGATGATTCATCATGGTGATTACAGAGAAGACCTCTGTGTAATACACAAAAAGCCTGCGAAGTCTTCTGTTGTGTGTGTCAGAGCAATGACAAAGACTTATAGTTTTATGGCAGCGTTCCTTGATTTATGGTGTCATTATTTAATTCAGTCGCATTACAGCATGAACCTGTTGAACATCTTCATCCATTAGCCTTTCACATTGTATTCACATCTACCTTATCACCGTAAGAAAGCCGAGCTCTGAAAGGAACAGCCTGCGGTTTTCATCACTGTATTGTGGCCAGGCTCAGAGATAAGGTCAGGGAAACAGTTCAATGTGTGACCAACCGTTTTTCATTTCCTGACAGCAACAAACCAGAAGCATATTAGCATACTAGCATTATGTATCAGGCATTACATCTAACTCTTTGGAATTGGAAGCAGAACATTATGTTGCTTTGCACAGCAGCAAAATTCTCAACCTATTTAGGAGGCTTTTTTTCCTCCAGAACTGCATCTTGCAAACAACAGGGGAAAGTGACGGATGAAATAAACAAAAGACTGCAGCAAATGTAGCATTCTCCCGCCGTGAACGGTTTGTGCGCCATGGGTTCATTTTTAGCAGAATTAGTATCTCTCGTGTCTTTTGCAGCACTGTTGTTCAGAGGAAAATCTGCACATTTGTCATTTTGAGCAACCAAGTCATCAGCAATTATCACATTTTAGAAAAGGAAGCTTGATTTGAACTTACAGGACATTATATAAAGATGTGCATCTATTCTTGGTTTATTCACTAAGAATACACTGCGTCCGATGATATGCCCAAAAATTATTGCAATTTGAGAACAAACAAGGAAATTCCTTAGAAGAATATACCTGTAGTTTAGTCAAAATTACATTTAAGTTGTACTCACCCAAACTTGTATCACATTCTCACAACTGTTACCTTTTTACTGTAAAAAAATAAGTAAATGTAATGTATTAAAATTTATTAAATTCTCTGACCTCCTGCCCAGGCATCTGGCGTGTTTTTGCGCTAATAAATTGCCTTTTCGTAATTAGAAATGTCACGTTCTTCTCGCAGACAGATAAGTTAAAATTACTTAAAAAAAAAATAATAATAAAATAAAATACTAGAGAATACTATTAGAGAATGGATAAATGGATGGAAAATAAAATAAATGATAATATAATATAACTAAATAATAGGGTTAAACTAAATTGCAAGTAGTCAAGGAAATAAGCCACAGGTTTTGCACTGAAATAGCATGAAGCAACTCTTTAGTGAATGGATCCAAAACATGATCCAGTAGTATCATGATTCTTCATCCACTGCTGAAGAAAGGCCTCTCTCAAGGCTAACCTATGACAGCCTTGAAGTTTAAGTGAAGGGTTCATCGATGCTTACACCGCAGGCACTGCTAGCCCTCTGGATGAGTATGCTGAAGATGTATCTACAGGACAGGAATGCCCTGAGCTCCTCTCATTAGCTTGAAAGCAGATACTCCATCCTTGCAGGGAAACAAATCTTTAATTCTCAGTCAGGCTGTGACCTGTCAGGCTAGAACTGACGGTGAGCTGAATGTTAACCAGTGATGTGGTGAAGGCGAGCTAGTCGAGATGATGCCGGAGGTTTGAAGATGTTTGGAGGTGAGCTCCGAACTCACCTCTTGTATTTCTCAAGTTAGAAAAGGATCAATGACCTTTAATGATCAGATTCTTCTTTCAAGAAGCTGCGTACTGCTGTACTTGGATATGAGATCAATGAACCTTGACATTCTTCTCAAAAGTTTGGGCGAAGATTAGACGGCGCAAAGCTGGAGAGGGCAACTCACGAATAAAGCAGGCGAAACCAGCCTTCAGCCATGGTTCTGCATGTTCCTGTCAAGCTTTCTGTGATGTCATACTTCCTTTCTGTTTCACATCAGAGGGTGTGAAAACAACAAATCTGCCAAACGAAGCTGTTAATCGGTTGGCAATGTTCCTCGCGGGCTTCCGCCAAGCGCGGGAAAAATACAGCACGACGCAAGCAGCCTTAGCATCTGTTCTCTAATCCAGAAGACCCTGTGCTGTTTTCTGTTTCTCCAGCATTTATTTATTAGCTGTCATTTTGGCTTATCTGTCTGCGAGAAGAATGTGACATTTCTAATTACGAAAAGGCATTTTATAGCACAAAAACATGCCAGATGCCTGGGCAGGAGGTCAGAGAACGGAGAGAGTCACCGCACCACAATCTGTGTTCAGACGCCACAAAGACGAGAGAGTTTTATCTTTTGACACGACAGGTACCCAAACATCAGCATGCCCTACAGGGAGGTGAGTGTCATCTCAACAAAAGCTAACTCTGTCATCCAACAGCTCCATTTTTACATCACAGGAAATGCTTTAGCCAGTCTACCGTGAGAATTCTGGAAAGTCTTGAAACTTGAAAGGCCCAGTTATCAAAGTAAAGCCACACACTTGTGTGTAATACTCAATTATGAATCATAATTCTAAATGTCACCTCCCAGGGTGTCCCTGTAATAGAGCCCATCTACAGTCTGCTAGCATAGATATTGCTGCCGTTTTATAGTACCAGCATTCACCGTGTTATGATATCATTATTTTGCGCACTTCTGTTGAGCACATATACTCACCCTCATGTCACGCCAAAACCACCTGCATTTCTGTCGAACAAAAAAGATGTTTTGAAGAATGTTGGTAAACAAAGAACATTTGACTTTGTGTGGCCAAAAAAAAAAAAAAAAGATTTTTCAAAATATCTTCTTTTATGTTCCACAAAAGGACAAGTAAATGATGCCATAATTTCATTTTTGGTGAACTATTCCCTTAATGTATTTACTGAATTTGACATTTTAATCTGTAATTGATCTAAAGTTCAATTCCAACACCAAAAGTAAAATCAATTTGTACATTGACTGGTCTGTCTGGTGCATTTATATAATATGTACTTGCAGTACATTCCGCTACGTCATTCAAATAAATAGCAAAACTCAACACATTATTTTGTTGTCTCTTAAAAATATACTGTAATGGTTTCATTTCATCAGTCGCCCAAGGCTGTTTATTACTTGACCAAGGTACTGATACCAATACTGAAGTACCAGAGGCCAAAAGTTAGTATTGATGCAATCCTAACAATAAATAGTAAAACAAATCAAATATTTGAAAGTTTGGGGTCAGTTTAAAACAAAAACGTTCTTTTTTAAATGAAAATAAAAAAAATTTCAGCAAGAATATTTTAAATTGTTCAAAAGTGACAGTACAGAAATGTACAATGTTACAAAAGGTTTCTATTTCGATTAGAAAGATCTAAATATCTAAACATCAAAGAATCCTGAAAAAAAATGTTTTCAACATTGACAATAATAATTCTTGGCCACTAAATCAGCATATTAGAATGATTTCTGAAGGATCATGTGACATTGGAAAAATTCAGCTTTGACATCACAGGAATAAATTCCATTTTCAAATATATTAAAAAACAAAAGAGTTATCTATCATTTGTACAAATTGTACAGTATTCATGTTTTTACTATATTTGATCAAATAAATGC
Source organism: Sinocyclocheilus anshuiensis (assembly GCF_001515605.1). Taxonomy (NCBI): domain Eukaryota; kingdom Metazoa; phylum Chordata; class Actinopteri; order Cypriniformes; family Cyprinidae; genus Sinocyclocheilus; species Sinocyclocheilus anshuiensis. Next base: position 5,915 of record NW_015539892.1, on the reverse strand, counting down.
AGCCTTGATGAGCATAAAACACTTCTTTAAAAAAAAAAAATCTTACCAACCCCAAACTTCTGAATGGCATGAACACTGCACCATAAATAGCATTGTTAAATCTACCATTTGAATCGCATGGTAAACCACCATAACGCAAAGCCCTACTATATTGCAACTTCATCTCTACAAGGCCCTTGCTTTGCTATTAAATGGATTTGTTTCCTGCAAAATAGCATTGCTGGAGAAATAAAAATGTAGAATAGAACTTGGAATGTAGAACTTGGAAACGGTTCGGAATGTATGTATACTCATATGCACACAGAGAAAGAACCCTACAGCCAAGTCCAGCTGGACTTTCAAGTCAGTGCTTAGCTCAGTAAACAAAAGCCATTGAATGGGCATTTGTATGTTGCTAAGGAATAGAAAAGAAAAAATGCAAGGCAAAACTGGTGCTGTGCGCATTCAGAGAGTAACTCATTTGGGAAAAGAAGACAGAGCCGGCCGAATCGAACCTTGCTTAGGAGTCATCATTTTTAGCCTTGTTTACCGGGTGGCCTCTCCAGTGCTCTTCTTCTACAGTACAGGAAGATAAACAAAAAAGTGGCTCGGAGGAATGAACACATCATTATACAATCTGATGCCACATCATTAAGATCAAATCAAGTCCCTAGACAATGCTAAAATATAAGATAAACAACGGAGGGAATAAAAACAAATAAAATGAAGAAATGTTACTGTGCGAATCCACACTACGCAAATGACTTCTCAGTAGATTACTGTATTTTTAGACGAGGTGATCAACAGTATATGATGCAGAATCATCTCAGTTCTGAACATGCGTTTTGTGGATTCTGGTAATGCATGTGCAGTTGACTGTCACAGCATACTTTCCACTTTGTATAAAATATATTTATCATCATTATAGAAAAAAAAATCCCTGATACTGGGATGGTAAAATATTATACTATGTAATGTATTTATGGCCTAGTCCTAAAAACGGTCATAGAGTATGAGCGTATTATTAATTTATTTGAGGTGTGGGTTAGCTGATTCAACATTTGTTGTGGCAAGCGAATGCAGCTCACCACTAAGTGCTGAGAATAATTGTTTATTTAGTGAACACTGCTCTATTACATATTCCCTAAATAATTCAAAGGACATGTTAGTATTACAGTTTAAATGGACATAATATAATTATCATGACATCCTGTTTGCGGTTTCAAATGTATAAGCCAAGAACATGTTCCCATCTACACAATGAGTGTGCAAAGATGAGTAGTAGAAAGTACAGTAGCTACTGACAGACAACTGAGAGCATTTGTGACCCTGGACCACAAAAGCAGTCTTAAGTCGCTGGGGTATATTTGTAGCAATAGCCAAAAATACATTGTATGGGTCAAAATTATAGATTTTTCTTTTATGCCAAAATTCATTAGGATATTAAGTAAAGATCATGTTCCATGAAGATATTTTGTAAATGTCCTACCGTAAATATATCAAAACTTAATTTTTGATTAGTAATATGCATTGCTAAGGACTTCATTTGGATAACTTTAAAGGCGATTTTCTCAATATTTTGATTTTTTTGCACCCTCAGATTCCAGATTTTCAAATAGCTGTATCTCGACCAAATATTGTCCTATCCTAACAAACCATACATCAATGGAAAGCTTATTTATTCAGCTTCCAGATGATGTATAAATCTAAATCAGAAATCTGGATGTATAAATACACTTAAGACATGGTTTTGAGGTCCAGGGTCACATTTGTTCAAAATTAATAACAAATAACAAAAAATTATAATTATTTATAATAGTAAATAACAAAATAGATTTAGACAGATTTGTGAATAATATTTGAGAGAAATAGGCCTTTTGTGTACATAGAAAAAGTCTTAGATCTTTGATTTCAGCTCATGAAAAATGGGGGCAAAAACAAAAGTGTTGCGTTTATAATTTTGTTCAGTGTAAATATAAAATTAAACAACTTTGTAAATATTGTAATGATTTTACAGCACTTATTTGGCTATTACGTTTTTTTAAAGACGTGTCATTAGATTAGCTCCATGATTCTTCCTAGCTCGATAGCAAAAATTATGTTAGTGCTGGAAAAATCAATTCATTTCTGAAAATCGTATTCATCACTAAATGATAAGGAGAGTCTACCTTCCTAATATTAAATACATAAATAAATAAATTCTACCTCTCCAGCAATTGAGATAAATAACAAATATCTATTTAAAATATTAAATAAAATATTTTGTATATCAAGACAAGCATAAATGCTGATATTTTTCAACACATTTTGGCCGATAGCCAATGCCGATGCCGTTATATTTCCTTTTGTTTGGAAACAACACCAAGTCTCTCCTCTGCAGAGATTATGAACAGATTATTTTTAATTTTGGTTAGTTTTTATCACCAATGCCGATGCCGTTATATTTCCTTTTGTTTGGAAACAACACCAAGTCTCTCCTCTGCAGAGATTATGAACAGATTATTTTTAATTTTGGTTAGTTTTTATCAAAAACTTACTTGTTAGGATTAAATAAGCAATAATGAAGTTATTTTATAATGAGAGTACATTGAAAGCTATGGAAATAACTATATAAATCGATCACTGCATTTTTTTTTTCAGACAGATGCAATGGTAACCTTAAGATTTAATTTGTAGATTTAACATTTGTAGATGGTCTAAAGCAAAAGAGTTGTAAAAATTCTGAAATTTTTTTTTAGAGCTCATTGTATTTAAGTTCTCATAATTCGTTTGAAAAAAAAAAGAAAAAAATATTTATAGTGCACATTAATGAATAAATCTGTATATAAAATTAATTTACACAAGTATATTATCCAAAACAGTGAATCTAATCATCATTCAGGCAAAAGTTCACTTCAAGAATGACCACACTGCTGATGTGATCTTATCGCTAGCACACCTGAGCACATGTGAGTTATTTGTCTTATCGGCAAGGCATACCGGCAAAATTGTTCATATCGGGCCGATGCGGATGTTTACATTTTAAGCCATTATCGGACGATTCCGATAACGTTCCAATAATATCGTGTATCCCTAGCAATAAGTCAATAAAAAAGTCACTCAATGGCACAAAACTGACTGACTTTGCCTCTCTTTCTGTCACCTTTATTATTATCTCTGCGTCAGCTGTTATGAATGCACGCATACCCATATTCCAGCTCTCAGAGCTGTCATATCCAAAAATATGAATATTTCAAAGTTCACTGACATACTGGCTATTAAATCAAATAACAACCTTCACAAACAGACACACCATATCTTTTGAGTTTAAAGAGACCTCACTCAAAATTCACCCCTGAATAACTCAAAATAAAACCCCTACCGGAGATGTGGGAGGACAAAATGTCGACTTCAGTGAAAATTAACCATGAATGAATATCACCATTCTGTTTGCACACACTGCCTACTTTGATTTATTACCTTATTGACCGAAGAATTCACTGGTTAAGTAGAATTGTGGATGGTTAGCGAACACAAAAATTCAGTTTTTTAAGTTACCACACACTAAAGTGTCACTTTAGTCAATCTGCCTCACTGTCTTTGACTGGATGAATGGTTCACCAGTCATGCATAACCACTAAGGTCAAATTGAAATGTAGACAAAAATAATCACCCCCCTGAGAACACAGTCAAGCCCTTGAGAACTAGTCGTGCTTTCCTGGTCTAATCAGATCACTTGGTGTCTTTCTGTCCTCACAAACTCCCACTCGATCTTTGACAAATTCATCCCTCCATCCTCTTCTTTCTTTCCTCTATTTGCACGATTCTGTCACACGGTTACATCAGCCAACCCAAAGGGCCAGAAACAGGGCCAGAAAGGGAAAAAAGAGAGAGGGAGCATCAGAAAGACAGATAGGCAGACCCTGTAAAAATGGGAGGAGCCTGTGTATTAGACACACCTCCAAAATCATACATTCCGTCCATTCATTAGCGCTCTGTAGAGCGTGAGTTAATCTTGATGGATCCCGAGCCTTCATCTGGCTCATTCTCCATCCAACAGGACAGCCCAAAGTAATTTCCATCAGCTCTACCAAAAGTGCACCCAACAAAATGCTTTTAAGCTCCCTGATAGTTGCCAATGACATCAAAATTAAATTCTACAGAAACAGCATAATTCATTCCAAGGACACGGGTTCTGTTTTAAGATCAGTAGGGACATTTTAAAATCCACTAAACCAATGCAAAATGCTTTCACTTACATGGTGAAATAGCCTGTTAAAGCAAATCAGTTCCTCTTGTTTAGAGTATTTCAGTAATTGTCCACTGCCTTTAATACACTGAATAAAATCATCCAAAAAAAAACAAAAACACTGGCATTTATTTACACTGGATGGGTTTATTTTCGGATAATGACCATTGGACTGTACATTATTTCACTTGTTATTTGGTTACTTGCCAAATTTATGGTCATGAAAAACTAATTTGAATTTATTGTATTATATAGAGATTATAAGAATATTACTTTCATTACAACATAGCAAACAATCAACCTCTCTTGAACTTCAATTCCTTGTTTATTCCAAGCAATATTTTTGTTATCTTGCTTTAACTTGGGACTCCTGAGCTTCTAGGTATACAGTAGATCAAAAGGTTTATGCGCGCTATAAAATAAATTCTGAAGTCCTCTTAGGACATTTTACTACAGTTGATAACTTCTGCCAAAAAGTGATGCAATGATATATGAATGCAATCTTGGTTTACTAAAAAATAATAAGCCCAAAACCTCCTGCGCTCAAAGCAAAGTTACCAAAAGATCAGATCAAGTACTTATGTATCAAAGCTGTTAATCAATGTGCATAATCTAAGTAATATTCATAAGCTAAGTCATAATAAGCTTATGATAATTAGTTTTAATTTAGCAGGACAAACAATAATGCAATACATTACTTTCCACAATAACATAACTTTCCACAATACCATTCACATGAGTCTATAGACGTGTTCCAGCATCTGTTTGGGTTTGTGCGGCTGCGGGTAGCTGTGAGATGCTTAATGTGTCTCGTGTAGTCGCGTCTCCTCACTGCTTGCTCTCATTCTCTCTCTTTCGTTACTTATTTCTCCTCCCAGCTTCACTTGGCTGTTATTTTGTCAGGCTGTGTGGGAGACAAAATAATTGCCTCTATATTTTCCAAATTGATTTTCTTGTGCAAGTTTAATACAGTTCTCACTGCAGAGTCTGCTGACAGCCATTGTGCACTAGCCCTTGTTTTATGCCATTTACATACTTGCAGGTATTTACAAAGGCTTATGCAATTCTAAGTCTCATTATAGTGGCCTGATTGGAAGAGAATCAGATGGCAAGAGAGATCATTTTGCTCATTTATTTATTGTCATTTAGCAAATAATTGTGGCTAAGAGAACAGCCGCGTTGTGAATGAATTATAGCTTTGTACATAATACTTGTTTACAGATGTTACAGTATAAAACCTTGCATGAAACATCACAAATAAAGTTTGGCAGATGCTATTTGCAAACTGTGGTAAACAGTAATTTATATCACTTGCAATTCACATTTATTCTAGCTCATTCCACGTGTATGGGGTGAATTGTAAGTGGCAGTTTTGGAATTGTTGCAGGAAGGAAATGTTATTTGAAGGCCATTAGCGAAATATACATACAACGTTCACTTCAAGGAAGTAATCATGTGGTTTATGATCACATGATCCCTGATGGTTCATTTTGAAACAGGAGGTCGTTTATTAACAGAACACACCTACTTTTTTAGTGGTCTTTAAAGTAATTTTCTCAACAGAGATTTAAAAAAAAATCTTAACAACGAACATAAACCAAACCAATCAGCTCAGAGATAAGTCACAATATTTCAACCTTTGATTTGACGTTTAAAAAGAAGAATGACCCAGGTGAAAAAGACGTAGTATTAAATGTATTAAAAATAT
>NW_015539891.1:253066-253231 GCF_001515605.1 Sinocyclocheilus anshuiensis | reverse complement strand
TTAGCTCATTCTTTCAATAGATATGTATTCAGAGTGACCCTGATTATCACTCTATTCATTTGCGAACTGCGTCCTCTAGGGGGCGCTATGGGGAACGCCTCGGAATCCGTGTCTGAAGCATACATTGAAAAAACACCAACAACACGTTGGCCGGCGACAACCCAT
>NW_015539891.1:250973-252965 GCF_001515605.1 Sinocyclocheilus anshuiensis | reverse complement strand
CAGGGTGTTGCTACTAGGGGTCTGTTGAGACAGTTCCTTTCAGAGCTTATTCAAGAGCAAGCGGTAGCCCCTGTGTGACAGGCCAAGACTTAGAATGATATTAGGCTCTTGGTCGTATCCCCTTAAAGGAATCTATTTGATTCCAAGCCTGGAGCTCTACCCCGGGCCCAGGAGTCTGGCCCTAACAGGTAAGTTTGGGTATGTAGCCTAGGCCTTTGGCCGTATGGGAATAAAGTCACGGACAAGCCGTCTGACGTCCCAGGGGTAACTCACCATGAAAATGGTAAAGTTGGTACTTAGTGCTCTCCATGGTTCTGGCCGCCGGCCAACGTGTTGTTGGTGTTTTTTCAGTGTATGCTTCAGACATGGGTCACGACGAGGCGTTCCCCATAGCGCCCCTTAGAGGGCGCTATGAGTCCGAACTAGAGTTCGAAGTTCCCTTGAAAGGGAATCAGGGTCACTCTGAATACATATTTATTGAAAGAATGAGCTAACCTACAAAGGGACACTTTTTATGAGTGTTTGAATGTACGGAAATAATCCAAGTGCTATGACGCATTTTGTTGAATGGCGTGATTTTGCTTTTAGTTTTCTCCCAAACTATACAGCAAAATGCCTTGAAAATAAATACAGTGATAGTCAGGCTCAATCTGAACACATATAAATTGAAAGAAAGAGCTAACCTATAAAGGAACACTTTCTATGAGTGTTGGAAAATGGGACACAGTGCAAGTGCAAGGACGCATTTTGTTGTTTGGGGTGATTTTGCTTTTAGTTTTCTCCAAAACTATACAGTAAAATGCCTTGAAAAGAAATACAGTGATAGTCAGGCTCACTCTAAACACATATCAATTGAAAGAATTAGCTAACCTATAAAGGGACACTTTTTATGAGTGTTGGAATATGCGGAAATAATCAAAGTGCAACAATGGAGTTTGATGTTTGGGGTGATTTTGCTTTTAGTTTTCTCCCAAACTATACAGTAAAATGCCTTGAAAATAAATACAGTGATAATCAGGCTCACTCTGAAGACATATCAATTGAAAGAATGAACTAACCTTTAAAGGAACACTTTTTATGAATGTTGGAATATTGGACACAGTGTAAGTGCTAGGACGCATTTTGTTGTTATACACACACACACACACAAACATTAAATTAAAAAAACAATGAATATAAAACATTAATATTAACATTTATAAACATTAATCAATTATTTATAATAATTAATGTACAATACAAACATTTATGTACAAAATTAATGTATTTACAAACTAAAAATAAAAGTTAAAATAAGCAAATTATAAAGGAAACGTCGGTATGACAGCTTCTTTACATGCATTTTGACTGCTTTCAGCACAATTACACGCGCAAGACAAAAAAAAAGTGCGGCTGGCTTGACCGTGCATTTTCAAAGTGCGGCTGGCTTGACCGCAGATTCATACACATTATATGATATTATTGATATTCGGCTGTCTTTCATTTTATAAATAAAAATGCAATTACAATTTCCAACCGCTAGATGGCAATTGTAGCCCTAAGGAGACATGAGAGTTAGTAGAGATCAGTGTTGTTTTGAATTTTGTTTTTACATGAGAGAGCACTAAGTTTACCTGTCGGAGAGCAGCGGACAAACAACAAACGATAAAGGACATTCCTACTTGGTCTTGTATGTATCTGTGTTTTTGTTTTGACGTGTTCGTTATTTATCTATATTATTTGTTATCATGTTTAGGAACCGTGACATGTTAGTGAAGGGAGCAGATCGTAGTTGATAGTGATCCATGACTAGGCCCACGGTTCAGTACGCATGTGTTCAGAGGATTCATTGCCAAATTTAATAGAGTAAAAGTTTTATCATTTGTATGTGTTTACAAACTCAATCGATTTTAAAACAGCGCAAAAAGAGGCGAAAGAGCAAAGAACAGAACAAACACAGCTTTAACAAAGATTAATCCATATTAATTTATACAGTGAACACACTCAGAAGAA
>NW_015539891.1:249682-250012 GCF_001515605.1 Sinocyclocheilus anshuiensis | reverse complement strand
CTGCAAAATTTAATAGAGTAAAAGTTTTATCATTTGTACGTGTTTACAAACTCAATCGATTTTAAAACAGCGCAAAAAGAGGCGAAAGAGCAAAGAACAGAACAAACACAGCTTTAACAAAGATTAATCCATATTAATTTATACAGTGAACACACTCAGAAGAATTGGAGAAACTGAGGAGGAGTTTAAACACCTGGAAAAGCGGTTGGAAATTGACAAGATCCGGGCAGCAATGGTAAAAAAAACAAAAACAAAAAAAAAACTCTCCAAAACAACATTTCCTCACTAAAGCTCTCATCTTTGACAAAGTCCATCATTTATTTAAACTAT
>NW_015539891.1:245464-249589 GCF_001515605.1 Sinocyclocheilus anshuiensis | reverse complement strand
GGTCTAATTGATGACTAGTCTATTCTTGGGCTATGATTAGACGTCTATTAAATTTTCACTGACAGCCCACATTCAGCCTTGTTTTAGCCTACACCCATATTCACAGTCTATTAGACATATATATGTAGTCGTTTAATAGCGGTCTAATTGATGACTATTCTATGCTTGGGCTATGATTAGACGTCTATTAAATTTTCACTGACAGCCCACATTCAGCCTTGTTTTAGCCTACACCCATATTCACAGTCTATTAGACATATATATGTAGTCGTTTAATAGCGGTCTAATTGATGACTATTCTATGCTAGGGCTATGATTAGACGTCTATTAAATTTTTACTGACAGTCCAAATGTATCCTTGTTTTAGCCTAGACCCATATTCACGTCTATTAGACGCAAATTTAGCCTTGTTTTAGCCTAGACGTCTGGGCTGTGTTTAGACGGCTAATAGACGTTTTTTAAATGCAAAATTGCTTGCTGGGAAGTGCGCGGTCTCTCTCTCTCTCTCCCTCCCTACCATTAAGTAACTTGTGCATTGTTTTACTTACTTGTTTTTGACATATCCGACCGAACTACAAACTTTCCAGTGATGTCTGTAAGAAAGGGATATTCACTCGAGAAGCTCGCACATCTGCGCTGCTGCGCGCTCAATCCACTCAGCATGATTTGCTTACCAGCTGGCGCAAATTTGTCGGTGTTTCTTTGTCTGAATATGGCACTTATCACATGCTGTGTGGTATCATCGTTTGGTATCGGGGCATTTTAACGAGTACAAGTACGAGTACGAGTACGAGTATGAGCAGAAGCGTAGTGCCTTATTCTGGGTCCGAATAAAACATCAGATCATGCACAGACTATCCTGTCTCTTTGAATTTAAATCTATATTTATTCACACCGGCTCTTGAAAACCTCTATGCAAACACACTTGCCCGGAAAAGTGCGGGGGATGAATTTACGTGATATTAAAAGTGGGAAGTGTGATATTAAAAGTCCCCTGCGTAATCTACGCCCCTGAGTACGAGTACAGGAGCTCAGTATTGGGCCTGTATCGGTATCGGTGCATCCCTAGTAAGGATCAAAATGGTTTTATACAACATATGCAAGGATTTCACAATGTTCGAAGAGTCCTAAATATCCTTTATGAACAGAGGGGTGAACGAGATACTGCTCTACTATCATTGGACGCCGAAAAGGCCTTTGATCGGGTTGAACGGTCTTATTTGTTTGATTTATTGGTCAGATTTGGTTTTGGTGAAAGGTACTGTAGGCGGGTTAGATTACTTTATAGTAGGTCTACAGCAGAAGTGTTGACAAATAATATTGTTTCAAAACCATTTAGCGTATCAAGAGGGTGTAGACAAGGTTCTTCTCTTTCTCCTCTTCTTTTTGCCATCTCCATCAAGCCTTTTGCAATAGCAGTAAAAAAAACATGTGGAATTAACAGGCATTAAGATTGGACAGATAGAACATAAAACTGCGTTATTCGCTGATGATGTCATTCTTTTCCTAAAGCATCTTGATGCATCAATACCTGCTTTATTAGATCTTATCAGTACATTTGGAAAAAATTATGGATACAAAATTAACAATTCTAAAAGTTCTATTCTATATCTAAATGAGATTGACAGACAGCAACCTAGTAACTGTGTTGCAACCTTCAATATAGTTGACCGTTTTACATACCTGGGTATAAAAATTGTACCAAAACTAGAAGATGTTGTGAAAGTAAATTATGATCCACTTCTTGAAAGTGTTAGTAGCTCTATAGAAAGATGGATGTCCTTACCCATATCTTTAATTGGTCGAATAAATATTTTGAAAATGAATATTTTGCCAACATTTTTATATTTATTCCAGAACATTCCTCTGCCTCTCCCTAAACATCTATTTCAATGACTTAAAAAAAATGTTCACTAAATACATTTGGAATAACAGATGTTCCAGACTCCGTCTGACACTTTTATATTTGCCATATGATAGAGGAGGTCTACAGTGTCCTAATTTTCATTGGTATTATTGGGCTGTGTAACTTAGAACAATTATGTTTTATTTTTTATCTCAGAACTGCCCGTCTTGGGTGGATTTGGAATCGGCTGCCATTAAAGGGATAGTTCACCCAAAAATGATGGCCTGCCTTTAAATTTGTGTTTATATTCATCAGAATTGAAAGATCTTAAAAAGAAAAATGTTTCCAATCCTATAGTTATAAATATGATTGCCGTATGGTTTGATGTGAAAAAAATATTTAGGTGCCTTCTACCCTTTATCTTGTTTTAGTCCAATTTGGGGCAATGAAAAATTTAAATCAGGCAGATTAGATGCAGGTTTCAAGATTTGGGCTGACAAGGGCATTCGAAAGATAGCCGATCTATATGTTAACAATACTCTTATGTCATTTGAGGAAATAGTCAAGACATACAATATTCCTACAAAACATTTCTTTAAGTATTTACAAATAAGGAATTTTATCCTCAAATCACAAAATAATTCTCTCGATATGCCATCATTGTCTATTTTGGAAAAAGAAGTGACAAGAAACTGTTTTAGTAAAGGTTTAATTTATTCATTATATAATATGTTGGTGTCAGGATCAAAGGACTCTTCAAACTATAAATTGGAAGCTTGGAGATCGGATCTTAAGGACGATATTCAGATGGAGGACTGGATGGAAGCATGCAAGGAAGCTCAATCACTAACAATGAACACACGACTGAAACTGCTACAATACAAGTGGTTGATGAGGATTTACATAACTTCAGCTGCATAAATATAATGAAAATATCCCAGACACTTGCTTGCAGCGACTTTAAAGGAACACTATATCACTGTATATGGGAGTGTGAAGAAGTTAGGAATTTTTGGAAAGATGTGAAAGGAATGATAGAAAAGATCCTTGATGTTAATATACCACTGTCACCTTTAATCTTTTTATTTAATTTATATCCTAAGGAGATCAAGTTAAAAAAGACTGAGTATATATTTATAAATATATGTATTCTTCAAGCGAAACGGCTTCTTTCTTTAAATTGGAAAAGTATATATGCACCAAATATAGGACGATGGCTGAAAGAAATGGTAATATGACAATGGAAAAGATAACTTACATATTAAGAGATAAATGCATAATTTTTTATGGAGTTTGGGGACCTTTCAAATTGTTTTTAAAATGTGGTGGAGTTGGAAATGTGTTGATAGAAGACTGAGAAGCTTTTTTTGTTGTTGTTGTTTTTTTTGTGTGTGTGTGTTTTCTCTGTTACATGGAAATTTATTTGTACATGTGTATTGTTAAAATGCAATAAAAAGTAATAATAAAAAAAAAAGAATAAGAAACACTTCATCCGGTACTAGTGTCTTTCATTCCAACATAAGAAAACATTTCTGGAATCTGCATCTGAAATGGCATTTAGCCTACAGTTTAATGTATCTCAGAGGGGACATGGATGCATTTAACCTGCAGTTACAGATGCATAAATCGGCCTAATGTTTTGTTTTTAACATAAAACGTTGAATACTGATATTTGAAATAATTTAAAACATGAAAGAAATGGTCAAAATGTGAAATTAAAACCGCCAGTAGCTGACAGCAAGTGACTGTTAATGAGTGAGTCATTGAGATTCAACCGATTCATTCAAACGGCTGATTCATTCAGAAACAAAGCATTTGACTGTGCTAATGAGTGAATCACTGAATCATTTTTATCAATCGATTCGTTCAAAAAGCTGATTCATTCAATAAGTAAACACCATCCAATTCTCAGAGATGCAGAACAGTGCTGTGTGATCTTTGTTTGGAACTATTTTCGTTGGCAAAATTGAGCAAAAACAAGCATTACCTCTAAAATGTAAGTCACATATTGCTTTACTGAACTTGTATAAAATGATATTATTAATGAGACTGCGTGTTCTTATCCTATGAGAAGACACTTCGCTTAATTATTCACAACAGCATGTGCTGATCATAGACTGTATAAAAACATGGAAGTAGTGTCTGTGACGTCACCCGTAGGTTTCCGAAGAGCATTTTTGAAGCTCAAAGTGGGAGGAGGTGGCCATCGCTATCTTGGCAGCGCGTCACTCCCGGATAATCGAAAATGGGCAAAGAGGCGGGAGCTGGTTGCTGAAAAC
>NW_015539891.1:226725-245450 GCF_001515605.1 Sinocyclocheilus anshuiensis | reverse complement strand
TTATCCTATGAGAAGACGCTTCGCTTAATTATTCACAACAGCATGTGTTGATTTGCTATGACAGACGTTTCAGAGTCTGTGAGATGACATCGGCATCACGCACAATAATTGAGAGAAACGTTCATGGGTCGAAGAAGAGTGTTTGTTTTTGCTTTGTAATAAGAGTTCGGCACAAACACAATTAATTCACTTGGTGAGCATAACCATTTTTACAGCTCTGTGACGCAACCCGTCAAAAGGCTTATATAAACGCCACAGAATAAGCCTTAAAAGTTCTCAGAGGTGCGTTCATTTTGAACGAATCTTTAATGTGACTCGGGAAGAACGAGTAGGCTCGGGGAGTGATTCGTTCAGTCGCGCATGTGCAACATCCTATAGGTTCTGTACTGGAATTAGTCAAGTTCACCTGTTTCGAGTCTTCAGGTTTTTTGAGTCATTCGTTCATCACGTGACAGCCCCATAAGTTTAACCAATGCAGTCTGAGCCGGAAAGAGAATTGATTAGTTCATCTCTCGAGTCTTCGGGTTTTTCGAGTTGTTCGTTCATCACGCGACAGCCCCATAAGCTTACCCTATGCAGTCTGAGCCGGAAAGAGAATTGATTAGTTCATCTCTCGAGTCTTCGGGTTTTTCGAGTTGTTCGTTCATCACGCGACAGCCCCATAAGCTTACCCTATGCAGTCTGAGCCGGAAAGAGAATTGATTAGTTCATCTCTCGAGTCTTCGGGTTTTTCGAGTTGTTCGTTCATCACGCGACAGCCCCATAAGCTTACCCTATGCAGTCTGAGCCGGAAAGAGAATTGATTAGTTCATCTCTCGAGTCTTCGGGTTTTTCGAGTTGTTCGTTCATCACGCGACAGCCCCATAAGCTTAACCTATGCAGTCTGTGCCGGAAAGAGAATTGATTATTTCATCTCTCGAGTCTTCGGGTTTTTCGAAACGCATCACATAACTGTAAGAGTAAATAATAATTATAATAATGATGATAATAATAATAATAAAAATAATAACTATGCACCCGTTTGTAAGGAAGCTTGTAAATTGACTAATTTCTCTATCCAATACTGTCATGTCATGTGACAAAAGAACGAACGATTCGAAAGACTCGAGAGATGAACTAATCAATTCTCTTTCTGGCTCAGACTGCATTGGTTAAGTTTATGGGGCTGTCACGTGATGAACTCAAACCCGAAGACTTGTCAAATAAGAGGTGAGGTGAGCTAATCATAGACTGAAGACCCAGGTAAACAATGAATTAATCTTTTCTGTTTGTTATTGCAGTTTTGTATTGTTTGTAGTGTGATCAACATTTGTGTTAAAGATTCGTTCATTTTGCTGAACGAGACTCAAAGGTCCGAGTCGGTAAAATGATCCGAACTTCCCATCACTAATCTGTCTCCCCTCTTCCCCCTCCGATCTGCTGCGCACCACGCCCACTTTTTTAGCATTTTTTAAAACTGTGGCGAGAACTAACCAGTGCTGAAACGGGGGGGTTTCATGACCCTTTAAATGTGTTATCATGCTGATATCTGAAGAAAAACGGTACTCTTTGTGTGATACAGAGTAACAAAACTTTTGAACGTTTATGATTTATTGTTGTATCTTATTATTTGAAGATTAACCAGCTCAGCAATGCTAATGTATTAGCTAGCAAAGAGCCATTACATCAAAGTTATCAACGGCAAGTGTTAAATATACAGTGTTTTACACCACAGTTTGTCAGTGGGAAAATAAAAACATATATATATATATATATATATATATATATAATTTTTTTTGTGTGCTTTTCTCAGTTGGAGACAGACAAACAAGTCCGGTGATTTTTGTCTTTTAAACCAGAAAGACGGCTGACAGATCTAACCGACACTCGCGCCACAGAAACTAATTTAACAGGTAACGTTAGACAAACCCGCCCATTCACTATATTACAATAACTTTTAACTTTTTCTTAATCGTTATTTATGATCCGCTTCGTCAGTTTCATCTAGCATATCCATGTGATGCTAATTAAGTTTACTAATGCAGCCGAAGCCACGGTAAACAAAGCGGCTCGAGGAGCATTTATGATGGCTGTTTTGCTAACGTTATTTACCATTTCAGACTGATATTTGCGCCTTGCGTTTTTTATTTGAAACTCATACTTGCATATGTTTTTGAAATCACTGTTTTCAGAGCAAAGGCAGCGTGGAGTGCTGGGATGTCAAAGGCAACAAGATGGCTGCAATACTACGGGCCTAAAGTGAAGTAAGTAGAATTCACATTGATTTAATTGATGGGTTTTAGTGTTATGCGAGATGTAAACCATCACTTTCTGAACGTTTTTTGAAGTATATTTTTTCATTTTTGGATTAATTGCTATTTTTGCAAATGTAGCAGCACAAATGTGTCTTCTGAAGCAGTAGAATATTTTGGAATGAAATTTAAATCTGAACATTTATCAACTCATGCATACACAGCCTAGACAAATACTGGTTCTTTCACACCACACGAATTACATAATGATATCCACCATTTCACACTATTAGGGGAAGTCGTGGCCTAATGGTTAGAGAGTCGGACTTGTAACCCAAAGGTTGCGAGTTCGAGTCTCAGGTCCGGCAGGAATTGTAGGTGGGGGGAGTGAATGTACAGCGCTCTCTCCCACCTTCAATACCACGACTGAGGTGCCCTTGAGCAAGGTACCGAACCCCCCACTGCTCCGGGTGTGTGTGTGTTCACTGCTGTGTGTGTGCACTTAGGATGAGATAAATGCAGAGCACTAATTCCTAGTATGGGTCACCATACTTGGCCACATGTCACATTTTATTTTTTTCTTTTCTTTCTGATTCAGACTGTATTGGCAGAATGAATAACATATTACATTTCAGTTTGCTTTTGATTCAGCGTCAGAAGAATACGAGTTGGGTCTTGAAAGTTCTAGTTAATAGAACTAGGCTTTCTTAATATGGATTACAAAAAAGGTCTTTTGGGTTATATTTCCACTTGTACTTATCTTAAAGTTGCTTTGAGTTTGTATAAAGGTTTGTATAAATAAAATTTAGATTTAGATTTAGATTTATTATTTATATTTGTGATGAGTGGGGGCGGGGCCGAGAGCTGTGGGAACGGAGCGAGGCCGGTGGAGTCATTGATAATAAACAACACCTGCACCACTCACCAGTCTCGAGTCCCACGGAGCAGCTCCGGAAGGATAAAAGGAGGAAATACGACAGTGAAAGACAAGAGAGGACAGGCCTGGATTTTATTTTGTGTTTTGTGAGGGGCAGTCGTCCGCGAGGGGCTGCGGCTTTACTTTCATTTTGTGTTTGTTTATTTTATTAAAGTGTTAAAATCTGATGTGTGAGCGGCCATCAGGCGCAAGTGTAAAAGAGCAATTCTTTATAGAATTGCAATATTTTTTGGACATGTATATTTTAAAATTGTTTTGTATTGTGTTGTATTGTTTTTGTTTTATTTTATTGTATTTATTTTACGTTCAGAATAAAGTCTAAAAAAAAATCAAAATCAAATTCAGCAAAAAAGTGAAGTTTGTGTGTTGCTAAATGTTTTTATTTATTTGTGTTTGTTTCTTTCAGCGTTCTTTTTATTTAAAAACATGGTTGGTGCATTTTATGTTTTGCAATGCTGAAACCATTTGAGGTTTAAATAAACACTGTTTGAATTGTTCATAATGTGTCTCTCTGTCTTTGAAGTTATGTATTTATTGTAATGACATTAAAAAGTGGATTCAGCATTGGGGGAAAATTAGCATATTTTTACTCAAAAATAATACATTTATAGTATATTGCTTGTGTGTTTCAAAGACACTCATAATTAATTTGTAATGTACTCGTAATACAAAAAAAGTACACTTTAATATCATTAATCAAGCATGTAAATAGGCATATACTTAAAGTGTACTAATTGTACTTGAAGTTGTTCCAATTTAGCATAGAAACGTACACTAAATACACTTAAAGTTATACTTTAGTATAATTTAATTACAACTAAAATACACTTAGTACAAAAATAGTTGTTCCAAAATAGCACACTTCAAGTTAACTAATCATTAACACACTTGAAGTATACTGACAATTAGTCTGGCTGCAAGTATACTTAGTATACTTTTTTTTCACTAGGGTATACTGCGATGATTATTTGCATCTCTCTTGTATGCACAAAATGAGTGGATCAAGGGCTGGCTCAACAATCTAAAATGGAGAAAAGAAAAATCACTCTGACCGCAAAGGCTTTGGCAAGCAAGATTGAGTCAATTCAGAAACAGCGTAAAGAGGAAGTAAACAAAGAGCCAGATATTGTCTCTCAAAGAGCTCATGAGGGATGATCAAAATGTTTCACAAGTTAAAGCACAGGTTGATGTTCTGCTGCAATTGTCTGAAAATGCCACTGCATTGCACAAATCTCTGATGCCTTTAATTCCATCTGATGAACAAGAAAGACAAAATGCATGGTTCGTAAGTTTAGGGATTCCTATCCATATATAGACACTGATATGCCCCTATCAGCCATCATGAGGTCTGAACTAAAATGCCTTATAACTTTTCCTTTTAGCAGATAAAGCATTTAATATGTGTGTAAGATATGTGAAGTTTAGTGTTGAATGAAAACTGGTGATAATTGCAAAGCATTGAAATGAGTGAAAAATGTGTTATTTTGAACCGTGTGTGTTGTACGACACTTTATAGAAGTATTAACAAACTCTTCACAGAGATATTTCCCCACATGATAAAGTGAAGCATCAGGTTAATGTATGCACGCTGCAACAAGTCGATTGGACCCCTGTGGGGGGACCAAAATCGGGCTTGCTTAAAAACCCAATGCACAAAGCTAGTGAGACTCCAGAACTCAAACACTTCAGTTGAAACTCCGCGACTGCCGAACTTCAAAGTCTAAAGCCAAGCAAAGGAACTCTCAGAAGAACTCCAAACATCACTCTCTGTGCCCAAGGCAACCGACTTTCGAAGCTCCTACGTCACCAGGCAACCAACCAATCACCACGGAGGGCTCTCCCCAAAGGATGCCATATCGACGTCATCTCAGCAACCAATCAATAGCCGGGACTCCCTCAGGCAATTGTAAACTATCAAATTTGAAATCAGTTCTAATCAGGTTGACTTCGCATCTTCAGATTCGAGTCCTCTCAAAACCTGAATTAATTAGTAATAATTAATTCCCTAAGAAAAGTAATCTGACATTACATAAGCATCACCGAATACAATCATGGATTTATTAATGATGCCAAAGCGTGGATTTCAGAAGTAAACAGGCCTTGTTTAGAGCTAACTCATGACATTGAGTGTCACCAGGAAGTTCTGTTAAGGGAAGAAAGTGGGATTCATGAGGATGTAAAAAGGGGACAACGGCAACCATCTTCTCAAAATGATGACCAGGATGACATATTGCCATGTGACAGTATATCAAACCTAAGCAGTAAAAAACAAGGTTCAAAATCAAATGTTTCCACTACTTCATCTGCACGTATTAAAGCAGAGGCTGAAACAGCGGCTCTGCTTGCCCGTCAAAGTTTGTTAAAGGAAAAACATTGTCTTGAGGAGCAGGAAGAGAAATTAAGACAACAAAAAGAAGAACTTCAGCTTAAGGCAGATATAGCCGCATCAATGGCAAAGGTGAATGTTTTAAGGACCTCTGGATCTGGTGTGCGGAGTGCTGCTTCTCATCGATCTGATGGCATGGAGTCATATTTTAAGAAAAAAGGAAAAGCAGTTGAATCTCTTAACCTTAATGCAGAGACTTTTGTTCCACAAAAACTTGGAAAGGATGAAAAGGGAAAACCAGCAACTGGAAATGCTGATTTACATTTTGGAAGGCTAAAACAGAAAAGGACAGACAATACCATTCATCTCCAGCAGAGGCCCTCGGAGCTCATGAGACAGAGCACAGTTCCAAATACTACTGCACCACCAGTCTCTCATCATAGAGATGCACATACACTCTTTTCCACGAATATTAACAGTGACCAGAACCACATGTTGTCTATAATGGGAAAACAGAATGAAATAACATCAATGCTAGTGCATCAGCAATGTCTTGTATCACTGCCTAAGAGAGATATCCAAATATTTGATGGTGACCCTCTACAGTACCATGCTTTCATGCGGTCTTTTGAACAAGTAATTGAGGGAAAGACTGACAATGCTGAAGATAGCCTGCATTTTTTGGAACAGTACACCAGGGGGCAACCACAGCAACTTGTTAAGAGCTGTCAACATGTAACTGATGGTTCAGGTTATGCAAAGGCAAAGACTTTACTGCATGAACACTTTGGAAACGAACATATGAGTGCATCTGCTTATTTGAATAAAGTTTCTTCATGGCCAACAATTAAGTCAGAAGATGGAAAGGCTTTACATGCATACGGTCTGTTCTTGCGTGGATGTTGCAATGCCATGGATCAGGTTCATAGCCTGTGTGAATTGAATACACCTACCAATATGATTGCTATAATTAAGAGATTACCCTACAAACTGAGAGACAAGTGGCGAACAGTGTCAAGTGACATCCAGGAAAGGCATCACCGGAGAGCTATGTTTGTTGATATTGTGACTTTTATGGAGCGCCAAGTGAAAATCATGACAGATCCTGTGTTTGGAAACCTACAGGATGCCCCAACGTTTGTGGCAATGAAAGAACGCAGCAGGATAAAATCCCCTCGCGTAAAGGCTAAAGGAAGTAGCTTTGCCACGGCTGCTACTACAGTTGATAAGACACTAACAGAACATAAGGTTAAAGATGGAAATTTACCTGAAAAGACTTGCCTGTACTGCAAAGGTGGACACGTTGGAGTTTTGTACTCTGTTGGAGAAGAGAGCTCAAAGTGAGAAGATAGATTTCCTAAAAAAGACTGGAGTTTGTTTTGGCTGTCTGTGTACTGGTCACATCAGTAAGGAGTGTAGGAAACGTCTCTCTTGCAAAGCATGTGGCTTAAGGCATCCTAGTATGCTTCACATCCACCACAAGGATAAGGGAGCAGATGTAGAGAAAGGCAAGAGTAACTCAGAGAGTGCAGTGGGCAGTTCTTTGGTTACAGTTCAAACCAGTGGTCTTACGGGGGCCAGTGAACAAGACTTTATGCTTGCCATTGTACCAGTAAAGGTAAAATCAAAGAGAGGTCAAAGGATAGTGGAGACCTATGCCTTTCTGGACCAGGGCAGTTCAGCATCCTTCTGCACAATGGGTTTGATGGATAGACTGAATCTCTCTGGGAGAAAAACAAAGATTCTTTTGTGCACCATGGGCCAAGAGAGAATTGTGGACAGTTGTATTGTGCCAGACGTGGAAGTGGCTGGATTGGACAGTGGCTGGTACTGTGAAATGCCAGATATCTTCACACAACGTGGGATGCCTGTGAATAAGAGTAACATCTCATGACCGGAAGATCTGCATAAATGGCCTCATTTGAAACATGTGTACTTGCCTGCGATAGATGCAGATGTGGAGCTTCTGATAGGCATGAACGTGCCCAGAGCTTTGGAACCACTTGAAGTCATTAGGAGTGTGGATGAAGGGCCGTATGCCATCAAGACAATGCTTGGTTGGACGGTGAATGGACCTCTTGGTGGAGGATGTTGTGATGGATCTGACGTGTATCAGTCTGCAGTTACCATCAACAGAATTTCTGCTATAACACTTGATGAACTCTGGAAACAACAGTTCAAGATAGACTTTCCAGAGTGCAGTCAGGAGGAACAGCCAGGACAAGGGAGGATTGTAGGTTCTTAGAAATGGTTAACAATACTGTGAAATTAGTCAATGGCTATTACAGTATTGCTTTACCTCTGAAGAACAGAAAGATAAGCATGCCTAACAACCGTAACATTGCAGAACAACGCACCCTTAACCTGAAGAGAAGGTTTATCAGAGATGCATTATTCCATAAAGATTACACTGCTTTCATGAATAACCTTATATCCAGTAGCTATGCAGAGAGAGTGCTAACCACTGATCTGGCACGCAGTGACGGAAAGGTTTGGTATATCCCACACCATGGGGTATACCATCCAAAGAAAGGGAAGATCCGAGTTGTCTTTGATTGTGCAGCATCATTTCAAAGCACATCACTCAACGCACAACTCCTGAGTTGGTCCTGATTTGTCTAGTACGTTGATTCGAGTCCTGACCAGGTTCAGGAAAGAGCCTGTGGTTCTGATGTCTGACATTGAGGCAATGTTTCATCAAGTCCAGGTTCCAGAGGAGGATGTGGACCTATTGAGATTTCTTTGGTGGTCCAGTGGAGACTTCACTCAGTTTATGGAGGATTACAGGATGGTTGTCCATTTGTTTGGGGCAACGTCTTCTCCAAGTTGCGCTAATTTTGCTCTACGAAGGTGCACAGAAGACAAAAAAGACTTCTTCAGCCAACAAGTGTTTGAGACTATTATGTACAGTTTCTATGTGGATGACTGCCTTGCTTCTGTAGCCTCGGAACAGGAAGCTATATCCCTCTATAAAGACCTTAAAACCATCTGTGCCAAGGGCGGCTTTCATTTAACAAAATGGATAAGCAATAATCGCAGTGTGTTGGCCTCAATACCTGAGGAGGAGAGAGCGAAGGAAGTTAAAGACCTGGATCTGGACCACGACTCATTACCTGTTGAAAGAGCATTGGGAGTGCGTTGGTGTGTCCAGTCCGACACCTTTAAGTTCAGCATAAACATTCAGGAGAGACCATTAACCCGCAGAGGGATCCTTTCAACTGTCAGCTCTTTCTATGACCCTCTGGGGATCCTAGCTCCTGTGGGTTTTACAGCTAAAAGGATTCTTCAGGATCTGTGTCGGAACCGGCTAGGATGGGATGACGCCATATCAGCAGCGGTTGCTCGGGAGTGGATAGATTGGATGAAGGAACTACATCAGTTGGAAGGTTTCAGCATCGGACGATGTTTAAAACCTCTGAACTTTGGCGAGGCAGCCACTGCTCAGTTGCATCATTTTGCAGATGCAAGTGAGGAAGGATATGGTACTGTTACCTATCTGCTGCTGCGCAATGAACACTCTCAGATGCACAGCACCTTCATAATGGGAAAATCTAGGGTGGTACCTTTAAAGCCTGTTACTATCCCACGTATGGAGTTAACAGCTGCTGTTGTAGCAGCTCATATGGACAAACTGTGGAGAAAGGAGCTAAGACTAGAGCTCCAAGACTCTGTTTTCTGGACAGACAGTACCTGGGTATTAAAGTACATTAAGAATGAGACTTCAAGATTTCGAGTCTTTGTAGCAAACAGGGTCTCAGAAGTTCTTAAGGTTTCTGACGCATCTCAATGGAGATTTGTGAGCACTGTACACAATCCTGCAGACCTTGCCTCTAGAGGTGTGAGGGCAGAGCTATTCCTAAACAACAAATCTTGGATATTTGGTCCCTCATTTCTCTTGCAATCAGAAGAAGACTGGCCTGTTAACCCAGTTGAATGGCTACAACTACCATCTGGAGACCCAGAGGTCAAGGTATCAGCTGCAATTGAAGTTTATTCAATAGGGGATGAAAATGATGCCGTGACTTGTTTGATCAACTGCACCTCATCCTGGATACGTCTAATAAGAGTGATGGGTCGGATCCTAAGATTTAAAGCTTTGCTTTTGAATCTTATGAAAATGAAGGAGTTCACTGCACATCTTACTGAGTCTGTGTCAGATGTAACTCAACAGGAAGCTGCTCTCACCAAGGACAGGTGTGATTTCAAGAACAAGCTCTATAGTGGTTATCTCTCATTGGGAGAGATTAGAGAAGCTGAAATTGAAATAATCATGTTCTGTCAGAGAAGAAGGTTCTCAGAAGAGTTCTCCTGCCTGCAAAAGGGAGAAGGTGTGAAAATAAACAGCCATTTATATAAGCTCAATCCAATACTAGAAGATGGTGGGTTAAGAGTTGGAGGACGGCTAAGTAAGGCTGCTATGCCTGAAGAATCAAAACATCCTGCCATATTAGCTAAAGACCTTCATATCAGTGACCTCATCTTACAACATATTCATCGAGAGGTTGGCCATGGAGGTAGAAATCATATGTTGTCAAGATTACGCCAGAGATATTGGATCCCTGGTGTTAGTGGTTCTATAAGGAAGGTCTTGGCAAGATGTGTGGTGTGTCTGCGGCTACAGGGAGCTGCAGGTCAACAACAGATGGCAGACTTGCCTGAGGATAGAGTTTCTTCAGAAGAACCTCCCTTCAGTCATGTTGGAGTCGACTACTTTGGCCCGTTTGAAGTCAAACGTGGGAGGAGTCTTGTAAAAAGATATGGAGTTATCTTCATTTGTTTGGCAATAAGAGCAGTGCACATTGAAGTTGATTCATCCCTGGACACAGATTCTTACATTAATGCATTTTGACGCTTCATCGCAAGGCGAGGACAGGTCAAAGAGTTGCGGTCAGACATTGGAACCAACTTTGTCGGCGCAGAGCGCGAGTTGAGACGAGCCACTGAAGGATGGAACTTGGAACAGATCAATGATGCACTCTCGTTAAAGGGAATTAAATGGACCTTCAACCCTCCCATTGGATCACATCATGGAGGAGTATGGGAGAGGTTGATTCGTTCTGTCAGAAAGGTCCTTAATTCTACTTTGAGGACACAAAGTCTGGAAGAGGAAGCACTCTGCACAGTGCTCTGTGAAGTGGAATCAATTCTTAACGGTAGACCCATCACTAAGGAATCCACAGATCCAAACGACTTGGAAGCATTAACTCCAAATCACCTTCTGCTTCTTAAAACTAAACCATTTTTACCTCCTGGGCTGTTTCAGAAAGAGGACATGTATGCACGGCGAAGATGGAAGCAAGTCCAGTACATGGCTGACTTATTTTGGAAAAGGTGGACTAAGGAGTACTTACCACAATTGCAAGAACGACAGAAATGGACAAAGATCATGCACAATTTAATTCCTGGAGACATCATACTTGTAGTGGATGAATCTGTGCCCCGCAACTCCTGGATCACTGGAAAGATAACCGAAGTGGTTCCAGACAAAAGAGGACTTGTGAGACAAGTCTGGATCAAGACCCAAACCAACCGTATATGCAGGCCTGTAACCAAGATCTGCCTTTTGCAGGAGTCAGCTGAATCCTGATTGCGGTACTTGGATATGATCTTTTGACTGAATTGACTGGACTATTTTTTGACTTTTTTCTTTAAAGAGAAAACAGAACATTGGATCACCTTTTTTATGATGGACTATAATTAATTTTTGTTGTTGTTGTTGTCTATTCCCCTGCATGTGTAATGTATATCTAATTATTACTGTGTATTAACTGTAATAATTAGGGGCCGGAATGTAAGAGCCAGGTATAGTTCTATTATTTTTTACACATTTTTTGTGTTAATTGCGGTACCTGGTGGTGTCGGAAGTAGTAAGAATTTATCATCTGTTCACCTGTGTGTTTGGGTAAGAGGGAGTGATGGAGTCTTATTTTTTGCTGACTGCTAAAGAGCCTTTTACACTGTTTAATGCCGTTTATCATGACTTTTGGACACCATTTCGAATGCCAGTGAAACAATTATGGAATGTATTGGACGCACAACCTTGTTTGTTTCTCATGCAAATAAATCTAAAAAAACGCAATCTTTGGATCCATGATCATTATCAGCAAGCGCGTCAGACAAGTTAGTTTTCTCTATTCAGCCTCTCGGCGGCGAAATTCATGGTCTTACGATAGCCGCCTAATATACTTTATGTAATTTCAGTCCTTCTCTCCATATGAGAGTGGAATATTTAATGTAAATTTATATATCGAGATGAAAACATTAATTTTCTCACTCAAGGAAAAAGAGTTTGTACGCATGGGTCAGAGTTTGCGTGCAGGTGCGCAAATTTTCCCGTCAAGTTTGTTTTTATAAATCCCACCTTTTGCGCAGGAAGTGGCGTACGCCTCTTTCAGGGCTGTCTTTGTGCGTACGCAAGGGTTATAAATGAGGCCCCAGTGGTCTCATTTATAAAGCTCTCCGTAGATTTCATCCTAAAAATGTACGTATGCACAAAAGTTTTCAGATTTATAAAACCATGCGTATGCCAGAATCTGCGCAAAAATCCCTTTATAAATCCCAGTCAGGGTAAGATTGTGCATACGTGCATCTCCACCCCGACTCCTCCCCGAAATCACCATATATGGAGCTTACAATGCCTAGTTTTACTATGCATAACCTCATCTGCATATCATTTCCATGCATATTCCCATCCACGTGACACCATATTTAACATCATTAAAGGTACAAGACATTAAGGAAAGATGAGATACGCACTATAAATGCCATTTGTGCCATACACAATTTTTATTGCTAAAAATCATCCAGTATCCTTGTTATGTTTTAGCCTAAATATATCAAAATCCATAAAAACAAAACGGTTTAAAATAGTTCTCAGATAAATATTTTAGAATAGAGTTGATCTCATTCTTTTCCACTGGCCGAATAGTATTTCAATTGTTTTAAACAATTCAAATCAAATTTAATTTATGCAGTTTTGCTGATAAGGTGAATATATTTAAGCTATTTTGAGTGGAAACAAACAGACCTATTTATTGCAATGTAAAATTGTCTGACTCGGCGCATCAGTAACAAAGTATTTTAAAAAGGAAACATATAAATCTTAACGTTTTCTTCAAGCTGTAGCCTTCAAATACAGCGGTACTTTTCATAATGTTGTAGAGATGACTTCACACGACATCAACACCTCTGTGCAGCTGCGGTTAACAGTAAGATATTATCATTGGACCTATTCAAACTGGATAATGGACAGATACAACGCCTAGTTTTACTATGCATAACCTCATCTGCATATCATTTCCATGCATATTCCCATCCACGTGACACCATATTTAACATCATTAAAGGTACAAGACATTAAGGAAAGATGAGATACGCACTATAAATGCCATTTGTGCCATACACAATTTTTACTCCTCCCCGAAATCACCATATATGGAGCTTACAATGCCTAGTTTTACTATGCATAACCTCATCTGCATATCATTTCCATGCATATTCCCATCCACGTGACACCATATTTAACATCATTAAAGGTACAAGACATTAAGGAAAGATGAGATACGCACTATAAATGCCATTTGTGCCATACACTATTTTTATTGCTAAAAATCATCCAGTATCCTTGTTATGTTTTAGCATAAATATATCAAAATACATAAAAACAAAACGGTTTAAAATAGTTCTCAGATAATTATTTTAGAATAGAGTTGATCTCATTCTTTTCCACTGGCCGAATAGTATTTCAATTGTTTTAAACAATTCAAATCAAATTTAATTTATGCAGTTTTGCTAATACGATGAACATCTTTTACCTATTTTTAGCCTATATTTATTACAGTGTAAATAGAATTGTCTGACTCGGCACGTCACTGACAAATTAGCCTATTTTAAAAAGAAAACATGCAAATTGCCATTTTCTTCAAGTTGTATCCTTCAAATACAGTGGTATGTTCCATAATGTTGTGGAGATGCCTTCACAGGGCATCAACACCTCCGTGCAGCTGCGGTTGTACAGTAAGCTATTATCATTGGTCCTATTCAAACCGGACAATAGACCGTTCGACCACTGAATCCAGCAGTGTCTGCCATAATATCGAAGTAAGTGCGCATCATTGATCGTTGTTCTCACTAAAAATATTTTCTCATAACATGACATCTGCAGTTTAGTTTAAATATGAATTATTGTGCACCTATAGCTATAGCACTCCTTGCTGTCATTAAAACAGCATGCCACAGGAAAAGTGATCAAGCGCATCCAGTCTGCATAAAAGCACACACCTCAGACACCCTCACTGTCCGGTCTCGTATACACGTAGAGGACTCAGTGACTTTGCTGCTACTGCCATTTGAATACTTCCTGCATTACTTACCTCCTGTGTTCCTCCTAGTGTCTCCTCGTCTCCCTCCTAGTTCACGGATCGCTGAGGTGTGTGCTCCTCCTGCCTGCATTCCAGCTCCTGTAAAGCCAAAGACCCGGATTACCCCACTCATCATATCCTTCGAACTATTCCCTCACCATCACATCCTCTGAACCCTACCCCAGTACTCTCTGTGACCAAATAAACCTATTTTATATATACTAATCTGTTGCGTCAGACCTCTTCCGTTACACCACTAAATATGTCTAAATTCATATAATTTTTGTTCAACTTCTGCGTAATGACTTTACGTAATTTCAATGCTTATCTCCATTAATGAGAGTGGACTATTTAATGTAAATGAGTATATCGAAATGAAAACAGATTTTAAAATCGTTGTTTACTTCATTACTTTTCTCACTCCAGGAAAAACGCATGGTCTAGAATGTCCGTACTATGCGTACATATTTACGCCAAGTTTGTTTTCTCTAAATCCCGATATGTGCGAGGAAAATTGCGTGCGCAAATCCTATGCCCATTTTGTGCATGCGCAACGTTTATAAATGAGACCCCAGAACTGTATGCTATCTTACATTGCATGCAGTTGCTTAGTGATGATGGAAGGCAACGACTCACTGTAATATAGCCTATTAGAATGCAGTTAGAATGTGCCTAAAATTCAAGATAAGTGGGCAAAAAATGGCCAAAGCAAAAGTGCCATTTTCGTGAATATCTGCTCTATTGCAAATGTGATATTGAATTTATACAACAG
Source organism: Sinocyclocheilus anshuiensis (assembly GCF_001515605.1). Taxonomy (NCBI): domain Eukaryota; kingdom Metazoa; phylum Chordata; class Actinopteri; order Cypriniformes; family Cyprinidae; genus Sinocyclocheilus; species Sinocyclocheilus anshuiensis. Next base: position 230,824 of record NW_015539891.1, on the reverse strand, counting down.
TTCAATAAACAAAAAACAAACAAAAAAAAGTTACATTTTAAACACAATACTGTCAATATTGTCTGTTTTTGTTCTAGTTCTCCAAAGAAAATAGTTCCAAAAAATCCACAGTGAAACTGTTGTGCATCTCTGAGCAACACAAAGCGGTGTTTTGTCACTGAATAAATCCGTGTTTTTAACAAATCTAGTGAGTGGCTTTAGTTTAATATTTAGAGTATCATTTCATGTTTTATTACTTTCATAATTTAATATTACAATTTTTAAAACTCATTATTTATGCAATTCTAAGTGCAGTGTATACAGTCTCTGGAAATCAATATTATATATATATATATATATATATATAATGATTTAATTTGATTTGGAACAGCCCCATAGTGTCTTACTATTCTAATTTAAATTATTGATTAAAATGTAAGAATTTCACAAAATATCATGCATACATCAAATAAGGTGAGAAAGAATGGCCTTATAAATGTAAAAATGCCCTTTTAAAGGGCTCATATGATGTTGCTAAAAATAACATTATTTCGCTATCCAGTGCGTTGTGATTGGCCAAATACCTCAAGCGTATGACGGAAATGTCCCCTTACCATACTGTGATGCCGTGTCAGGTCGGAGCGACGAGACAAAAACATTAAAACCCATGCTGGCTGTCTGTTGCAGTCTTAACAACCTGGAGCTTAACACGCTCAAAACTGTGGAGATGATCGTGGACTTCAGGAGAAACCCCCCTGCACACCCCCACTCACCATCATGGACAGCACTGTAACGACAATGGAGTCATTCAAGTTCCTGGGTGTCACTATCTCTCAGGACCTAAAGTGGGACACTCACATTGACTCCCATTGGTACAACTCTCCCTTCTCTCCAAGAACTGTACTCATCCAGAGTGAGCAAAAGGGCTGGCAATATCACTCTGGACCCCTCACATCCAGCACACTCCCTCTTTGAACTGTTGCCATCTGGTCGACGCTACAGAGCACTGAGCACCAGAACGACCAGGCACAGGAACAGTTTCTTCCCTCAGGCCATCCATCTCATGAACACTTGACAATAACTGTGGATCACACAACACTATTTATACACTTACACACTTATTTATCTAACACACATACTTAGTCAACATTTCAATTTTGCACTAATATACCTGTACATACAAAACTATCTATTGTAATATACCTGTACATACAATTGTCAATTTGTATATTGTATTCCTTATTTACTTGTTCTATATTTTATTTTTTATTTATTTATTTATATGTATATTTTTAAACAAATTCCTCATATGTGTAAACATACCTGGCAATAAAGCTCATTCTGATTCTGATTTAATGCATTTGTCCACCCTGTCATGCCAAGGTCCACCCTGTCATCTTGTTGTCCACCCTGTCATCTTCATCTTTGATGAAAATAAACAAATTATTTAAACAAGTTAGCAAAACCTTTTGTGTGATTTCTTTATAAATAAATGAGGGCCAGTTAGTATTGATTGAAAGTTTGACCAGATGTCTTTGTCATTTGATTTTATTTAGAAAAGAAAGTGCAACCTTTGCATATTTTATAGGGATGCAAATATGTTGCAGTATTTGCAATTTTTCAAAAGACTTTTCCCACTGGGTAAAATGTATTGTTGAGAGAGGGACAAAATATCTTTCTGAAAATCTACATTTTATAATTACTATGTAATGAAAATGTATATACTCTACTTTGAATTTGTCCATGACAGGGTGGACATATTTTGTGGTTTACTCGAAAATTGTCTGCTTGCAGTTATTTTATAAAAAGTGCTGGAGCTTGACCAATATGCATTTCTAACATCCTACAGCCTCCTTAATACAACAAATATGATCTTCTTTGAATTTGTCCATAACAGGGTGGACACATTTTGTGGTTTACTCGAAAATGGTCTGCTTGCAGTTATTTTATAAAAAGTGCTGGAGCTTGACCAATATGCATTTCTAACAGCCTACAGTCTCCTTACAACAAATATGAAGTTTAATAGAAAATCTCATATTTTTATTTTGGAAATTGTGAAGTCTCAAAGACACTTTATAGTGATATTGACCCTCCACGTGCAGTTAGAGATTGCATCGCAATTGGCTTAGAGGCCAATCGTCCACAGAATCCAAATCAAGAGTGCATTTCTCCCAGCCTTCATCTTTCCACTTTTACGAGACTACGAACCATACACTTAACAAACCACTTAACGTTAGACTAACAAACAAACCGCAAACACAGTATACTGAAACGCAGTGTCCCACTGAGCAGTGCACCGGAACCATATCTAAAAAATGCTGCAGTAAAATGGTTTGATATGATGTGTGCATATAATCAGTGGTGTATAAAGTACCTGAAAGCCATACTCAAGTAAAAGTACAGACATCTTACCAGAAAATGACTTTGGTAGAAGTTGAAGTCACCATTTAGAATATTACTTGAGTAAAAGTCTTAAAGTATGTGATACTTATTGTACTTAAGCACGAAAAGTATTTTTTAAATCTTAAACGTACTTAAGTAGTGAAAGTAAAAGTACAAGTAAATGCAAAATGGAAAATTAGTGTATATATATATATATATATATATATATAAAATGTTCATCCACAGCTTGAGTAGCAAGATTGTGTTCAGTTTAAACTGTTTTTATCCATTTTGTATTTTTGGGTAAGAATAAGAAGCAATTAATCCGGTAGTGTCTTTCATTCCAACATGAGAAAACATTTCTAGAATCTGTATCTGAAATAGCATTTAGATGTATTTACACAGTTTAATGTAGCTCAGAGGGGACGTGCATTTAACCTGCAGTTACAGATGGATAAATGTTTTGTTTTTAACATAAATCATTGAATACTGTTATTTGAAATTATTTTAAAACATAAAAAATAGTCGAAATGTGAAATTAAAACCGGCAGTAGGTGACAGCAAGTGACTGTTAATGAGTGAGTCATTGAGATTCAACCGTTTAATTCAAACGGCTGATTCATTCAGGAACAAAGTATCTGACTGTGTTAATGGGTGAATCACTGAATCATTTATTCAACTGATTCGTTCAAAAAGCTGAATCATTCAATAAGTAAACACCATTGCTCAGAGAAGCAAAACAGTGCTGTGATCTTTGTTCGGAACAAAAACAGGCACCATTATGTCTAAAATGTAAGTCACTTATTGCTAACTTTACTGAACTTGTATAACATGATTATTACATTTGTTTTCATGCTAATATCTGCAGAAAAACGTTACTCTTTGTGTGATATAGATTAAGTTAACTATTTTAAATTATATAAATTTAAAAAGCATACAGAAGCATTTTTGCCGTCTACAATTTAGAATGCCTTGAATTTTGAGTTTTAATAGACTAATAAATCACGTGCGTGCACTCTGTGTGTGTGATTTGGTGATATACTTGATAATGTCAGATCGCACATCATTACAACAACACTTACCATATTATCGCAGAAGATACACTGTATATCTCACACCCAGTGGCGTACGGGACACCCCCGTCGCAGGACATTCTAAAAGGCAGTGATTCTAGACACTGCAAAAGACGCGAGACGTGAGTGCAAAGGTGGTGCAGTAGAGCGGGTTTAATGTTTTAAAACAACAACCTATTTGGGAAATTGGGAAAATCTATTTTTTCTCATATTTCACTTGTCATAAACACTATACTTCTAAGACAACCGCACCGTAATCTAAGTGGATATTTTATGCTTAAAGTGGCTTATGTAAGGAGCCCCACACATGACATGCAGGACAAAAAAATAGTTAAGTGTGCGCACAATATAATTCGTTCCCTCATTTTACTAAATTGTGCGCACAACTTACTAACTCGTTCCCTCCTTTTAAGTAAATTGTGTGCACGATATAATAATTGGTTTGTTGATTTTATTCAACTAAATCTTGGCCACGATTTAGTAATATCATGCGCACAATTTAGTAAAACGTGTGTGGTGGTTGAGCAAGCGAGAGAGAGAGAGAGAGAGAGAGAGAAAGAGAGAGCGCGAGAGAGCGAAAGAGAGAGCGTGAGAGAGCGAGAGAGAGAGCGCGAGAGAGCGAGAAAGAGAGAGCGCGAGAGAGAGAGAGAGAGAGAGAGAGAGAG
>NW_015539891.1:225983-226634 GCF_001515605.1 Sinocyclocheilus anshuiensis | reverse complement strand
AGAGAGAGAGAGAGATGGTTAATGTGCTGCCTGATAACAGACGTGTAAATTAAGCGATTATTTTACAGATTAGGAGTTTATTGTTTGTGAAGTGATTATATCAGAAAATATGTGTTTGTGGGTGCGTTTGCGTGCGTCTTCGTATGTCTGCGTTCGTGCGATTTTTCATGATGCAAACAAGTATTTAACGTGCAAAAAACGTCAAACTGTTCCGACTAAGTTGTAAACAAGACTGTACTGTACACTAACTATACTAACTGTCTCTCTGTGCATGATATTATGTAAGTCCCCAAGCTAATGGTTAGCATTTAATGTACAGCGGTTATCGTGTGCTGTGGTGAAACCGACAAAAAGCAAAAGATAGAATTATGTAACGTTAGGCTTAATGAATTTTTATATTCCTTATGTGATCTTAGAAACATCAGTTCTGTTTTGGGTTTGATATATTTTGTGCCAATTCACTTTGAGTTATGTGTTTGAGCAGTGGTGTAACTTTGCTTTGAAAAGTGGTGGGGACCCCGCGCAACTCGTTTTGCTAGTTTTTTATTTAATAACCTAATTTACTTGGGGACTGGGTTTAGAGTTGGACAAACTTAATTTTTGCTTTTCAAAAATACATCAATGTACCAGGGGCGGCTCCAGAGAATTCTG
>NW_015539891.1:223376-223918 GCF_001515605.1 Sinocyclocheilus anshuiensis | reverse complement strand
TTAAAATAGTCCATGTGACATCAGTGGTTCAACTGTAATTTTACGAAGCTACGAGAATACTTTTTGTGCGCATTCAACAATTCTTCTCCTCTGTGTCACCCTAGAACCATTATGGAGATTATCACGTGATGCTGCTGACCAGTGTCGTAACTTTGCTTTGAAAAGTGGTGGGGACACCGCACAACTATTTTGCTAGTTTTTTATTTAATAACCTAATTTACTTGGGGACTGGGTTTAGAGTTGGACAAACTTAATTTTTGCTTTTCAAAAATACATCGATGTACCAGGGGCGGCGCCAGAGAATTTAGAATTTTGAGGGGGTGCTAGATCATTGGCGGGGAGCTGGGCAATTCAGGGCTCCAGACTCATTCTTCCCACTGGTCGCTCTTTTGCAATTAACTTTCTCAGTTGGTTGCACAAGCATGTTTTTTTTAACTTTTATCGTAGTTTATAGTTACATGGAAACGAAAGTAGTTAACATTCAACCCGTTCTTTTTCATCAGTAGTATTATTTGTGATTTGAATTTTGTGAACGGGAGTTC
>NW_015539891.1:219956-223306 GCF_001515605.1 Sinocyclocheilus anshuiensis | reverse complement strand
GACAAAAAAAATAAAAGATGGATTCATTATTTTTAATTAAAATGCACAACAACAATAAAACAGTAAGATTCAATGACAAACTAGCTTACAAAACGTTATTAACAAAAACGAATTAGATGAGGCATGGCATAGGCCTACACGCTGTATTAGGCTATACCCAGCAAACATTTGGACGTTTAATGACCGCTGAAAAGATGTCCCTCCGACACGTCCCGTCATGGTTGAAAAATATATCCAAAATGAAAATTGAACCGACGTCTTTGACGTCTTCTGTCCGTGAATTACACGTCTTTGCCCTCCTCAAATCCTCTCCTTGTGATCGTTTGAAGAAACGGGAAAATGCGTTCTTCTTCTTCTTGGTGTTTAATGGCGGATGGCATACAACTTTTAGGTGCATTACCGCCACCTACTGATTAGGAGTGTGGATCAGGACCGTACTTTTCACTAAATTCTATTATATAATCCCGTGTCCTTTAAATAATGCATTAAAAATTGAAAGTTTTTATCCCTTGATTTGTTCCCCAAAATGTTCATCTAAAAATTAAAATGTAGTTTAAGTTAAGTTAAATTAAGTTTTTCTTTATTTTCCTTTTGGACAAAAGTTTCCTCATGTCTATTTCTTCCTGTTACTCTGTACTTACCAACAATTCTTTGAATGCTATAAAACCATCTCCCTGTTCTTTCTTCTTCCCAATATTTCTGCCATCTATTCTTCACATGTTGCTTGATTAAACACTTCATTTCGGGAAAATGCGTTAACGCTCTCTCGCGAGATAATCTATCCTATCGCGGGATTTTGCAAAAAATATATACATCTTGGCAGCAGAGTTTTGGAAATTCACATAAAACTCAGACTTGAAATGGTGACCGGATATATCTCTGTTTCACATGTATATGCATACATTTCATTCAAAAATAAAATAAAATCGTATTGTAATGTATAGGGAAAACGGGTCGAATAATGACTAAAATCCAGTGGCTTCACAATCACTTAACCACACAGGGCACGTTGTGAATACAATTAGTCATTAAAATAAATACAAATGATCGTGATGTAAATATAAATGATTGTGTATTTCATAAAGATTTATTGATTTTTTACAATTGGTCTTGGTCGACTATAGACGTGTAAAGGACGTCAGTGGACGTTAGGCTACCCACAACCTCTTAAAAACTACTTAGGGCACTTAATTTAATTATTGGAGTATTAACAAAGGTGTAAGCACAATTGCTTTTGCATATTTCATAGGAATTTCATAGAGGGTCGTGATGGACTATAAATGCACGTGTAAAGGACGTTAGTGGACGACGTCCTCTCACAACACGTTAGTGGAGGACGTTCTCACAACTGATTCACAACAGGGTATACATATTGTACTACACTTAGCTAAAAAAGTCAAGGTAACAATTATATATGCAACCCCAGATAACTGTAGAGATGCACAAACGTATCTGAATGCATTTTTAGGAAATGTTCTGTGTTACATATTTTTACCGATTTATGCCGTCCTACCGCGACTATTTTTGGCCAGGGACACGACGTTGCCGTCGGACCAATGTTTGCTGGGTAATGACTAATCAATTACAGAACATTTAGCAAACACCGAGGAATCAAAAAAAAAAAAAAAACCTAGCCTCCATAGCATAACGTGAGGTAAACAGCAAAGATACGCTTTTCAAAATGAAAACAAAACAAAAAGAAACGTAAACCTAAACTTGCTGTGCTTGACAGTGCTTGCATGTTTTGTTTTTTCCCCCCACAAGAATACCAACATGCTCACCTTCTCTGGTTTAAGAAGCGGTCTTTTACTTTACTTAAGCGTGAAAACCATCAATATTCGCGTCATTTTTGCTGAGCGCACCTTCTGCACCAGCATGTTCACCTTCTCTGGTTTAAGAAGCGGTCTTTTACTTTACTTAAGCGTGAAAACCATCAATATTCGCGTCATTTTTGCGGAGCGCACCTTCTGCAATTAATAGTAAATATAACCAAAACAGGTAATTATAATTTTTATATGAATAATAAAATAAATACAAGGAAAACTCGCCCACTCGATTTTGTGCAATATGGAAACTTTTAGTAAATTCTAAACTTCTAACAACTAAAGTCCATCTCTTTATAGTTCCAGAGCATTATGGAAAAAGGACACAGTTGTCTGTTGGCTCATTGAGTATCTTGGGGAAGACCAAGAAGAGCTGTTTTAAGACTGTCAAGGTATGTTATTAAATTATTCATCAAACAGATCCACAAAATGTTTCATCTAAAATATCAATCACTGTGATTCAGCTGATCAACCAATCCAATACCAACCAATCCAGTTTAAAACACACACTTTATGTTTATTTTGTTAGGCAGTACATTTAAGGGATAGTGCACCGAAAAGTGAAAAATCTGTCCTCATTTACTCAATGACTACATTTACATGGACATCAGTAATCTAATTATTTACCTTATTCTAAATAAGCCAATATTATGATTAAGGTGTTTACATGAGTTGCATTTAGAATATTCCTTTCATGTTCCCGTTTTACATGTTATAGTACATAGATCGATTAATGGCACACGTCATTACGTCCCACGTGACGCCATCCGACGTCCCCTCCGGAATTTCACACATAAACATATAGTTCGTCTTCGTGATGATGCCATGTACAGTTTTGGGTGTTTCATTTTTAATTTTATGAAAGCTTCAAGTGCAGTTAATTGTTTGTACGTGCATATAGACGATGGCGGTGTGGAAGCTCTTTTATTGGGGGGCGGTCCAAGATGGCGCAGAGGAAAGTCGTGTTGTGAGTGTCGCCGTTTTCTTTTGTGTAAAATTTTAGCACTCGGTTACTCAAAATTGAATTCGTAGGTGCTGAAAGACTTTCTAATAAATGTTTTGCTAAATCGGATAAAAAAAAAAAAGGTAAGTATCTACTTCCCAAGTGATTGTGTGACAATATTGGTGAGAACTGGAAGTTTAGTCGAATTGAATGTGATCATGGATGAGCTAATTTCTTGGAAAGAAAGATGAAGGCAAGTGTCGGAAATTCGAGGGAGAAGCTACAGAAACCCACGCCAATAGAAACTGAGGGGGAAAGGATTAAACGGATCCACGACTATGTGAAACATCCCACCGTCGAGCCTGGAAAACAGTCAGGAGAGACACCGGTGAACAGTCCAGCAAAAAAAGCAATAAGAGTGGAAATACCTGAAACAGTCTCTAACAACACCCTTCTAGATGCAATCAACAAAATTGGAGAAACACAACAGTCATCTCTAGAGAAATTGGTGTCTGTTGAGAGCACTGTGAAAGAAATCAAAGATCAAGTGAGTGGGATAAACGGCAGATTGGACATGGCAGCGG
>NW_015539891.1:211242-218901 GCF_001515605.1 Sinocyclocheilus anshuiensis | reverse complement strand
ATCGCATTTGGATCGACGCCAAAAACTCTGAGGTTCTCAAACAAAAGAACATTAAAATCACTGAGGATCTTACACAATATGTCAAAGATGCAAGAGCCAAGCTATGGCCTCTGGTGGAGAATACCAGACGGCAAAAGAAGATCGCTGGATTCAAAGGGCCCTTTGCCATCATAGAGGGTAAAAAAATTTCAGTAGATGACTTGAACTAAGGTGATAACTAACCTCTTCTTGTGAAATCGCTATTCTGTATAGTCTACTAAAAGACATATGATTTTTGTTTTGTGAATGTTGAAGCAGACTTATTAATTTTTCATTTTGTTCACTTTAGTTGTAATTAGTGGGTTGTTTGCACTTGTTTAACAAACCATTCTATTAATTTGATAAGCAGTTATAATGTTTTCATTGTCATTTTTTTCAATTAATGTTCGAGGGATTCGAGATATTACTAATAGAAAAGCTTTATTTTTATTTTGTCATTCTTTAAAAAAGAACATTTACTTTCTTCAAGAAATATGCTCAAGTAACACAGATGAAAGATTTTGGCAAAATCAGTGGGGGGGCAAAGTTCTTTTCAATCGTTGTACTAATCACTCTGGTGGTGTAGCCATTCTTTTTGAAAGAAATTTTAAAGGGAATATCCTGGAATCTCATTTTTCTGTTGAGGGAAAGTTAATAGGCTATTGGTAGACTATATTTAAGCACCATAGACATCACCATCGATGAGTATCGTTTTTGTTAAGAGTTTGCACTTGTTTAACAAACCATTCTATTCTTTTGATAAGCAGTTATAATGTTTTCATTGTCATTTTTTTCAATTAATGTTCGAGGGATTCGAGATATTACTAATAGAAAAGCTTTATTTTTATTTTGTCATTCTTTAAAAAAGAACATTTACTTTCTTCAAGAAACATACTCAAGTAACACAGATGAAAGATTTTGGCAAGTCCTTTTCAGTCATTGTACTAATTACTCTGGTGGTGTAGCTATTCTTTTTGAAAGAAATTTTAAAGGGAATATCCTGGAATCTCATTTTTCTGTTGAGGGTAGATGGATTGTAACCGTCATAGAGTTTGATGATTTTGTTTATTCTAGGAAATGTGTATGGTTACAATAATTCTGCTGCAAATAATGCCCTTTTGCAAGAACTATCATATAAGATCTCACAATTAAAAGGTAAATTCCCATCAGCTTTTTTGATTACGGGTGGTGATTTCAATGAAGCTCCTAATAATAATATGGACAGGTTTCCCTCAAGGAACACTGGTCATATTATTAACCCTGTCATTACTGACTTTTGCAATAATTTATCACTCATGGATTCTTTTATGTTTCTTCACCCTTCTTCAATTGATTAATTCACCTGGTTCAAACCTGATATGTCTAAAAAGTCTCGAATAGATCTTTGGTTGATTTCAGAATTTTTATCTCCATTCATCTACTCTTGTGAAATCTCTCCGGCTCCTTTAACAGACCATGCTGGAATTTCTTTGCTCCTTTCAAATGCTAAGAAGTATAGAAATTCAGGATATTGGAAACTGAATTGTTCTTCTTTGGATCAAGACCCGTATATTGTGGCAATACAAGATATTATTAAAAAATACAAAAATATGACAGATATATCTACATCCTTAAAATGGGAACTATTAAAAAATGAGTGCAGAAGCTATTCAATTAAATATGGAAAAGAACAGGCTAAAAAGAAAGTACAAATTCATAATAATACATTAAGCAAAAATTAATGACTTTCTCAAAAAAACACTGCTTAACGAAGAGAATTAATAAATCTTCATGCTTTACAAGAGAATCTTGATAAACTCTACATAGAAAGAGCAAGAGGAGCTCTTTACCTTTATAAGATCAAGAGCCAAATGGCTTGAATATGGTGAAAAAAATTCCAATAATTTTTTTAATTTAGAGAAAAATCTCTCAAAAAAAAGTCCAAAATCTTTTTGTAAACAACACTTTTACTTCAGACAGCCAAATTATACATTCATACATTTATAACTTTTATAAAAACCTTTACTCCTCATCATTTAATGATAGTGAATGTGAATTATTTTTCGATAGAGTGGATCAGTTTATACCTAATGTAATGCCAAGCCAGCAGAGGGAGCCCTCGCCAGAGTACTGACCGTGCTCCAGTCCCTCTGCTTCCTCTGCTTTCACTTCCTGTTTGACTCTCATATAAACTGAGACCAGTCCATGTGCTGATCGCGAAGTATTGCCAGTTTATCTGCCTTACCAAGCGTTATTCTTCCTCTGTTCCTGATTGAATTCCTGTGTATGATTCTGCCTGACTTCTTGACTCACGGTATTTGTACTCTGCTCCTTTTGTTCTGACGCCTGATAGGACTGATGTTTGTGTTTGGACTCATTGCCTGCCTCTCCACTATTGTCTCTGCTTCTGCCCTTGTGTATGACAAACGATCTGCTTGCTTCTCTGACGTTGACCCTCTGCCTGATTATCGACATCTGTTTAAAGCCTTGACCTTTAATAAACTTACGCTCATGGATTCTAACCAAACTCCAGCGCCTCTGTTACAGAATACTTCGCGTTCTATGAATCCAGCGGAAGTGTCGAATCTGCAAGCAGCATTCTCATACCAAGCTGAAATGCTCCAGAAATATCAGGAACAACTCACCAAGCTGCAGACCGTCAATGAACACCTGACACACTACATTCGATCTCTCCCTCCACCCACTCCTAAGACCGTAAGTCTCGCTCTTCCTGACAAATTTGACGGTACCGCTGAGCAATGCAAGGGCTTCATTCGCCAAGTACAGGTTTATCTGGATCATCAAGGAGAGGGATTCGAATCAGAGGGCAAAAAGTGCACTTTCATCATGACACTGTTGACGTGCAGAGCTATCGACTGGGCAGCAGCAGCCGTTTGGGACTCGGATTCACGCCTGAGGAATTCAGTGACGACCACTAGGGGGCACTATGAATATCAGGTAATGCCGTATGGGCTGGCCAACTCTCCCGCTGTATTCCAATCTTTCATAAATGAAATCTTCAAGGACCTCCTGAATAAATTTGTGGTTGCATAAATCGACGATTTCCTCGTATTTTCCAAGACAGAACACGAGCAAATTTCCCATGTCAGAACAGTCCTTCTCGGCTCTTAGAGAATTAATTATGTCAAGGCAGAAGTGTGAGTTCCATGTTAATCAAACTTCATTCCTGGGTTACCACATCAGCTCACAGGGCGTCAAGATGAATGACCTCAAAGTTCAGGCAGTCACTGAATGGCCACAACCTAGAACCGTCAAGGATCTGCAGAGATTTCTAGGCTTTGCCAATTTCTACAGGAGGTTTATCCGAAATTATAGTATGGTTGCCTCTCCTCTCACCTCACTCCTCAAGAATAAACCTGTCAAAACTGGTTTGGACTTCGGAAGCTAACAACGCTTTAAACGCATTGAAGGAACGATTCACAACAGCCCCTATCCTAAAACATCCTGATCCAAACGAACCATTCATACTAGAGGTGGATGCCTCAGACTGTGGCATAGGTGCTATACTCTCTCAGAGACAAGGACAACCAAGCAAATTGTATCCATGTGCTTTCTTCTCCAGAAAACTAACCTCCGCTGAGCGCAACTATGACGTTGGAAATAAGGAACTACTCTCCATGAAAGCAGCGATCGAAGAATGGCGTCACTGGCTTGAGGGAGCTCTTCATCCCTTCCAAGTGATTACAGACCATAAGAATCTTGAATATATAAAGAGTGCCAAGCGTCTTAACCCCCGGCAAGCCCGTTGGGCATTATTCTTCACACGCTTCAATTTTACTGTAACTTATCGGCCTGGCAGCAAGAATGGAAAAGCAGACGCTCTTTCCCGACAATATGACCTCTCCACAGAGCATCACATCACCGGTCCCATTCTACCCAGCTCGATCATCCTAGCCCCAGTCTTCTGGGATATCATGGAAGAACTAAGAGAAGCACAACAACAAGCCCCCTCACCTGCAAACACACCCCCAGGAAAGCATTATGTACCTCAAGCTTTAAGACTTTGAATCATGTAATGGGTTCACACTTCTCTCTGCATCCTGGTATCTCTCGAACTCTCCAACTAGTACAGAACTCTTTCTGGTGGAGTAACATGGCACGAGACATCACCAACTATGTCAAGTCCTGTCAGATCTGTGCTCAGTCAAAAACCCCAAAGGAATTACCTTCAGGTCTACTCAAGCCATTACCGATTCCTCAACGACCATGGTCTCATCTGTCTATCGACTTCATCACTGACCTCCCACCATCCAATAATAACACTACTATACTGGTTATCATTGACCATTTCTCAAAGTCCTGCCGTCTCATTCCACTACCCAAACTACCCACGGCCATGGAAACCGCTCAATCCCTCTTCCACCTAACAATTAAAAAATCAGTGAAGGAAAGACTGGATGACAACTTTACCCCTAAGCTACAGATAACAAAAACCATTTTTAACAGATGGCTTCAAAGGGACTTAACTATACAAGGAAGGACATTGCTTTCAAAAGCGGAAGGATTTTCAAGAATGGTTTACCCGGCTTTATCGTTATATGTGGATAAAAAAACCAGCAACGTCAATTGACTCTCTCTTGTTCAAATTTATTTGGAAAAACAAGGCTGAATATATCAAAAGGAAAACAATGATTAGGGACCATGCTGAAGGAGGCTTTAATGCTATTGATTTCACAACTCTCAACCAGGTGTTTAAAATTAACTGGGTCAAACAATGTATGCTTGGAGGAAATGCTGCCTGGTTTTTCATTCCAAATGTATTATTTAACCATTATGGTGGCTTCAAGTTTTTGCTAAGTTTACATTTTAACTGTAATAAGTTACCAATCCAATTATCAGATTTTCACAAGCAAGCACTGGATTCTTGGAAACTGGCTTTTAAACACAATTTTTCACCTCACAAATGCATTGTATGGAATAATCAATATATCCTGTATAAAAACAGGATGATATTTAATAAAGAATGTGTAGAAAAGAATCTTTATTTCAAAATGTATAAATACGGATGGGACTCTGATTAGTTATGAAAAATTCAGTAAGGAAAATAGTATTAATATTACTAGTAGAGAATTTTAGAGAATAATCAATGGCATTTCGCCTAAACTTCTACAACTTATTAAATCATCCTTACAATACTCTTCTTTACAGGAAGACATTCCTCGATTACCGATAGGTGGTATTGACTTGTTAGATAAAAAATGCAATAATATTCATATCAGACTCAGACAGCAGACCGTTTCGGCCCAGATCCGGCCCACATCTGGCCCGCATGGATTTCACATGGGCCAGATGTGGGCCGGATCTGGGCCAACACTATGTTGCTGTCTGGGGAAGAACATTACTCTCTATAAGTAGTATTGCCCCTATAGCAATTATTTAATGGAAACGGATTTATCCTTCTTTATCTTTGTGTAACATATGGTCTGTTCATAATAATCTTGTGATACCAAACAAAGTTAAAGAAATCCATCTTAAAATCCTTCACAATTTTTACCCCTGCAAGTTATTTTTATCTAAATTTATGGATATTCACCCAGAATGCTCTCTTTGTGGATCTGAAAATGAATCAGTGCTTCATTTGTTCTTTAGATGTCCTTTTATAGTACCATTTTGGATTGAGATTTCAACTTTGATCTTTACTTCCTTTAATAACCTTATTGATATCACAGAAGAAATGGTCCTGTTTTTGTTACGTAACACTGGATCTGCTCTTTTAAATAATGCTATTAAAATCCTGTGCTTGCTTGGAAAAGGTCATATTCATAAGTGTAAAGTTACAGCTTCCAAACCAAATTTTATTGCATTTTGCTCTGAATTAAAAAGTTTCACTGAATCCCTCTGTAAATTAAAAAGAAACAAAAAAGCAGTTAAAACATACCAGATTTTAAATAAGGTTTTGAATCATCTGTGAACTGAGATAGAATGTTTAGAAGAGCTTTCTGAACTCCTACTTGAGTCAAAAAGAAAAGTAAAAAAAATAATTTATTTTCTTTCTGTTATTTATCTGTATTATTATTATTTAATTTTTGATAATTATTATTATATTTTACTCTTATTTTATGTTGTTTTATCTTGATACTTGCTTTCTTTACCTTGTTATTATTCTAAATCCCTCGTAACAGGTTTTTTGTTCTTGATAATTGCTAAAGGCTATCTTTCATTGTAATAAATCGATGTTTTCAATAAAATTTTTTTTTTTTTTAAATAAATAAATAAATAAAAAAGAAGCTCTTTTATTTGCCGTCAAACGGTTGACCACTGCTGTGTGTGTATCCTGTCGCAAAATGCTGCGAAAAGTCCTACACGATATGGCGCGCACTCCGTGCCAAAATCAAACGTTCGAACGACCGACCGACCGATCGAACGTCAAACCGAACGTCTTGAGTTTTGAGCATCTTACACTGTGGGTGACCCACGTGACGACCAGACGTGACGTCAGCGTCTTGAAATTAGCTGGTTTTTAAACATTTAAGGAGCCAAGCTGCTGTGTAAAGACTATAAATTAACATTACAAGCATTAGGCTACAATAAAGATATTTTGTACCTAAAAGAATACTCAACCATTTCCTGCATGCTGCTGTAGGTCTACTTACCTGCTGTACTGCTGAACTTACTGTCAGTGGCGCCTGCAGGTGTATGGCTGAAGGCATGTTCAAGGCTGTGTACCATGAGCACTCAGACTGACCTGAGATTTGCCTTGCAATCATTTCAGCAGTTAGTAGCTATACGTGTCCCGTATTTCTGTCGACTGAACCAGCCATGCCATTAATTACGAATTTATCTTTTGCATGCCAAAGTCAATTTTTGCATATAAATATTACGCCAAATAGAAACAAAAAATCGAGCTATAAGCACTTTCATCATGAGATCGGGTTAGCCTACAACAATTAATTAAGCTATTTTACAAATGGGAATACAACAAATTCATGACAATGTTTTATATTCAAGCTACCCGTAAAATTTATAGTGAAAAGTTCTTTAAAAGCATCTGGAATGCAATAAAGTAATTTTTAATTCGGTTTTTAAAGCGTTTGCGGCATGCATTAAAAAATACTAATAGGCAAATAAATAATACACATATCAGACAAAATTGCGTTGCAGTAAATCCTTTAAATTTTAAGGTATTCACAACAGAGGAATATAAAAATCAGAAAATATAAGCAGCTATACAAATATAGCACAAAGTTTTACATATAGCCTATGCCATTATAATTTGCATTTTATTTTTTAATTATATAGAATAATAAAAATAAAACGCAAATTATAATCGGGCCTTTTTTAAGGCTTTTCCTTATTTTTATATTTTAGACATCCATCAATTATGGTGATGAAAAAAATGACTCACCATCTCCTCATTGGATGTGCCTTTAGAGAGAAATGCATCTTTACGGATTATATAATGAAAGAGTTTCTATTTTTGATTTGAATTATTTCGTTTTAAAGTAGTAATTTAAAGCTTTCTATATATATATATATATATATATATTTATCATGTCTGTGAGGCAATTCGCTGAGTTTCAGTTCATCATTCAGCGCTCCTGTTCAAGACCGAGATGGCAGAATGCGCATCCCCCGTTTTCCTATTTATTTTATAGAAGGACAACGTTTTGTTGATATTGTGAGCGCACAAAAATAAAAGTA
>NW_015539891.1:209277-211211 GCF_001515605.1 Sinocyclocheilus anshuiensis | reverse complement strand
TTGGTTGCTTTGTGTCTTCCCTTATTCCTATTGGTGGATTACTGAAATTTTGAAAATATATCCGTTATTTCCCGCTCTGCTTCCTCTTTCAATCGCCGTTAAAGAAGAAGATGATGAAAAAGCTCCCTATTTACAATAATAGCCTTTGCTCAGGCACATTCTTATTCAGGTAAGTGCAGTTTTGTTCTTTTAAATGTTTTCTAGGGGTGTAATTCGTACCGAATTAATTCGAACACTTATTCGTACCGAAAATTGTACAGAACAAATTCAGTGTAATTTTAACCACTGCACGTGCGGAATTTAATCCGTTTCAATTCGTGAATAAATATTCACTATACAGTATTACTATACATTACATTCTGTAATCGTAAGGTTTGTGTGTTGTTCTTTTCGATAAGAAACAAAGTCTCATTTTTTAAATTATGTATATTTTATCAGGAAATTAAATCCATAAATGCCGTTTTGAGATGAATGTCATTTTTACAGTTGCAATTAACACATCTGCCAGCAGACAGCAGTCAAAAAGTAAGATTCAGTGCTGCATCATAATCTAAATAAGGTAAATCAAAAAAAGTGAAAGAGCTAAGGCAATAGTGTTCTCATAAAATATTTACTGTAAATAAATTGATCATCACTATAAAACGTTTACGCAAGTGATACGAAACTACAGTAACGTGCAGTCCTGCTGTGAGGATGTTTTTGTGTGAGTGTGGTTAAGAGTGTGTTTTGGGGACACACAGGTAGGGGTGCAGGTCAGAGTGTGTGTTTGGGCTGAGTTCATGTGTTTGTGTAGAGGGTGTGTGTTAGAAGCATTCTCACACTCTCGCGGCTGCCGGACCGCCCAGTCAGAGTGTATTTTCACAGATGGAGTCTGGATGAATGTAAACACCGCCCTGTATCACAGTAATTCAACACGGTGCTGAAGCTGAAGTGTGTGTGCGCAAGCTCAATTGACAATGCACTGACACAGAGACATAAAAACTGTAATCATTGTAATTATGTTGCTGTGTGTGTGTGTGTGTGTGTGTGTGTGTGTGTGTGTGTCTATATGTATATATATATATATATATATATATATATATATATTTGTGTGTGTGTGTGTTTTAATTGTATTTTGAATTGCAATATGGTTATGGTTGCTGTATAGTATGTAGTTTAATATTCCTGACAAAAATGTTCTCAATATGACAGTATGTCAATTTTTGAAAATTGTAACCTTTGTTAGAAAAGTAAATAAATAATTTAATTGTTTGATTGTTATATGTAACACTGTGAACATTGTATAATACTATAAACAATAAAAACGTACAGTATGTCTGCTCTTTGAAAGTAAAACACATACTCAAGCACAGGATTCAGAAAAAAATATTTAGTGTTGTTTTAGGTGAACAGTATCTATATGTATTGCCTGTAAAGTCCATTTATAGCCTTTACACAGCAGCATATCTCTTTACATGTTTAAAAACCAGCTAATTTCAAGACGCTGACGTCACGTCAGGTCGTCAAGTGGGTCACCCGCTCCATAAGACGCTCAAAGTACAAGATGTTCGGATAGACATTCGGTTTGTCGTTCGATCGGTCGGTCGGTCGTTTGAACGTTTGATTTTGGCACGGAGTGCGTGCCATACAGCTTGTTTGTTTTTCAGATCATCTGCGCTGGCGCAATGAGGAGTGAGCGCGTGCGCATGGTTGCCAGATTGCTTAAAATAAGCAAAACACACCGGGAAGAAAATGTATCAATTTAACAGCGAAGCTCTGATTCGGGGATTTGAACTCTTGATATCTGGCAAGCAGTCTGCAATAACATTTTGTCTCCTTTTTTGACGAAAATAAAAAGAGATTTTTGGTAATTTTTTTATCTTTTTGAATACATTTTAGTCTCGTCTAATTTCGTCAACGAAATTGCATGTTGATATAGTCTTAGTTATCGTTTA